>NW_028270180.1:64843534-65157034 GCF_037043375.1 Chiloscyllium plagiosum | reverse complement strand
ACAAACGATAGATGAGAAGCGTGGCTGCATGACATCTGCGCTTTTGCAGGATTATAGGGGAACGATTGAGGCCAGTAGCTCATTTTTCAGCTAAACTAGACCCCGTAGCGGCAGGATTGCCTCAATGCCTGCGAGCCGTGGCCGCAGCTGAAAAGGCTGTTGTAGCGTCCAGGGGCATATTCGGCTATGGTGAATTAATCCTACTGGTCCCACATGCAGTATCCTTACTGCTTTCCGAGCAAAAGACAGCGCACATGTCGGCAGCTCTTTAGCTCAGATACATTACTGTATTATTGGAGACGCCTGACATTACAATAAAGAGATGTAACGTCCTTTACCCTGCTCGACTTTTACCCACAGAAGGAGACGGAGACCCACATGATTGTGTTGCTGTAACAAATGAAATTTGCAGCCCTAGGCAAGACGTGCAGGATTCTCCACGTCAGAATCCGAATATGGAGGTTTTTCTGGAAGGGTCAACATTCAGGAGCAAGGAGGCAGGCCAGAAATATGTTGGATATGCTGTAATGCCTACCCACGAGGTAGTCAAAGTGGGATCATTCCTTTCTCATCATTTGCCTTGACTGAGGCATGCAAATTGGCTGAGAGAAGGACAGTGAATATTTGCACCGACAGCAGATATGCATTCGGGGTTATACATGATTTTGGAACCCTTTAAAAACACAGGGTCTTCTTGACCTCCACCGGAAAGCCCATCACACACCGTGACCTGATTTCTGACCTCCTGGAAGTGGTCCTATTGCCCAAATCAATTTCTGTCTGTAAATTTGAACCCGACACAAAAAAAAAACTATTCTACTTCTTAAGGCAATGCGACGGCAGACTCAGCAGCCGCGAAGTGATCAGTTTGACATGTGTATGACAAATATTTGCACCCCAACAGCAGACGAACGGGAGTTACAGTCACAGGCAACGCTCGAGGAGAACCGTGAGTAGACAAGGCCAGCGTGCAGAAAGGGGAGGGGTGTGTTTTGGCCCTCATTTTAAACCCTGTCTTATTTCCATTCTATGCCAAACTGACACACAGTACGGACCATGTGTTAAAAAGGGGGATGTATGACAGTATTTCGGCACACTGATACACGCAGGGATTTACTCATTAATCCCAGAAATATTATGAACGATGTGTTATCTGTGCTACTAATAATGTGGGGAGGGGATTACAGATGAGACAAGCAGCAAGCCCTCAATCCTAAAGACACTTTGAGCATTTACAGATGGATTTCTTTGAACTAACTCCAAGCGGCGGGAACGTATATTGTCTGATTATCATTTGGTTGGAAGCGTTATCCATGTCAAAACAGGATGCCAGTGCCTAGGTTTTTCTAACTGAAATAATTCCATGATGGGGCATCCCTGAAAGCCTTTGTAGTGACAAATGGACACCATTTATCAGTAATGCCTTGCAGCAGTCCAGTAATTATTTGGGAATAAACATGCGACAACACTGTGCCTACCACCCAGCTTTTTAAACATTCAACCTGGCCTGGCGAGCGATCGAATTCAGCAGAAAAAGCTGAGAAAACATAGAGAGAGTTAGGCCCAAGGCAAGGGGATGAGAAAATAAGAAGTCGAATGTTTCCCAGCCCTTGTCCTTGAGCGTGTGATAGGAAAATCATAAAAGGAATACGTAAATTATGTTCAGGGCCCATACAGAAGGCGTTTTTGCCAAGTGTTTTGGCCCCATGCAGTGGGTAAAAATAAAGCTTTTTCTTTGCTCTTGTTAGCATCTTAGTCCAGTCAGTTTAATTTCCACGTCAGTCAGTGATCCACCTGACTGAGATTCTCTGGACCAGTCTCTCACACAGTAGGGGGTGTTATCATTTCCTGCTGTTCTTGGCATAGTCAATTTTTCTTCTCCATGTATCTTCTCCATGATACTAATCTATTGGCCAAATGGATTTTGTTTAGCTGTCAGTAACCTAGCTCTGGGAAATTATTGGGAATAAGAGATCTGGGATGATAGCCAGTATCAGCACACTTCTCACAGTGTATGACACCCAGACAAAGGGCTTGCAATCCAGAGGTATTTCTAAATAAGACTTCTAACTTCTGTCTGTCCATATCTATCCTCCCTTCATGCTGTCTTCTGATCTATCTAACTTCACCCTCATTTAACCCCTTTTCATCTCCCACTCAGTTTGTCGCTCCCCTTTCTATTCTCTCTCAATTTATCTCTCTTCACTTTCTTTCTCACACAATTTATCTCCACACACTCTCTCTAGCTCCAATTGGGCGGTTGGAAAGCTTGTGATCCCACGATGGGCTGACTGACTCCCATTTGTGCTATGATAATTTCGCGTTTCTCTGACCCACAATAAGTATTTTCGGTGTCTGGACAGACACGTTGGTCCAGTGACAGGTACAGTGCACAATTACCATTATCTCTTCATGTTCTTCTCTGATGTGCAGCTGCCTTGACATGTCTATTCAAACAAAACAGATAGAATCAAATTCGAGCAGTCGGGATGACTTTCATCACCGTGTATTTCAATCAGGATTTAATGAAAGATGAGGTTCCTGAATAACATAACAATGATAGAAAAGTAGAAAAACACATTGAATAGCAGTTGAGTACAACATGTGGTTCCAAGTAGGCCCCATGGTATTATCGCGAGATTATCAATCCAGAAAATCAGCTCCGGTTCTGTGGACCCAAGTCCGAATCCCACCACTGCAGATGGTGGAAATTCAATTCAATAATTTAAAAATATCCCTGGAATTAAGAATCTACCTATGAGAATGAAATCGTTGCCGATTGTCAGAAAAATCCATGTGGTTCACTGATATCCTTCAATGAAGGAATCCTCCATTCCTCACCTGGACTGGCGACCGTTGACTCCAGACCCAAAGCAATGGGATTGACTCTCAATCGCCCCTGAAATGGTTTAGCGAGTCATTCAGATGTGCTACAAAATCTCAAAGAAATTAAAACGGATGGACTGACCTGGACAACGGAAAATTGAACGTTATAAACATCATTGTCGAACCTGCAAAGTCCTCCTTACTAACAAATGATTACTCGTTCCAAAATTCGGAAACCTCTTTAACAGACAAGTCAAATAACAGTCTGACTCAATGAATTTTACCTTACAGATATAACCCAGACAGCACCATCACCATCCCTGGATATGTCCTGTCCCAAAGGCAGGTACGATCCAGCACAGGAGGCAGCTCAGTGTGATACAGTGGGGCGGTAGATGCTCTGGGAGTCCCTGTAACTTGTAACCTCATATACCCAGCATATCACCCACTCAACCATTACCATCAACCAATAGGATTAACCCTGGTTCAAAAGGGAGTGCAGGAGTGCAAGCCTGGGGCAGAACCAGGCATACATTAAAATAAAATGTTAATTTGCTGAAGCTTCCAAAGAGAACCTTTTGCATGCCAAGTAGCATAAAAAGCAAGGAGCAGACAGAGCTAAGCGATCCCAGAACCAACGCATCTAATTTAAGCTCTGTGGTTCTGCCAATCTGATCGTGAATGGCGGTAGACGATGAAAGAACTCACCGGATTAGGAGGCTCCACAAATATCCCCAGCCACAGTGAAGGAAGGGCGCAGCATATCAGTGCAAAATATAAGGCCGAAGCTTTCACAGAATTCTTCAGTCAGAAGTTTCGAGTGGATGATCCATTTCGGTCTCCTCCCGTGGTCCCCATCAATACAGATAGCGGTATTCAGCAAATTCGATTGACTGGTTTCAAGAAACGGTTGAAGGCACTAGATACTGCAAAGGCTATGGGCCCTGACGACATGCTGACAATAGTCCTGAAGACTTGTGCTCCGGAACTTCCCGCTCCCCTAGCCTAGCTGTTCCAGTACGGTTACAAACCAACAATGGGGGAAAAAAACTGCTCAAGTGTGTTCTGTACAGAAAAAGCAGGACAAAGTCAACCCAGCCAAATACCACCTCATCGGTCTACTCCCCATTATCTGTAAAGTGATAGAAGGGGACATCAACAATGCTATCAAGCACCACCTGCTCAGCAATAACCTGCTCAGTGACACACAGTTTGGGTTCCACC
The DNA here is from genome assembly GCF_037043375.1 of Chiloscyllium plagiosum. Lineage (NCBI taxonomy): Eukaryota > Metazoa > Chordata > Chondrichthyes > Orectolobiformes > Hemiscylliidae > Chiloscyllium > Chiloscyllium plagiosum. Next base: position 65,152,984 of record NW_028270180.1, on the reverse strand, counting down.
AGTGACACTCAGCTGCTGACCTCATTACAGCCTTGGTTCAAACATAGAAAAAGGAGCTGAATTCCAGCCCTTGACATCAAGGCTACATTCTTTCAAACGTTGCTTCACGAAACCCGAGCAAAACAGATAGGAAGTTGGTCATTGTTGTTGGAAGTCAGTCATTTGAGCTCCAGAACATTTCTGCAGTAGTCCCTCAGGATAAAGTGGATGTAGGTTTGCTCGCTGAGCTGCAAGTTTCATTATCAGACATTTCATCACCAGAGAAGACAACACCTTCAGTGACTCTCCAGATGAGACCTAAATCCAAGCATCTTCAGTTGTTTCATCATGCCCTCACGCCATCATCAGGTCAGACGTGTGGATATTCGACAATGACTGTACAATGTGCAGTACCATTCGCAAATGCTCAGATAGAGAAGTAGTCCATGCCAAAATACAACAAGATCTGGACTCTCTCCAGGCTTGGACCGACAAGTGGCAAGTAACATTTGCACCACACAGATGCCAGACAATGACCATCACCAATAATTAACAATATAACAACTTGGTATTTTGCAGCATTACCATCACTAAATTCTCCACTATCAATATCCTGGGGGTTATCATTGATCAGAAACTCAACTGGACTCACCACATAAATATAAGAGCAAATCAGAGGCTAGGAATACTGCGCGAGTAACTCACCTCCTGACTTCCTAAAGCCTGTCGATCATCTAAAAGGCACAAGTCAGGAATGAGATGGAATTCTCCCATTTGCCTGAATGAGTGCAGACCCAACAACATTAAAGAAGCTTGACACCATCCAGGACAAAACAGTCCATTTGATAGGCATTACATCCACAATCATTCACTCCTTCCACCACCGTCGCCCAGTAGCAGAAGTGTGTGCTATCTACAAGACACAATGCAGAAATTCCCCAAAGATCCTCAGACAGCATCTTCCAATTCCATGAATACTTACATCTGGAATGACAAGGCCAGCATATTTATGGGAATGCCACCACCTATACATTCACTTCCGAACCAATCAACATCCTAATGTGGAAATATGTCGCCGTTCCTTCACTGTTACTGGTAGAAACCCTGGAATTCCCTCCTTCATAGCATTGTGGGTCAACACACAGCAGGTGGACTGCAGCGGTTCAAGAAGGCAGCTCAGCACCACTTTCTCAAGGAGGCAACGAGGGACAGACAAGAAATGGTGGGCCCATCCAGCGATGCCCGCAGCCAAAAAAAAATTAAAAATAGTTCCAAGTTGAGCATCTCGATGGAGCAGGTTATCTGATTTGAACACGAACAGGAAAACAGTGTTTCTTATACAGAACATTATAGACGTTTCTGTTATTAGATGGGTGTTCAGTGTTCGATGACATATTGTTGCCATGTGCTGTGAAAAATTGCATTTGTTTGGTCAAATTCAACAACACTGGCATAACAGGATCGATCCTTCGAAAATACCAGACTGAAAATGACTGTCATCGGAGAGACAATGTACTCCCGCCAGATGAGACTCACAGATAGCTGTGTATATTCAATGTTTAATGGACTACTGGCCAACACTGAATCCTCCCATCGACCATCTCAGAGGGGTTACCATTGAACAGAACTTGAAGTCAAATCAACATACAAATACAAGGGTTACAAAAGCTGCTCAGAGACTTACAATTCTGCACTGAATAATCGACCACATGACCATAAGAGCATGAGATATTGATATAGATTGAGGCCATTCAGCCCATTCATTCACTGTGAAACTGTACCATTTTGCCATAGTCTCTATAACTACTAGACATATCTTCTACACACTGACTGTCTCAATCTTTGCAGTAATCAATCAGTTTCTATCAGATGCCTCGCCTCCCATTCTTCTAAATTGCATCGAGTACACACACTGCCGCTCATGACAAGCCACCATCCCCAGGATGGATCACCTCCAACACCAACTGATCTTTCCCCAGAGATAGCGCCCAAAATAGCTCCCAATATTCCAAATGCCGACTGACCATTGCCCATTTCATTCTCATCGGTATGCCTCCTCTCTTGTATTCTAGGTTCCATGAAATGAATGCTAACATTGCAACTGCTTTCTTAACTGCCAAATGAACCTGCACAATAACCAGAACAGAGGGCGAGTGCTTCAAAATCCTTTTTATGCTTCAGATTTAATGGATCCTATTAGAACATAGTGTCTGTCTCTAGTTCGCCTCCCAAAGTGCATAATCTCACACGTTCCCATATTGTATTCCATCAGCCACTGTCCAAGCTTTCCTGCAGCCTCCCCACTTCATGAATATTGCCTTCCCATCCAAACATCACTGTATCTTCTCCAAGCTTAGCAAAAACGCCCTCAGATCCTTTGTTCAGGTGGTTCATGTAAATGGCACTTCCTGACTCCCTAAGGACTGTCCACCACTGAAAAGGCACAGCACTCAAGGTGGTTGACTCCATTCAGGTTCAAGCAGTGAGTTGACTGGAATTATACCTGTAATATCTTCACTCCCTGCACCACTGACACCAAGTAGGAGCACACCCTGTCCCCGATGTGTTGTGAATTTACCCCGTTATGGTGACAAAGGACTTGATGGCGCACAATCCCAATTTAATGATGTCACTCTGTCTCAACACTAACTGTGTGCTGCTCACAACAACCAATGTCGCTGTGTGTTGATGATGACGGAGGGATGTGGTGGAGGGAATGTCTATGATGAATGACTGTATGACTGCCAGCGTGAAATCTGCCCCGACAGCCTTGGATGTACCTGTGCTCGCTGTCACACTGCAGGCATGATCAGTCTTCCTGCAGGTCAAGTCAAGGAAAGCAACAGGATTGGAGATAGTTTCTATAGATTAGATTAGATTACTTTACAGTGTGGAAACAGGCCCTTCGGCCCAACAAGTCCACACCGATCCGGCGAAGCGTAACCCACCCATATCCCTACATTTACCCCTTACCTAACACTACGGGCAATTTAGCATGGCCAATTCACCTGACCTGCACATCTTTGGACTGTGGGAGGAAACCGGAGCACCCGGAGGAAACCCACGCAGACACGGGGAGAACGTGCAAACTCCACACAGTCAGTCGCCTGAGGCGGGAATTGAACCCGGGTCTCTGGCGCTGCGAGGCAGCAGTGCTAACCACCGTGCCACCGTGCCGCCCACCGTTTCCGGCTGAGCACTCAGATCCTGTGAGGACCAACTGGCACAGGTATTCACAAACATCTTCAGCCTCTCCCTCCTGAAGCTGAAGTCCCAATCCACTTCAAGAAGCCCACCATGATACTTGTAAGTGAGAAAGCACATGCAACGTTCCTTAATGACTACCGCCCAGTGGCTCTGACCTCAATAAACATGAAGTGCTTTGAGACGCTGGTTGTGGCCCACATCACCTCCAGTCTCCCAGCCTGACCTGCTGCCTATAATGTGCCGGGTCCACAACGGATGCCATATACCGAGTCCTGCCCTCATCACTGGGACATCTGGACAACTAGGATACCTACACCAGACCCCTGGTCATTGACTACAGCTCCACCTTCAACATCATTATCCCCTCCAGATTTATCTCAATACTCCGTGACCTTGATCATGGCTCCACCCTCTGCAACTGGATCCCCCGGTTTCTGACACACAGACCACAATCTGTGAAGATAGGTATCTGCACATTCTCCACAACAAAACACAACGCTGGAACTCCCAGAGAATGTGTTCTCAGCCCCCTCTTGTACTCCCTGTGCACCCACAGCAGTATCCTCAGCCCCCTACTGAACTCCCTGCATTCCCACGGCTATGCCCTCAACCACCTACTGTACTCCCTGTATACCCACAGCTGTGCCTCAGCCCCCTACTGTACTTCTTGTACACCCATGACTGTGCCCTCAGACTCCTACTGTACTTCCTGTACACCCAAGGCTGTATCCTCAGCCCCGTACAGTACTCCCTGCATACCCATGGCTCTGTCCTCAGCCCCCTACTGTACTCCCTGTTTACATGCAGCTACGCCCTCAGGCCCATACCAACTCCCTGCACACGCACGGTTGGCTCTCAGCCTCCTACTGTACTCCCTGTATACCCATGGCTGTGCCCTCAGCCCCCTACTGTACTCCCTGTGCACACACGGATGTGCCCTCAGCCCCCTACTGTACTCCCTGTACAACCACGGCTGTTTCCTCAATTCCCTACTATACTCCCTGTACTCCCATGGTTGTGACCTCAGCCCACTACTCTACTCCCATGGCTGTGTCCTCAGCCCCCTACTGTACTCCCTGTACACCCACGGCTGTTTCCTCAGTTCCCTACTGTACTCCCTGTACTCCCATGGCTGTGTCCTCAAGCCCCTCCTGTACTCCCTGGACACCCACGGCTGTGTCCTCAACCCCCTACTGTACTTCCCGTACACCTACAGCTGATCCCTCAGCTCCCTACTGTACACCCCATACACCAACGGTGTACCCTCAGCTTTGTACTATACTCCCCGTACACCCACGTCTGTGTCCACAGCCCCCACTGTACTCCCTGTACACCCACAGCTGTGCCATCAGCCCCCTACCGTACTCCATGTACATCCACATCTGGGCATTCAGCCCACTATTGTACTCCCTGTACACCCACGGCTATGCCCTAAGCCCCCTACTGTACCCCGTGTACTCCCATGGTTGTGTCCTCAGTCCCCTACTGTACTCCCTGTACTCCCATGGCTGTGTCCTCAGCCCCCTCCAGAACTCGCTGTACACACACGGCTGTGTTGTCAAATTCCAGCCACAAGTTCGCTGATGACATCACAAAATAAGGACGGATATCAAACTACAATCAGTCAGAATACTAAAAGGAGATTGAGAACTTGGTGGCATGGTGTAATGGTAATAACGCTCTCAAATTCGGCAATAGTAAGGAACTGATAATTGACTTCAGAAAGAAAGGAGAGGAACACGCCGTCATCTACATCAATGGGTGTGGAAGTGCAGAGCATCAACTCCCTCGGAGTGACAATAACTGACAACCTCCCCTGGTCTTCTTGCATAGGTGTGACCGTAAAGAAGATTCAACAACGCCGCTCCTTCCTCAGGTGGCTCAGGAAATTCAGCATGTACTACTTCTACAGATGCACCATTGTGAGTGTACTGTCCGGGTGCGTAACAGCTTCACACATCAATGCTCTGCCCAGGACCATAGGAAACTTCAGAAGGTTGTGTTCACAGCCCAGACTATGACGGACTCCAATCTCCCAACATTGACTGTATTTACACGGCTTGTTGCCGCAGAAAGACTGCCAAAATCTATCCCAGGTTACTGAGGGAAGGGAGAGAGGAAATAGCTGGGGCCTTAACAGATATCTTTGTAGCATCCGTGAACACAACTGAGGTCCCGGAGGACTGGAACGTTGCTAATCCCCTTGTTTGAAAAGGGTAGCATTAATAATCCAATTAATTATAGACCAGTGAGCCTGTCATCAGGGGTACGGAAGCTGCGAGAGAAGATACTGAGGGATAGGATCTATTCTCATTTGGATGGAAATGGTCTTATCAGTGAGAGGCAACATGGTTTTGTGCAGGGAAAACCATGTCTTACCAACTTAATAGAAGTCTTTGTGGAAGTGACAAAGTTGATTGATGAGGGTGGGGCTGTACATGTCATGTACATGGACTTTAGGAAGGCATTTGATAAGTTTTTCCATGGTCGGGTTATGGAGAACGTGAACTGATGTAGTGTTCAGGGTGTGCTGGCTACAAGGATAAAGAACTGGCTGGGCAATCTCCCACAACCTCTTCCATCAGGCTAAAAGATATAGAAGCTTGAAAACATAGATCAGCTGCTTCAGTAACAGCTTCTTCCTGGCTGTTATTAGATTGATGAATGGACTCTCTAATATCAGATAATGCTGATCTTGTACATGTTGATCTTGCCTAGCGCACACCATGTGCACCGCAACCTATTTGCCTCTCAGATATGTTTTACAGCCATCGTTCTGTACATCCTTGTTTAGTATGATCTGCCTGAACACCTTAGTACAGATCAAAGTAAATCCTGACCTCCCTCCTTCCAGCTCCCACCAGTGCTCACTCCCAGGTCTCTCCGGTCCTCATCCACAGTTTCTTCCATTCCCCACAGCTCCCCGTGACTCTATCCCCAGCTCCCCGTATACTTTGTCTCTCACTGTTTCTCTCACACTCTCTCTTTCCTTGTGTTTTACTTTTCCCTGTCTTCTGTTTCTTCCCATGACATTATCTCCCTTGCTCCCTGCCCGTGTGACTCTTTGTTACCTTGTTTTTTTCCGATCTCTCTTTGCCAGATTGTCCATCAGTTTCCCTCGCTGTGTTCTCTCTCTCCTTCCCTTCGTGTCTGTCTCTTTCTCCAGCATTGTGATGTTGTTGGCTTCTCTATTAGTTTGACGCAGGTGATAGCTCATTGGTTCAATGTTGGCAGTTCAATTAACTCAACTGAGTTTTGGAATCGTGGACATAATGTAAGTTTATCGGTTACATTTAAATTGTTGTCAAAACAGCAACCAGAACGTGGGTATCCATTTAACAGCCAATTGTTCCATCTAACTATTTTGGAACCGCCCGTCTGCCAGTGCTCAGTATACGGGCAACTCAAAGCTTTCTATTCACGTGCATAATGGACTTACATGGTAACTGCTCTGCCCAAGACCATAAGAAACTACAGACGGTTGTGTGAACAGCCCAGACCATCACGGAAGACAACCGTCCATCCATTTGTACTTGTCATTGTCGCAGAAAGGCTGGCAACATCAAAGTTCTCTCCCAAACCGGTAATGATCTCCTACAACCTCTTCCAACAGGGAGGAGACACAGAGGCTTCGAAACATGAACCAGGATACTCAGGAGAACTTCCTTCCCAACCATTATTCGACTGACGAATTGACATCTCTAACTTTTCATATAATATTAATCTTGCTAAATTAGATCTTGCTTTGCCCACTTCCTGTGAAGCTGTAACCTTGTATGCCTCGCTCTGTCTAAGTACCCTATGATCTCTGTTTTCTTGTATACCACCATGTGCCTGCACTCTTCGCAAAACAATCCTTTCCATTGTACATTTGACTACATTAAATCCAATCAAATCAGATCAAACACGTGGACTACAGTGGCTCAACGGCTTATTAAGGGCAACTGGTAAAGTGAACTAACGCTGGCTTAGTCGGTGATACCCATATTCCATTAATGAATATAAGAAGATGACCACAATCTGGGAAGACAGGGGTATCAAATCGATTTAAACATTATCTTAGATTAATACAAGTTTCCCCCCTATCTGTAAGTAGAGTGTTCCTATGATATGATGTAAAGAGCAGTAGCACTAATTTGTATGGGAAAAAATTCGCCTTTCTTCGTAAAAGTGAAAATCCTCTTCGGATTTCTTTTGGTTAGCGAAAACAGGTCCTAATGTAGGTCATTCGGAAAGGGAAGTGTTGAAAAGCGCACTTTTGAAAAGCGGGCGATATCTGTATCTAAGTGAGCACGATATTCAGGAAGATGGGATAAGCGAAAAATAAATGAGACGAATCTTACATATTATTTCCAGCCCAGCTGATCATCATTCTCTTTGTTTGCTCTTTTTGCTTCTGCATCTCTTTCTGTATTGATTCCTTCTCCCCTTCAAAGCAGACTTCCCTGTCAAAGGTATTAATCACATTCCTTTCCAGCTGCCTTTCAGTTCAGAAAAGATCCCCAGCAATTTCTGTTCGTTTCTTTGCATTTCTTTCCATTATTTCAGATTTTCAGCACTTTCCTTTATTTGATTTCACCTTCAATTTTGTTATTTCGTGGGATGTTGGCATCTCTGCCAAGGGCAGCATTTGGTTACCATCACCAATTGCCCTGATTCTGAGGCCATTCGACAAGCCAATATAATGTCAAGCACATTATCATGGGTCTGAAGTTTCACTTAACCCACACCGGGTAATAACATTATATTTCTTTACCGAAGGTGATCAATGAAACAGGAAGGTTTTCAGATTAAATATTTGCGAAATGTAACACCTCCAGCAGGGGAAAGTGAAGTGGACCTGTGGTGGGGAGTGGGGGAGGTGGGAGAGGTGTTGGGAGTGAATGAAGAGTGGACCAGGGTGTCCTGGAGGAAATGGCCCTTCAGAAGGCAGAAAAGAGAGAGGACAAAATATGTGTCTGGTGGTGGCATCTCGCTGGAGGTGGGGGAAATGCGGACTGATGATCCTCTGCATGTGAATGCCGGTGGGATGGTAGGTAAGAACAAGGGGAACTCTAACGCTGTTGCAGGAGGGAAGAAAGAGGCTGAGGGTAGAAGTGTAGGAGATGGGTTGGAACTGGTTGAGGGCCATGTCGATAACAGTGCTGGGAATTCTCGGGTGAGGAATAAGGTGGACATTTCAGAGGCCATATTTTTGTAGACGACATCATCAGAAGCAATGCGGTGGAGATGGGGGAACTGGGAGAATGAAATGAAGTCTTTGCAGGAAACAGGGTGTGAGGATGTATACTCCAGGTAGCTGTGGGACTTCCTGGGTTAATACTGAATATCAGTGACCGGTCTATCCCCAGAAATAGAAGCATAGATGTCGAGGAAAGGAAGCGAGGAGTCAGAGGTAGACCAGGTGAAAGTGAGGGAGGGTTGAAAATTGGAAACGATAAACTTTTCCAATTCTGGACAAGAGAGAGGAGCAGCAGCTGTTAAAATCTACGTATCGGATAAAGAGTTGTGGATGGGGGATGGAATAGAACCGGAACAAGGAATGGTCTACGTACCCCATGAAGGAACAGGTATAACTTGGGCCCAGGTGTGCATGGCAGGAGCAGGCTGAAGCAATGGGTCTGCCCAGGCAGTTCTGTTTGTGGATTTTCAGGAGGAGATAAAAGAGAACTCTGCTATCAGAGGACCATCAGCTGTGGGACTGTTAGGTGAGGGTGAGTGTGTGTGTGCTTGCCGGGGGGGGCGGGGGGGGGGCGAGTGCGTGGGAACCTTCAGATGAAATGTGGTCAGATTTAGTTAATAAAATAACCTGATGTGCCATTTTAGGGTTATGGACAAGCAGTTGATATGCGGAGGTATCTGAAAGCTGGTACTCAGCCTCTGAAATGTAGAGGTCAGTCCACCAGACTCCAGCAGCACCACCCTTATCGGCACAGGCTGAGGAACATAGTCAGGGCTGGATCGAAGCATACAGCGTGCAGTCTGTTCAGAGGGTGATAGGTTGGATAGGTGAGGGGGATACAGAGAATTTAAGACAACCAAACTCACATGGAGCATTCTCAATGAACAGATTGAGTTCAAGTAAACGCCAGAGTAATGGGTCCAGGTGAAGGGAGAGTGTTGGTGTTGGGCGAAGGGTCTATGGGATGGGGAGTGCACTCTTGCACAAAGAAATGGACACCGAGGAGAAGACGGTGGAAGAGGATTTCAACATTATGTCATGCCTGAAATTCATTAAAGTGGGGGCACAGAGGGATAAAGATGAGACCTTTTCTGAGTACAGAACATTCAGCATTAGAGCGTGGACGGTTAGGAGGGATAGTGAATACACGACAGGAGGTGGGCTTGTGGGAGGGGATGGATTCCATCTTTTTGGCATCTTTTATCTGGTGAGCATGGCGAATGAGCTGGAGAAGTAAGTAGAATTGGGGAATAGTGCTGACTTGAGCCAATGTGATGTGATGCTGTTGAACAGATAAAATGTTGATCTCAGTGACAACGACACCGCACGACCAGACCTCAGAAAGTAAATGATTGAAAATAATCGGAATCATTATCTTATTGTAATGCTCTGATTTCATTGGGGTGACACTCATCCAGCAAGGTCTTACGTTTCTGAGATGGTAGACCAAACTGTGAAAATAGAATGTATCTTGATGTTATTAATAAGACGACTCCATCCATGGTTTTGGAAGGCACTAGCAAAGGCAGAGTTTATTTGTAATTCCCAATAGCTCTAGGGAAGGTTTCATTATTCATTCAGGAAATTACCAGCACAGAATTTCCTCTGATTCCCGTTGACCGCAGTTGCCTGAGGGTCAATATGATACGTGAGTCAAATACTACTTTAATGGCAAGGGAAGTTATTCTGATTTCACCTCAACTGACATTGGAAAATCAGTTAAAATTCTACAGAGAAAAAGGGTAGAACACGGCATATTTGAACAATGTGGCCACTGTCCTCGCAACGTTTAAGGACAAACAGCTGCTTGGATTTCTGATTCTGAGGAGAGGTTTGTTCTATTTGGGATGAGGCTGTTTGGTTAAGCGCTGTGACAGAGAGACAGAAAAATGTTCCACGCTCTGTGGGGAAAAAACACCCTATTCACGGTGCTTTGGACAATGACAGACATACACTATTGTCTGTTCCTATTGGTCATTGATCATCCCAATATCATCATTCACTGATGACCAATAGCAGCACAGAAGCCAGCAGCTCCCAGCCCCCCAGTGGAAAGCAAAAAGGGTAAGGGATGACCAGTGGAAGTGGGAGTAACTAAGGAACTGGTGTAACTTACAGTGGAAGTGGCAGTAGAAGGGTGTGAAGAGATATCATCAGTGGAAGAGTATGTGGCAGCAGAAGGGGTAATGCAAGGGAAGTAGGAGTGTAAAGAGAGAGTAGGAAAGGGAGGAAGAATGGCTAATGAAGTTTGAGTGACTGGGAAAAGATTGTTTTTGGAAAGGTGAGGTTGGGTGAAAACCACCACTGTTCAGGAAAATTGGAAATGATTCGATTGAAAATTAAGATTTGATGCCCTTCTTTTTCTATCATTTTATTCTTTATCAGATTGTACATTCACTCTGTAGTTTTGTATCTCCATCAAACGCATGTGACTTATTTTTTCTCCCAGGTGTTGTGTCTCAACATTTCTGAATTTTTTAACAGTATGTATTTGCTCCCAATTCAAGGTAGACATGAGAATATGATTTAATATCCTGTAGTCCATAACATAGAATTTAATTGAATATTTATCCTCATGACTTGAGATGGTTCAAGCAATGAGTCTGTGTCCATCCTGCAGATTAAAAATGTCTTCAGTTCTGACTATTGTTACAAAGCACAGTGCCACACAAAAGGCTAATGTTCCAATGCAAGTTGCCAAACCGTAGTTCATCCTAAATTAGTTACAAGCTTTATGAATATGACATGCTGAGGGACAGAGTGTAAAAGGTGAATTTAATTTTGTGTCGAAAATGGTATTTGCAGCACACTCATAATAGGTGGTAACTACATCAATCTGTAAATTCCCCAAAATAAGAACAACAAGAGACTGGAATTCTTAATTATGCTTATGTGAATAACATGTGGAGAACAGGAAGGAAATCAAGGTGTGTTTGTGATATTCATAAATAATGATGGTGAGAATGTGGAAGATGGATGGCAGTGGAATGGTAACTAATGTTGGGGATGACACAAAGATTAGCTGGGTGCTTCACAGTGAGGAGGAAAGGGTTAGGCTACAGGACGATATAAACAAATGTTTTCTATATTCAGATTAATGGCCGATGAAATTTAACACTGATAAATGTGAGATGATTCATATCTGAATTAACAAGAAAAGTGAGTACTCAAATTTTGAAGGGCGAGGGTTAAACTTGCTCCTTTTTTCTTTGCAGCAGGGAAGGTTGAGGAGGGAACCTGGTACAGGTGTACAAGAGCATAAGGGGTATGGAGAGGATGAACAGACAGCAGCTGTTTCCTTTACTCGAAGGATCAAAAACAAAGGGCAACATACTTAAAGTGAAAGGCAGGGGATTGAGAGAGGATTTGTGGAGTCTGTATTGAACTGAGCGGGTGGCACAAACATAGAATATAAAATATATAATATGTGTGGAAACAGGCCCTTCGGTCCAACAAATCCACACTGACCCTCCAAAGAGTAACCAACCAAACACGTCTCCCCGTGTTTGCCCCTGACTAATGCACCTAACCTACACATCCCTGAACACATTCGGCAATTTAGCATGGCCAATTCACTTAACCTGCACATCTTTGGATTGTGGGTGGAAACCGGAGTACCTGGACGAAACCCACGCGGACACGGGGAGAATGTGCAAAATCCATACAGGCAGTCACCCGAGGCTGGAATCAAACTTGGGTCCCCAGCGCGCTAAGGCAGAAGTGCTAACCACTAAGCTGCCGTTCTGCCCGTGGTGACATGTGTCTGGAATGCATTTCATAGGCGGGTGATTGATCAGGTAATCTCACAAACATTTTAAAAAAGCCTTTGATGTGCACTTGGTGGTGCAGGCTCGTAATTTCATTCAATTGTTCTATGTGGTGGCAGCCACGAACACTCAGATATATTCTGAAGCAATAGCTAATGGCAGTTCCTAGTTTGTTCCATTGGCTGTACACAGTAAGTGAGCCTCCAGTGAAGTGCTGGTGTTATCTCCCACTTTGTATTTAAATGTTTCAGTTTCCTTGACGAGGTAATGTAACTTCCTTTGTCGATGATGTCATTTCTGGCCTTTTTTCTCAGAGGATGGTAGATGGAGTCAAAATTGATATGTTTGTTGATGGAGTTCCGGTTGGGATGCCATGTGTCTAGGAATTCATGTGCTTGTCTCTGTTTGGCCTGTCCTAGAATGGATATGCAGACCTAGTCAAAGTGGCGTACTTACTCATCAGTACGTAAGAAATTAGTGTTGTGATCATGTCTTTTGTAGTTAGTTGATGTTCATATATCCTGGCGACCAGTTTTCTGCTTGAGTAGAAAAAGAATACTGTATTACAGCATCAAAGAATTCTAATTTCAAGGTTGTCAGCAAAAGAGCCAGGAGTGAAATAAGGAAAAACGTCTTTATTTACAAATTGGAATTGACTGGCTGGGAAATTTGTGGATGAAGATTCAAAAGAGAACTATATATATTTGGAAATTAGGAATTTAACAGGCAACAGAGAGAGGGCTGGCAAATGGGGGTGCTTTAGAGACATTTTTGGAGCTGATTCATACATAATGGCCAATGACCTCCTCCTGTACTTTAAAGTTTTGTACTCTATCATGTGCCAGCTGTGAATAAAAGTCAGTATCCAATTATTTCACTGTGTAAATGCTCAAAAATATCTGATTATTTGGTGTAGCATAAGCATTTAAAATGCAAGTATTGCAAGGTCAGCATCATTATGAAGTCTAATTATTACTCAGAACATGAATATTTTACATGTTGTATTCCAATTACTAAAACAAATATATCATTGCTTTGTCACAAAACTCTTTGGAAAGCTCTGACTTTTCACTGACACGATATTATGTTCGTTGCTTTGTTTCAGTCTCCACATTTCATATTAAACATCATTCATTCTAAAAGTTGGAAGTTTTTAAATTATTATTCACTAAAATTTGATAACACAAATAATTTATTTAGTTTAATATTAACAGTCCATGTTAAATTATTGCCATTTTTAAATTGCTGGCAATTAGCTGAAGATCGTATATTTCAGTGAGAAATTAAACTGGTTGTTTATATATAAATGTATACGAACACTAATTCTATTTGTATGTTCAATCGTTTGCTCACTCAGAACATGTGATCATTCAGAAGCCAACCACTTTAAAAATATTGGAGTGGCAAAACATTGTTTTGAATCCTGACATTGAATATTTAATTCTGATCACAAGAGTTATGTTCTTTCTTGGATAAAATAAAATATTCGTGTTTTATTTCTGTGTTAGAAAATCTTGACATGAGTTTATAATTTAGTTCATTAAATATAGAATCAACATAATTGATTTAAGAGATTATAGTTCAGTTGAATAATTATCGTTCACGTCTTTTTTTTTGCCCAATTCATGAAATATAGTAATCATCCGATTATTGTTCGGGTCAGTAAACTCAACACCTTGCAATGAGCTACGCTGAAAATTGCTTCCAATAGATCTGAAATCATTTACAGTGTTATTGGACCTCACAGCTGCCTGTGATACAGAGAGACACAGTGGCCTGTTCCACAATCTGTGCATTGAGCTTCTAACCTGGTTCAGAGCAGTCAGTCAAACATTACTTCAAAACAAACAATTTGGAATTCACCTTTGGCAGGGGGAGAACCCGCCAACAGACTATCACTGGTCTCAGTGTAGGTACAAATGTTGTTCAGGTTAAATACTAATGGCTGACCAGCAACCAAGTTTTAAAATTCATCTTCAGTCAGAGCCTGGCCGAGAGAGCACACGTGTTGACATGGAGAGCCAGAATCACACCATACAAGTTATGTATGGTGATGGAATCTGATCTGCCTCCCAGACTCCATACATCTGCACCCCGGATCAGTCACGGGTGAAGACGTTAACAAGTTGACAATCTATTGCAATGCCTTGTGTCTCACAAACAAACCTTTAAATCCATATCCAATAAATGTTACCTTCACATTCTTCAATATCAAAATAAAATTGTACATCTCTGTGAATGGTCAGAGATTACTACATGGGTCACACAGTAGAATTTATGTGAAGTAACCATCAGCAAACGGCAATCCAAAAATCACATTAATAACTGAACTTGGCGGATTCTGTCTGGTTTAAGTAACCACACATATTATACTGGCTTTCAGGTGACTGTAACAATGCACACCATAACTGGAGGTTTTGGCCTTACACCCTCCAAAGTTTCCTGATCTCACACACATCATTACCTCACACATTCAACAATTGATGAGAATCCACAAGCTGGGTGAAACTGGAAACATAGAACAGTGCAGTTCAGTGCAGCATTGTGCAGGCCCTTCGGCCTTTGACTTTCTGTCGACTTTTTACCCTATTCTAAGATCAGACTAACCTACATACCTTTCACTATACTATCATTCATGTGCCTTTCCAATTAAATATCCCTAGTATAGCTGAATTTACTACAACTGCGAGCTCTTCATTGCACACACACACTCCACTCTCTGTGTAAATAACCTACTTCTAACATCTTCCTTAAAAATTCCTCCAACTGCCTTAAAATCATACCCTCTCGAGACCAATTTTTACCCTGGCAGAGAGTCTCTGGCTATCCACTCTATCTATGCCTCTCATCATCTTGAACACCCCTGTCAAGTCACTTTACATTCTTCTTCGTTCCAATGAGGAAAACACTCTAGCTCCCTCAAATTTTCTTTGTAAGACATGCCCTCCAGTCCAGGCAACATCTTGATAAATTTCCTCAGCACCCTCACCAAAGCTTCCATATCTTTCCTATAACGAGGTAACCAGAAATGATCACAATATTCTAAGTGTGGTCTCACCACGGCTCCATAGCGTTTCAGCATAACCTCGCAGCTCTTAAACACAATCCCTCGGCTAAGGAACACATCAAACACCTTCTTAACAACCTTATAAACCTGGGTAGCAACTTTGTGGGAGCTATGTCATGGATCATATGATCCCCCGTTCCTCCACAATGTAAGAATCCTGCCTTTAACCTTGTTTTCTGCATTCAAATTCGACCTTCCAAAATGAATCGTATCCCACTTTTCCATATTGAACATCATCTGCCACTTAGCAGCTGAGTCCTGCATCCTGTCAATGTCCTGTTGCAAACTACAACAGCCCTCCACACGATCCACAGTTCCACCAAACTGTGTTACATCATCAATCTTACGAACGTACCCTTCCACTTCGTCATCCTAGTCATTTATCAAAATCACAAACAGCAGAGGTCCCATACGGAACACCACTGCTCACCTAGTTCCACACTGAATACTTCCCATTTACCACAACCCTCTGTCTTCTATGTGCTAGCCAATTCTGTATCCAGACAAATAGGTGTCCCTGTATGCCATGCCTCCTTACTTTCTGAATAAAACTGCCAGGGGGAAGCTAATCAAACACCTTGTTAAAATCCATGCAGTCGGCATTCACTGGTCTACCTTCTTCAGTGTGCTTAATCCGATCCTCAAAGAATCCAATCGGATTAAGCACACTGAAGAAGGTAGACCAGTGAATGCCGAGTGCATGGATTTTAACAAGGTGTTACTTCAGTATTGGGTGAAATATTGGAGGGGATTCTGAAAAATCACAGTTTGATTAGGAATAGTCAGCATGGCTTTGTGAGGGGCTGGTCATACCTCAAAACTCGTTGTATCTGGAGCTGAAAGTTCAGTTCTGGTAAGTTGCATTTGATGAACACATTTATTAAAAACGAAATTCAAATTTAACAAATATTCATTCAGTCCCAGAGTTACAGTTTTGGTTCATGAATTGGACAGGTTGATAACGAGCAATGAATGACTGAAGAACTCCGAGATACAGAGAATTCCGGTGATATATTCCAGGTTGGATGTGCTTTACCTTAATGCTGGTAATATTATCAGACAGACAGATATGATAAGGAAACGAGGTGACATGTGGAAGTGTGACATTTTTTGCCATTACAGAGATGTGTTTGAGGGAGGTCGGGGCTGACAACTCAATATTCTGTGGTACCAGAGCTATAGACAGGATAGGAGAGAGGGTAAAAGAGGATATAGTGTTGCCTTATTAATTACGGAGTCAGTTACTGGCGTAAGAAGGGACGATATCTTAAAAGGATCTTCTAATGAGTTTTGGTGGTTAGAGCTCAGGATCAAAACCATGGCAGAAACACTGCTAGAGATATATTATATACCCCCTGATAAAGGAAACTACGGGAGTAGGTATATAATCAAGTTATTGAAGTGTGTAAAAACAATAATGGGATCTTTATATTCAGGCATTTCAATTCCAAACATTCATTAGGGCAGTGATAACGTTTTAAGAGAGGGCAGGTGTTTTGAAATTTATTCCAGAGAGCTTCTTATATCAACATAGAGCAGATACAACAATGGGCAGTGTAGTGCTGGGCCTCACTGTGGGGAACGAAGCCAGTCAGAAAATATCACACATTTTGACTTTGCTAAGGAAAAGACCCCAAAAATGTTCGAAAAATAAGAGCTTTTTGCATTGGGGAGACAGATTGTATGTAATCAAATGACCGGATGTGGGCAAAGTGCAATTGCTTCTGGGTGAAACTGTAGCAGAACAAGGTGGGGCGGGGTTTGGGGATCATTTGATTAAAATTGAATTGATGACAGTGTCAGCCCAGCATGTTACACCGAAGATAAAATTTAGGAACACACACCCAGAGAACCTCAGATGTCGACACGAATTCCGAACAGGATGAGAAAGGAAAGAGAAGCTTAAAGCAGGTACCAATTGAGCAGGTCAATGAAGGTCCTAAAAGAATATATAAAGCGTAGGGCTAAACTGAAAAAATAAGTGGAAGAGCAGAAGGAGGGGTGATAAAACTTTAGCGGGTAAGACTAGCAAGAATCCAAAGTCATTTTTGTTGGTTTATTAAGGGGAAGAGGATAACGCGGGAAAGAATGGGAGTATGAGGGACGAAGGGGACAGCCTGTTCACAGAGACAGAGAATATGTTAAACACATCCTACGAATCGGTCTTCAGTTTGGAGAAGCAGTTCCTGGATTCAGGGAGAGTTGCCGTTTGACCCTTAAGCAAATTGGTACAGGAGCTGAGGAAGAATTGGAATTTTATGCAAGATCGAGTGGGCAAATCACCAGATTAAAGACCAAGTCTCACATCAGTGAAAGGTAAACAATTGTAGAAAATTCGGAGGGCTGTTGAGGCTGGATCATTAAATATCTTCAAGGCTGAGACAGACAGATTTTTATACAAGTGTTATAGGAAATCACAGGAAAGTGGAATAGGGGATTAACAAAATAAATATAACCTAATTGAAGGAAAAGCAGACTCAGTGAGCGGATAGACATATTGTTGTCCCTATGTCTAATGGTGTTCTTTTCCAATAGCCCTGTATTCACAAGAACATCAACCTCTCACTATGGAGTGAGACAGTGTTTGGAATGCAATCGAGGGATTCAAGGAATTCATAAACGCGATACTAATAGAAAGTACGAGAGGACTGTGATAACACGGATTGCCTGTCGGGGTGAGGATTTGCATCGACACAGTCACCACTACCAGAAGGAAGTCCTCAGCAGGACACCCTCCAAGGTCAAGCAGCGACCTGCACTGAGAAGCAGGTAGTGAGGGGCCAGGTGTAAAGGAGTGCTGAAGCCCTAAACACTGCATCACTGTCGTGTCTCGTTCCTTCCCTGACCAAACTTAAATGTGGAGGGGTAGAGAGACATTGCTTTGGTAGATGAGTAAGCAGGAAGTCTTTGACACGAGAGGTTTGGACAGCTCCAGCTCAGCAAAATGTACAGGTAAACTCAAATAAAGTCCTTTTACCTTTATTGTTACAGCAATCGAGATGGCATTTAGGGCAGTCGCACACTCCTCTTCTGAGATGTGGTAGCTCTGGGAGAATTCCACCGGCCCTGATGGCTCCACGTGTGGGCACTGCACAGTGCTTCAGCTCCTGGGAGACCGTGTTAGGGGGAGATGCTTGGCGGCACGGTGGCTCATGGGTTAGCACTGCTACCTCAGAGCACCAGCGACCAAGGTTCAAATCCTGCCTCAGGCAACTGTCTGTGTGGAGTTTGCGCATTCTCCCCGTGTCTGCATGGGTTTTCTCCGGATGCTCCGGTTACTTCCCACAGTCCAAAGATGTGCAGGTTAGGTGAATTGGTCATGCTAAATGACCCGCAGTGTTGCGTGTACGGGGGTGGGTCTGGGTGGGCTGCTCTTCTGTGGGTCGGTGCGTACTGTTGGACCGAAGTGCCTGTTTACACATTGTAGGTAATCTAATCTCGGATGCACTCAGGGTCATCCAAGATACTGGCAAATTCATAGACATGCCCCTAGTTATGTTTTTTAATGACTGCAATATTCCAGTCCAACGTTTATCGTCCTGAGTTCATTAGCCTTACATTTCAGTTCTGTTTTATTTAAATAAACACAATTTAATCCAACAGGCGTTACTTGCTTCCTGTCATGTTACAGGCAGAGAGAAGATGGGTGACCACCAGGAATAGCAAAGGGAGTAGGCAGGTAGTTCAGGAATCCCCTGTGACCATTCCCCTCGAAAGAAAGTAGACCATTTTGGATTGTTGGGGACGATGTCCGTTCAGGGAAAAGCAGCAGTAGCCAGGTTGGTGGGACTACCACTGACTCTGGGGCACAGCGGGAAAGGGAAAGGTAAACAGGACGTTAAAGATAGGAGGGCCGATTGTTAGTGGAACTGATCGGAGATTCTGTGGTCGCAAACGGGAATCTAGGATGGTGCGTTACCTCCCAGGTGCTAGGGTCCAGGATGTCTCCAAGTGGCTGCAGAACATTCTCAATGGGGAGGGTGAGCAGCCAGAAATCATTATGCACGTTGGCACAAATAATATCCGTAGAAATTGGGATGATGTCCTGCAGCGTGATTACAGAGAGCTAGGAGAAACATTTTAAAAACAAACCTTGACAGTGATAATCTCCTGAGAGGGAGATTATAGTCTGAAACATGCACTGGAGGGGAAATCAATATCTTGGCGGCCAGTTTTGCTAGGGTTACAAGGGAGAGTTTAAACTAGAATGGCAGATGGTCGTATCCTCAAGAGCAGGGAGGCAAGTGGAAGGAGATACAGTAATCTGAAATAGTAAGGTTAGGCTGGAAAACGACAGAGAAAAAGCAATGCATTTTGGATTAAATGGCATCTGTTTCAATGCAAGAGGGCTGACAGGTAAGGCCGATGAACTCAGGGCGTGGATATATAGGTGGGACTGGGATATTATATCCATCACAGAAACATGGCTAAGTGATGGATAGGACTGACAGCTTAATGTGCTAGAGAACAAGTGCTTTAGGTGAGACAGAGATGGTGGAAGGAGGGGAGGGGGAGTTGCATTTCTGATTAAGGGGAGTACCACAGCAGTAATCAGAGATAAAATAACTCACGGATCATCCAGTGAGGATTTGAAGGTGGAGTTAAGAAATAGGAATGGAATGGTGAGGTGATTGAGGTTATAATATAGGCCCCCAACGAGTCAACAGGCATGAGAGTAACAAATATGCAGGGAGAGAGGGGAGACCTGTGGGAGCAATTGGGTTATCATAATAGGGGATTTTAATTTTTCTAATACAGTCTGAAACGGTCAGAGCATAAAGAGATTTGATGACATAGAATCTCTTAAATGCGTCAGGAAAGTTTCCTCAATCAGTATATAGAGTGTCCTACTCGAGAAGGGGCAAAACTCGAAATTTTCTTAGTAAATAGGGCATGACAGATGTCTGAGTTGATAGTGGGGAGCACTTTGGGACCAGTAACCACAGTTCTATTAATTTTCAAATAGTTATGGGGAAGGACAAAACTGGTCCTCGGATTCATGTTCGAACTTGGGGCGTGGCTCAGGTCCAGGCAGCTGGGATCAAGGGAATCCCTGGCGATATATAAGAGATACAAGAGTTTACTGAAGAAGGAAATCAGTAGGGTGAAAAGGGGGCAAGAAAGAGCCTTGGCGGAGAAGATTAGGATGAATCCAAAAAGGTACTTTAAATATTTTAAAAGAAAAAGCAATAATTGGAGAGAAAATAGGACCCCTCGAAAACCAATGTGGATAAGTATGTGTGGAACAATAAGAGATGGGTGAAGTCCTCAACGAATATTTCTACTCTATGTTTACCGAGGAGAAAGAAATAGACTCATTGAGATGTTCAGCATGGAAACAGAACCTTCGGTCCAACCTTTCCATGCCGACCAGATATCCCAACCCAATCTAGTCCCACCTGCCAGCACCCGACCCATTCATATACCCATCCAAATGCCTCTTAAATGTTGTAATTGTACCAGCCTCCACGACTTCCTCTGGCAGTTTATTCTATATACATACCACACTCTGCGTGAAAAAGTTGTCCCTTAGGTATCTTCTATATCTTGCCCCTCTCACCCTAAACCTATGCCCTCTAGTTCTGGACTCCCCGACCCCAGGGAAAAGACTTTGCCTATTTATCCTATCCATTCCTCTCATAACTTTGTAATTTGTGGGGACCCTGGCCTATAATTTTGATCATCATTGACCACAGCTGACGTCCCGGAAGACTGGAGGATAGCAAATGTTGTACCCTTATTCAAGGAGAACTGCACAAAAAAGCCCTGGAACTTCAGATCAGTAGGTTTAACATCTGTAGTAGGTAAGTTAATTGAGAAGGTTCTGAGGGATAAGATGTACATGCATTTAGAAAGACAGGCTTTGATTTGGGAATAGTAACTGTGGCTTTGTGAGAGGAAGTTTGTGCTTGACAATTTTCTTAAAGTGATTGGATGATGTGACCAGGAAGATTGACCTAGGTGGGGCAGTAGACGTCAAAACATGTGGTGTTGGAAAAGCACAGTAGGACAGGCAGCATTCGAGGGGCAGGAGATCTTCACCAGGAACGCCCAAAACATCGATTCTCCTGTTCGTCTGATGCTGCCTGACCTGTTGTGTATTTCCATTGCCAAACTTTTCGACACTGATCTCTAGCATCTGCCGTGCTCACTTTCTCCAAGGGCAGTTGATTTAGTCAATATGGATTTCAGTTGCACCAGAACAGAATGAAGCTTTTCAGCCCCTGGAGCCTGATATACAATTATAGGAGGAGGCCAATAAACCCCTAGGGCCTATAAAACTGTAACCAGATCATGCAGCACTAGTATCCAGTTACACAGCAACAGGATCAGTCTATTCAGTTACTTGAAGTCAGTAACACAGGAAATGGAAGAGGCCACAAAGTGACTGGACTATGGGGTATACTGGAATAAAACCAGGCTACATAGCCCCTCAGACCTGCCCTTCCATTCAGTAAGTCAGGGCTGATCTGCACTCGGCCACAATTTCTCTTTTATGCACAATTCTTTGTAGCCCTCGACTCTCTGACGGGACAAAATCCACTGAC
Source organism: Chiloscyllium plagiosum (assembly GCF_037043375.1). Classification (NCBI taxonomy): domain Eukaryota; kingdom Metazoa; phylum Chordata; class Chondrichthyes; order Orectolobiformes; family Hemiscylliidae; genus Chiloscyllium; species Chiloscyllium plagiosum. The sequence continues at coordinate 65,131,234 of NW_028270180.1, read as the reverse complement.
ACCCACTCGCGCCCCCCAAACATTTCAGTGATTTGGCCTCCCCAACTGTCTGGTCCCAACCATCACTACTTCCTGAGAGAAGGAAACACTCCCCACACATATACTTTGGACTATTGACATGGATAGAAGATACGAACAAAGCGTAAAGTGACTGGCCCTGATATCATGGCAGTATTTGATTGAGCGAGATGTCAAGGAGACTGAACAAAATTTAACTTGATGGTAATCAGTTGTTAACTCCCCACTGGTTGAATCATTCAGAACACAATGGGGCTGGTGGACATCAATCCTCCCAGTCCCTGGATATCCCTTTGGACAATCCTCAGGGTAGCTCCTTCGGCACAAACATCTTCAGCTGCTTCATCAATGTCTTTCCCTCTGTCATACGATCAGTGGTGGGGATGTTCTGTGAAGATTATACAATGTTCAGAACAAAGAGTCACCTCCTAAGCTACTCAAGAATCAAATCTGGACAACATTCAAGCTTGTGTTGTTAATGTATAAGTAACATGAATCAAAAGCACTACTGGACACTAAACATTTCCACGGTTAAAAGAAAGAGGAACTCCTTCAACAACTCTAGCTGGTTTCACAGTAATATAAGAAAGCCATTCAGCCCATCTGATCTGTTGGATAACAAGAGGCACAATGCGTTCACTCATTCCTGCGTATTACACAAGGAGACAATTTTTAAAAAGTAGGTGTTTGAATCCAAAAGACACACGCAGGAAACTGGATGAACAGAATAAGCAAGGCAGCATCAAGATGTTGAGAAGTGAACGCCTTGGATATAACCATTCGTCAGGACTGTGGGTGGGAGAAAGGGGGTCTATAGATAAAGGGGTGGGTGAGGGATGAGGAGGCAGAGTGGCGAGTTGGGGGATAAGTGAACACAGGTAAAAGGTATCAGCGGTTTGGTGATGGGAGGGCTGAATCCAGTTGGTAGCTGGACAAAAGCATGCTCAGAGGAATGGAAGGGAGGAGAGGGCCTGGAAATGGAGGTGATTTGAAATTGGAGAATTCAACATTGAGTCCCAGGAGTGTAGGCTGCACAGGTGACAGATGAGATCTTGTTTCTCGAAATTATGGTTTGGTTCATTGTGGCAATGGAGGAGGCCAAGGTTGGCCATGTCGGAAAGTGATTGCGAAAGAGAATTGAAATAGGAAGTGACTGGGAGATCTTCCATTCCACCTAACGACCCAACTTCCAGCTCCCAACCAGATTCATCCCTCCCAACGCCCAACCAGGTTTCACCCACCACTTGTGTCCACATATCCATAACTTACCATCCCCCGATCTCCCCACTCCAACCACTCCCTTCCCTCTTTATCTGCAGCTCCCTTTACCCCCCAACCCAGTTCTGAAGGATATTTACTCCTGAAATGTTGACTTTCCCAGTTCATGATGCTGCCTGGCTTGCAGTGTTCTTTCAGCCTTCCGTTTGTCTCCTATAACTCAGGAAGATCGAGTCTAGTCAGCACAACGGACTGGTAGGCAGGAACCACGGTTTTCCCACTGAAGTCCTTGAATGCCTTCCCTCTGGCCAGGAGGAAGACTTTCAGTCCCTCGAGACACTGACACATGAACAGAAGAGGCCATTCAGCCCCTCCAAACTGTTATACTTAAACAGGAGGATGTCATTGTTGCTGCAACACTACAAACCAATGAGGCATGGACTGCACTGACAGACTGCTCCATGTTGCTCCTCCTGGCTCCATTGCTAATTGTACTCACGTGTTATGTTAACGTGGTTTGCTGACCATGAGGAGGGAAAGTGATTGGTTTGTACCAATTCCCAAGGAGGGATCGTCCATCTCCGAGATGTTATGGACTCGGCTAGACTACTTAAAACATTTTTAAGCAGGCAGCCCAGCGCATGCCTTTGCAATTTGTTTCGGTAAGTGTACAATGAAAATTACCCGGAGTAATTTAGTTAGGTTGACTATTAGATTTTAAAACAGACAAAGACTTTATTCATAAAATTACAGACTGAAACACAAAGAACAGAATAAATAATTATGACAGAATTCAACCTATTCAGCTAGACTTAATTATGCTGTTCCGAGCGTACACATCTGTCCCAATAATCAAACTCCCAATAAAAACGGAACACAAACGTCCAGGTTGAAATTGAAGGTCAGAAGAGAGAGAGAGTTTCCACACAGCTCCCAGTTGAACTTCCCAGTTCAAAACTCGACTGAAAACTGCTCAGCTCAGCTCATCTCAGCTCGTTCAGCTAAATTAGCTCACCGTTCTCCATTCATTATACCAGTTAATTATAAAGAATGACCACTTTGGCCTGAAGTCTCATCTGTTTCCATGTAAACAAAAGGCCTCTAAAAAACCTTTTCATCTCTTTACCAAACCAGACTGATCGGAGCTTGGCCCCGTTTTATTGTCCCTCTGAAAGAAACCAAGGACAGAGTCTCCTTGAACCAAGGAACAGCTTTTTGACAAAAAGGGACTTGCTTTGCGACATGTCTCATCCTAATAAAATAAAGAATCATCAATGCTAAAAGATGGCTGCATTTGTAACCCTTCAAACCCAGACAGTAGTCTCAAAACAGACAGACTCATTATGCTAACTGTAAACATTCAAACATGCACAAACTCATGCAAATTCAGGCTGCGGTACACCCACCACCGAACACCTCCGTTTCTCATTCGAGTCTCAATAACTCTTCAGCTTTCACGCTTTCGCGACCTTCCACATGCGCAACTGTCAGATTGAATGGCTGCAACAAGAAGCTCCATCTAAACAGTCTGACATTTTTGTCCTTAATTTTTTCAACAAATGTCAATGTGTTGTGATCAGTGTATACAATTGTCTCAGATGCATTGCTGGTAATATAAACACTGTTATGGTATAATGCCAACATCAAGTTCAACGTCTTTTTCTCCAACGTTGGACATTTCTGCTGATGAACGTTCGACTTCCCAGAAAAATACCCGATGGGTCTTTCTATTCCCTTATCATCCTCCAACACCGGACCAACACACACATCAGTGGCAACGATCGCCGCCTTCAAAGTCTTCGTGTAATCTAGTGTAGCTCATACTGGGGGCAGTAGTTAACACTGTTTTTAGGCTATAAAATGCCTTTTTTACAGTTCTATGTCCACTGAGAGTTCTTGCCCTTGACTATTTGGTGAGTGGAGCAGCCGTACTGCTGAAAGTTTTGCACAAACTTTCGGTAAAATCCTGTCAATCCCAGAAACCGTAGTATTACATATTTCTTTTTTTCGACGGTATGGAACATTCCCCAACTACTTTCGTTTTTTTATCTCATGGGGCCATTTGTCCATGTCCAATAACGTGACCCTGGAACGTGACTTGGGCTTTCTCAAATTCACTTTTAGCTGGGTTTACTACCAAGCCTGCCTTCTGAAGTTGATCGCACAAGTCTGATAAATGCTGTAAATGTTCCCTCCATGAATGATTAAAAACCATCAGGTCATGAACGTACACCACATAGTTGGGTAATCCGGCAATGACCTAATTATCAGTCTCTGAAATGTGGATGGATCGTTTTACATACCAAATGCCACAACTTTGAACTGATATAGTCCATTTGGCGTTATGAAAGCCGAAACTGCCTTTGCTCTCTCTGACAGAGGTCCGTGCCAGTAACCTCTAAGCAAGTCCAACTTATAAATGTAAGTAGCTTCTCCCACTTTTTCGACACAATTCTCCAAACATGGAATTGGATATACATCAGTCTTTGTAACGGCATTGACTTTGTGATAGTCAACACATGACCGTTGGGTACCACCTGGCTTTGGCACCATGACTATATGCGAACTCCAATCACTATAACTTACTTTGATTATGACATTTTGGAGTGTGCGCTCTATCTACTTCTGAGCCTGTGCCAATTTTGGAGAGTCGTACCTAAAAGAATGTTGCTTAATCAGAACAGCATCTCCTGTATCGACATCATGCACAATTATGTTCGTACATCCCAGTTTATTTCCGCATATCTCTCCACAAGATAGTAATATCTATTTCAGGTCACTTTGCTTTTTTTTGTGTAAGGTAACTCAGTAATTTATCCCAATTTTTGACAACTTTCTCATTGTTCAATTTAATTTGAGGAATGTCCAATTCACAATCCTCTGAACTTGGTTCTTTCTTCTGTGCTGTAAACATGAACACCTTCTCCTCTTGCTTGCCTTCCCTATCAAAATATCTTTTGTGCATATTCACATGACAAACTCTGTGAGATCTCATCCTGTCTGGAGTCCGTATCAAATTGTTCACCTCATTCAATTTCTTCCCAATTTGATAAGGTACGCTAAAACCTGCTTTTCAAGGCTCAACTGTTACTGGAAGTAACACAAATACTTTACTCCCAATTGCAAAATTGCCAATTTATGGTTTCTGATCCACTTCCTGTTTCATTGTATGCTAAAATGCTTTTAAATGCTGTCTACCCAACTCTCCAGCTCTATTTAATCGTTCCCTAAAATGTGACACATCATGCAAATAGGTGGTCTCTGAATTCTGATTTCTTAATTTCTCCTTAACCAATGTTAATGGTCCTTTTACATTATGCTCACAAATTAATTTTAAATAGACTGAGTTTGGTCGATTCATTCTGTGCGTCTGTGATCACAAATAGTTCAAAAGGAATTTCCTTATTGCAATCATTTGGATAATCCTGGCCATAAAACCTCAACATGGTCTTCAGTGTTTGCTGCCATCTCTCTCATGCTCCCTGTGATTCCGAATAGTATGCAGTAGATTTGAATTGTTTTCTTCCCAAGTTATCCATCATCTCCTTGAATAGTTCGGATGTGATGTTTGGTCTGTCAGGATCTCTATTGGTAGTTCGTACCTAGTTAAAAAATAAGCATTTTTTCTACAACTCTTTTAGCTGTAATGCTGCATCATGGGTCTGCCCCTGAAATCTAGTCGACACATCCATTATTGTTAATAAATACTTATTCCCACTTTTTGGTTGAGGTAGGGGACCGACACAATCTATCAACACTCTTGTAAAAGGTTCCTCAAATGCTGGAATAGGTATTAAAGTTGCAGGTTTTATTACTGTCTGTGTGACACGTTTGAGACGTCTGGAAATATTCAACTACATCTTTGTGTAGTCCAGGCCAGTGAAAATATCTTTGTATACCAGCCTATAATGTCCTCACCCCGAAATGATCTCCAAGTGGTAGCTCATGTGCCACTCGCAGCACCTCCTTTCTATACCCAACAGGAAAAACAATTTGAAGAATTTCTGTCCACGCCTGATCTGCTTCAGTGTGTGCTGATGTTCATATCCGTTATAAGACATCATTTGCTAAGTAATAACACATAATTCTCTTTCTTGCTAAATATCGTTTGATATAAATTTTGTAACTCCTCATCTTTCTGCTGTAATTCAATCAGCTTAGCAGAGCTAATACTTTCATGTTTTCACACTTGCTCCTTCTCTGTTCCACTTATCTGATTAAAAAGAAACTTTCGGATAACTCTACGTCAGCTTTCTTATTTGTGCCTTTATTCTGCTTAAACCTGTGTATCTGTGATCTTCTGATCACGCAATCAGGGAAAATTCCTGGATAAACATTCTCCAGGTCTTCAGTTGCCTGCATCTCCACTGGCTTTTCAACTAGAGTAGGCAGCACGCCTACCAGTGAATCAGCTATGTTATTTGCAAGGACAAATTTCATTCCTGGAGCTGAGAGCTAAGGGTCCAGTACTCTTACCATACATTCTCAACTCTTCTCTGGACTCCCTCACCTCACTTTACATAACTGAGCACTTTTTGCCTCACTATGAATTCCTGTTCCCAGCACATTTTCTGGCAATAGTCTCTCAAGAGTGCACAAAGCCTCACGCCTCAGCATTACAGACTAAAAATATCCTGTGTCAATTAATATTGGAACCTCCTTACCAATTACTCCTAGCCTATGTGAATAAAATTTATCCTTCCATGTAGATGTTTTTACGCAGATTTAGCACGTCCACTGATCATCTTGTACACTCTGAGGCTGTTGCCTAACTCCCCCTATGCTTTTTGTTATTAGTTCAACGAAACTTCCAGGCTTGTCTGGTTATCCTACACCCCAGCCCACCAACACTGTGATTTTTTGTGGCCCACTTTATTACAATGAAAACACCATAGTATTTTAACTTCTTTGTCCCCCTCAAGGTTTTCTTTATTACAGTAGTAAATTATCCTTATGATCTACACTGTGATCTACCTTTCCCTTTGCACGTGAGAACATCTCTTTGCTCCAATTTCTGTCCCTCAGAGACCAGAACTGGTTCTGGAAAGCAAACCAAGTTTTTGTACCAGTTCATAATCACCAGCCATTTCAGCAGCTAACCTTGCTGTTTACCTTCTCTGCTCTTCCACTGAAGTTTGCAGGTAGTGAATTTTTGAATTTCTCCAAATACTAACCTCTGTAAGGGCATTATAGCTTTGCTTGAATTTTAAAGCTCTTATCCAGCTATCGAAATTAGTCTGTTTGATCCTTACAAACTCAGTGTAGGTTTGACCAGGATCATCATTAGATTCCTGAAAGGTTGCCTCAGCAGACAATTTTTTTAACCTCTTCAGACTCCCCAGGTACCTCCTCAAATCGGGATGTGAATACCTCACCAGTCCTACCTACAAGTTTCGTTTGGATCAACAAAATCCATATTGCCTCTCGCCACTGCATTTGTTTAGCCAACTTTTCAAATGAGGTGAAAAGGGCATCACATTCTTCTCATCAAATTGAGGCAATGCTTGAACATACACAAACAAATTCTCACTAGGCTTCTGACTACCAGTGGCTTGCTCATCCTCACTCTCTTTCAGACTAAGCGCACCCTCAGCCGTTATCTCCAGCCTTTTACACTGACTTTCCTTTTTAAGTGTCAGTTTTTGCTATTCAAAAGCTGTCTCTTTCTCTCTCCCCTGTTGCTCTCTCTTTTGCCATTTTTTTTACTCTCTGTTCTCCTGCTCTCTTCCACCCGCCCCCCACCCCCCAACCACCTTCTGCATTTTATCGAAAGTCAAATGTTTCATTTTGGCTGCCCTTTCCTTACCTCTCGACGTTAACTCAAGATGTTTCATTTGCAACTGAATTCTTGCCACCTCTGTAGATTCTGATGGTTTCTCCAGTAAGTTTAATTGACGAGCTACTGCTGTAATTATCTCTCCGTTCCTCACAGAAGCAGTCAGTTCCAATTCCAGCTTCTCAGCTAAATCTTGCAACTTGGTCTTATTCACTTTTCGTAAAATTTCCAAAGTCAGTGCATGCACACCCAGGAAACGTTTGGCGACTGAAATAGCCATTACTATTCGAAGCTTTGTCAACCCAATCAAACTAATACCCGAATTAAAGACACTAGCACCTCCCACTCGCTGTTGAAAATCCAGCAAAGAGCCCCCACTCTGTTATGGACGAGGCTAGACCACTCAAAACATTCTTAAGCAAGCAGCCCTGAGCATAACTTCGCAGTTTGTTTTGGTCATTATCCAATGAAAATTACCCGGAAAATTTTAGCTAGGGTGTTTTTAAATCAGACAAAAACGTTATTCACAAAGTTACACAATGAAACACAATGAACAGAGTAAAGAACCCCTACAGATTTCAACCTATCCAGCTAGACTTAATTATGGTATTCCAAATACACACAATAGTCCCAATAATCAAACTTCCTTGAAAAAACGTTAAAATGGAATGCATGCTTCCAGGTTGAAGCTGAAGGGCAGAAAAGAGAGAGAGTTTCCACACAGCTCCCAGTTGAACTTCCCAGTTCAAGACTTAACTGAAAACTGCTCAGCTCAGCTCAACTCAGCTAGCTCAGCTAAACGAGCTGACCACTCCCCGTTCATTATACAGGTGACTTCGAAAGCATGACAACTTTGCCATGTAGTTTCATCTGTTTACATATAAATAAAAGGCCTCTGAAAATCTCTTTCGTGCCTGTACCAAACTAGACTGATCGCAGCCTGACCCCGTTTTATTGACACTCTGAAAAACATCAAGGACAGAGTCTACTTGAGCCAATGAACAGCTTTTAGCAAAAAAGAAGTCAGAGAAGACAGGCTAGTGTTCTGTGTGGAGGTCAGAGCTGTTGGGAATGGCTAATACTATCTGATGACAGATTTGTGAACAACATGACGTTCAATACAGGGTCACATACCAACTGTACATCCAGACGGTGATTCTTCATTCAGAACCTGGAGCTCTCTCTCAACCAACCTGGGGGCTCCATTGATCTTTGTAAACTATCATCGAGTCATAGAATCCCACAGCACAGAGACAGGCCCATTATCTCAAACAGGTTCATGCTGATCAAAATGTCCATCCATGCAAAAACCTCATTTCCCTGCGCATGGTCCATATCCTTCTAAACCTTTCCTATCTATACATTTGTCCAAATGTGAAGGCACGTATCATGGAAAACATGTTCTATCCAATGCTATCCGTATTTTGTTTTGGAAATAATGAGTGTTGATTCATAACACTCCAGTGTTAATGCAATCATGTTTCATTCTTTTTGTAGCGTTACAGATTAAACACTCATTTCTTTCACACTCTCCTCATGGTATCATCACTGCAGGGATTAGTCTGGTGAAACTCCATTACACCGTCTCTCTGTACCAAGGAGATCATTGATCATAAATAAAAGAAAATACTGTCTCAAGTACACTCCACAACTGCAGGACGGGGTCTTCACTCTTATACTTTAATCATTTGTAATGAACGCTCCTACTCATTTATTGTGCTGATTACTTGCTGAGTCATAGAGTCATAGAGATGCACAGCATGGAAACAGATCCTTCAGTCCGACCCGTCCATGACGACCAGATATCCCAACCCAATCTAGTCCTACCTGCCAGTACCCGACTGCTCTGTATGAATTCTGTTAGTGCCCCATGATCAAGGACATCCAGCTCCTTTTCACCAAGAGGACTTCCCATCATCTCGCCTTCTCATAAATACAAAATGAGAAGGATGGGATTTTTTGCCAATCATTTATTTGCCTTATGAAGCAAAGTCACATCAACCACAACATCACTGTTGCCATTGGAGTTGATGGGAGATACTGAGGAGGCGATGATCTAGCTGTATTGTCTCCGAATATTAATCCAGGGAATCAGGTAATGACCCAGAAACCGGATCCGAATCCCACAACGGCAAATGTTGGGAATTTAATTCAATAAAATATCAGGAATTAAGAATCAAATGAAACAATGAAACCATTGTCGATTGTCCAACCTGGCACCCTCATGCCCTTCAGGAAAGGAAATCTACCATCTTCAGCTGGTCGGGCTTACATGTAACTCCAGACCCACAGCAATGTGGTGAACTCTCAGTTGCAGTTTGAAATAGCTAAGCCAGCCACTCAGTTATATCAGTCACTTCAAAGCCTCAAAGACAAGAAACCGCATGGACGTCAGCACTGAATACTTACAGCCCACGGACTGCAGTGGGTCAGGAAGGCAGCTCACCAAAACCTTCTCAAGGACAATGAGGAAAGGGAATTAAATGTTGGCCCAGCATCCCATTCATGAATAAAGGAACATAATCCCACTCAGGGAAGAGAGAAAAACAGACATAAATAACTTTAAACAGGAACTTTGACATATACCTTACATGGTCATAGTTATCAGTAATATGGGAACAGGAGAAACATAAGTAAGGTTTAATTTCATTTTTTATTTCCATCCCAGCTGATCATCAACAATCCCTTAGTTTGCTTCTTTCTCTCTATCTCTCTCTTTCTCCATCGATTCAACTCAGTCCTTTTCCCCTTCATAACAGATGTCAGTGTCACCGACATCAATCACGCTATTTCCCAACTGTGTTCAGTTCTGATGTATGGTCATTAGAATCGAATTGCCAATTCTATTTTTCTCTCGACCCGCTGTGGCAGATGGGCTGCCACACCTGCTCAGTTTGTCTTGCACTTTCTCATTCGTTATTGTTTCTGATCTGTTGCATCATTCTTTGCTTTATTTAACCTTTAATTTTGTTATTACTTGGAATGTCTGCATCGCTGACAGGGGCAGCATTTGTTGACCTAACCAAGTGTCTTTTTCTGCGAGGTCATTCTTTCAGGCAGTACAGAACAAAGCACTTTGCTGTGGGTCTCACATCAGTCTTAAGCCAGGCCAGATAATAACACAAGATCTATTTACCAAAGGACATCAGTGAAATAGATAAACATATAGACAAAATGCAGGAAACGTTATGGTTGTTATTTCCAATTCCTGTCTTTTGTATTTACTTTCTGACATCGTCTGTGGTAGGATGTGGAACAGTGTCTGTCTGTGTAATAACCTGTGCATCTGAATTACATTTCTTCCGACATTACAACTCTGAGATAGTGTTAGTGTCATTATGTTATTTTAGAGACAAGAACAAAGTTGTGATCGAAATATTTGCAACTGAATGAGTGCTTAGAGGAGACATGGTACCATAAAGACTGAATTTTACCAAAGCATAGATAATGGTTTATTAAGCGTCAGTCTGAAGCCAAGATGGTGACTGGGCATATAATCGAGCTGGTAGTGGACATGTTTTGTGATGGATAGAATAACGAGACATAAATGAATTTCATTTATTTAAATTCGGTATTGTGAACAGTCTCGTTTTACGATGTTTGTGGGGGTGGGGGTGTGGGCGGTTCTGAAATTTGTGGGGAACCAATGGAATTTGCATTTGAAACTGAAGACAATAGTTTCCGTCTTTGTCAAATATAGATAACAGAAATAGCAACGAAGTTCGCCATGGTTGAAGAGATTAATAAATGGATAGAGATGAAGAAACTTATCAGGAACACCAACAATAGCTCAGGATAGGATAGTAACCCGCCTGGATAATCATCAGTGCACCATATATTCGATATGGCAATGTTGACCTGGACCAGGAAAAAAGGAAAAATACCCCAGGATAAACTCCTGTCCATTGTTGCAGCATTCCAGTCTAATGTTCGCAGATTCTGATCCATTAGTGGATCATTCCAGACTATTCTCAGATGTTTAAATCTCCTTTTTCTGTCTCTGCAGCTGCTGTTCGATTTGAGCGTTGGAGTTGATGCATCTGCTGCTACAATGGCATAAACCATTGCAAGAGGCCCCTTACTAATAGGAGACGGAAAACATCCAGTGACACAACTAAGATCCATGGAGATTGGCATCACTTACAGTCACTGAACAAACAGCTCCATTTAACCCCTTTCAGTATGGTTCCTTCAGTTCACAAAAACTACTGGATTGAATGTTTGCACCGTTGGCTATTGGTCACATCTCCCATCACCCATTGCTCTCGTGAAGTTAGTATTGAGGGAGAATGATGCATGGTTTCTTATCGCAGGCTAGATGATTCTGCTGCGTTGTCCGTTTGCAATACTGTAACTTGCTGAACGTCCCACCACCACCACCCTCAAATACCACAATCTACATGCTGTTACCGTGCAGATCTCTCCTCGACTAGAACAGGCACCAGCCAATATATTTACAGTGGATATATTTGCAGTCCAATGCATAGGAAATGTGAATTTGCCTGGGCATTCCTTTAATTTTCTCTCTTTTTCTGGCCATTTCTCCATCCATTCAATTTAAACCTGGCCCCCACCTCTCTCTCCAACCCAACCATCCATGATACCAGGATAAATAATATCATTTCCCAGTTTGCTTTCAGTTGTGAGGCAGGGTCACTGGACTCAAACCGTTATCTGCATTTCTCCTGACAGAGGCTGCCATACCTGCGAGATTCTCCAACACTTTCAGACGCTGGAGAATTTTATTTTCGATCTTAAGCACTCACCGTTTCTTGGTTTAGTTCACCTTTCATGTTGTTGTTTCTCCGAATGTCAGCATCACGAGCAAGGGCAGCATTTGTTGTCCATCACTAATTGTCTGTGACTACACGGCCATTAGTCAAGACAAAATGGAGCCAACAATGTTTTTGTGGGTCTGAAGTCACACCATGTTCAGACTGGGTAATAATGTTAAGTTTCTTTAGCAAAGACTATCAGTGAAATAATAAAAATAAATCTTAACGGTTTCTGAGTGAAATTGCCTAGTCCGTATTCCCTAGTTTCTGCCAGAGAGAAATGGCGGGGAAATCAGTTTAACTACCAACAATCAAAAGGACTTTGGGGAAAAAAGCGAAAGGGAGATTGAGCGACAATTTCAAGTAAGATCACAGGATTCAGAATGCTGAAATGAAGACATTTCTACAGCATCCTGCAACATGAACCAGTATTCCTAGGAATGATAGGTGAAGGGGATATTGGCGTCAATAAAGATGAGGGAGAGTTTTAGATGAACATTTGTTCTGCAACTTAGTAACTGGGTGTGGGTTCAGTAGAGTCTTCGACTCATTGGGCTGAATCTAACAATAGTTTGTCTCAGTGACATTGTTATTGGGTGTGACAGAGGGATTGTCTGTACGAGACTGAACTAGTTTCATGGTGCTATCTTCTCGAACTCACCTAATTAACTACCCACTCAATCTCATAGTGTTCCTCGCATTCAATGCCACCCCGATTCTCCAACCCAACATGGCTGGAGGGACTCACCAGCGCACTGATGTCGCTGGCTATTCTATGATCACTGACACTGATGACATCTTTCAAAGGCCAATGGGCACACTGTTGTAATTCCTCAGTTTGGAGCCACCCTGCACAGTTGACCCCGAGTATCGCAGGTAAGGGGAACTAACACCACGGTTTTTCAACAGGGGTAGAGAGGTCCTCGTGAATGGGCTAGGGGGGTCAATTCTTTTCCCAGAGGAGGCCTGAGCATCGTCTGAGCTCACCAGCCAGCCCAGTGCAGTATCTGTCTCTCTCTCTCTCTCTCTCTCTCTCTCTCTCTCTCTCTCTCTCTCTCTCTCTCTCTCTCTCTCTCTCTCTCTCTCTTACACACACACCCACACAGTGATTATGGAACATTTCAGATAGTATTCCAAAGAATTCCCATTTTCAGGTGCAGGGACTTGCAGTCATTCAACCCCCTGGGTTCCTGCATAAAAATGCACTTATTTTATATCCAATCACAATTAGTAATTCTGGATAGTTCACTTTGTCTCACTTTGTTGTATTCAGCCAAGCACTGCTTTGAAACACTTGTCCCGTTATGAAATACAATTTTGAGCAGAGAACCTTTTCTCCTCAGCTGTTATCTGGACCGTTATCTGAACTGTACCATTTTCTTTGTTATGAAAGTTTCTCTTGCCCTTTGTCTGTGCCTGTTTCTGTCTGTAACAGTTAGACTGTCTCCCACTCAATTGGTCGGACGGCTGGTTTGTGATGCAGAGGGAGGCCAGCAGCGCATGTTCAATTCCCCCACACTGACAGAGGTTACTATGAAGGGGGCATTCTCTCAACAATGAGCAATCGAGCGTGGCCAATCCACTCTAAGCTGCACATCTTTGTACTCTGGGAGGAAACTGGACCATTGAGAGGGAACTCACACAGATACGTGGGGAATGTTCAAACTCACCTGAGATTGGAATTGAACCCAGCTCCTTGGGTGATGTGCGGCCGCAGTGCTAGCCACATATCCATCATACTCCTCAGTTAGTTCTGTTAATTACTTGTAGCTGAATGAAGAAATCCAACTGGCTTGTTCTGCTAACTGAACCTGACCCAGTCTTCGACCTTTATCATCGGCCATATCGCCAACCTGTTTACATTTAAAATTTGTTGTGAGCAGTGGAGGAGTGGGGTTAGAAATGGAAACAGTGGCATCTTTCAACCTCAGTCAGGACCGCAGTAAGAAGAAATTCACAAAGTGGGAATTCATTCAAGTAGGAATTCTCTCACCCAGAAGATTGGGAGGGCTGAATCTTCATATTATATCGAGGCTGACTTTGTCTGATTTTCCAGAGACAGGTGAATCAGGGATCATTGTGAAATCAGAGAAAAGTGCAGCTGGGACCACAATGAGATGAGCCATGACCTTATTGACTGGTGGAATAGTGTCAAAGTGCCGAATGGCCCAGTCGTGTCCGTCAGCCCTATGTTCTGATGTTCCATTCAGCCCTTCGGTCCTGCTGTGAAGGAGCAGATTGAGGCCACTCTAATGGTTTGGTGTAGTTTGGGAAATGTATTAGAAAATCCAGGCTGTGTCAGGAAGTGACCCCTCTCCCCCAATCCCTTTTTGCAGGCTTCTCCTCTCTGTAACATCTGCTCCTGATGTAGGTCATGTTACAGGCCCAGAATCGCATTGAATACAGCCCCCATGTCCCACACAAGGTCAACTCGCACAATCCTCTGTTGTCTCTGAATGCAACATTTTACATCATGATTTCCAGGAAAATAATCAATTATTTTCCAAAAACATAAATAAGAACGTAAGAAATAGGAACCTGCGCTGTCATTCAGTAAGAACATGGCTGATCTACTCCACGGCTCAACTCCACTTTCCTGATAACCCCTTGCATCCCTAAACTCGCTGAAATGTCACAAACCAATCCACCCATCTGTAAATACAATCAGAGACCAAACCTCCCCAACTCTCGGGGTTAGGAAATTCCAGTCATTTACTACCTTCTGAAAGAAGACCTTTCTTTAAATCTCAATTTGAAATCGATATTCCTTACTCTGTATCTACATCTCTGAGTTCGAGACTCTGTCCTGATGTGGAATCATATTCTCAATGCCGACCTTGTCAAGCCCCCTCTGTATCTTGTCCGTTTTAGTTATGACACCCTCATTCATTTAAACCACAATGATTAATTGCCTCAGCATTTTTGATGTCTTCAATAATTCAATCCTTTCATCCCAGGAACCAGTCTAATGAACCAACATTTCTGCATCAACATGCTGACGTTATGTTTCAGACACAGAAACACACCACTCCGTTGCACTGCTCCTTTTTTAGGAGTTCTCTCCATTTAATAACAGCTGCCTTATGGTTGTCAGTATCGTCCTCGAACTCGAATATATATTGCACTCAGCTCCCGCCGCCAGGAGCTGAGTGCAGCTCTTGTAAGCAGCTCTTGCCATCGGACTGATATTTGTGGTACTCCAGTAGATACATTTTTTTCATAAAGATCGATGAGTCCTGACTCTCCGATTTCTAAGTGTTTACCAAGTGTCTTCCCATGCTCATGCATTATCCATCATACTATGAGCTTCTGTCTTGCGTAAGAACATTTATTTAGTGATATCTTGTGGAAAATATCTGGAAAGCCTCATGTCTACCAGTCCCCCTTTATCAAGGCCACTAGTTACATTCTCATGGATTTCCAGAAAAACTTTGCATGATTTTACAGGCAAAATGTAGTTCGCCTTTAACAAGACCGTGCGGACTCTGTGTGAAGCTTTTCTAAATGCTCTGCAGTCCCTTCCTTAATAACAGACTTTCACAGATTCCCAGCAATAATGGTGAGGCTAAGTGGGTCCTGCTTTCAGTCTCGCTCGTTTCTTGAAGACAGGCGCCACATTGGGGTGTCTCAAGTTTCACTGGGTCACTCCTTTAATCCAGAATTATGGAATATTTCACACAGTGCCACCAACCACTCTGTGACCACTTCTTTTAAAACCAGCTCTAAATTGTTGATGACCTGTTTACCCTTGGTCTTATCTGTTTGAGAAATGCTTTATTCCTTCTGTTAGAGAGAGTTCAAGATTTTCCCTCCTATTACCATTTTGTTTATACCATTGAAATATTTACAGCACGTTCACCTGTGAGGGACGATGTAAAATACTGGTGCAAATTATCTGTCTGTTCCCTGTATCCAGTTCTCCAGTCACACCCACGAAATGTCCTCAATAAACCTGCCTGACTTTCTTTATACCAAAGATCACACACACCTCTTGAACTCCTCTTACATGCATGTAAAAGCTCGTGCTGCTTGTTTTTATATTTCTTGCTAATTTGCTTACATCACATCTTTTCTTCCCTTTTCTTCGCATTCTATATTCATACAGTCATATCGCATACAAGCACAATCTTTGGGCCAAATTGTCCATGCAGGCCACGTTTTCCATACTAAACTATTCCCATCTGCTTGCATTTGGCACATATGCCGCTAAACGGTTCATATTCATATGTTTGTCCAACTAAAAATCTTTCAAATGTTGGAGCTGTACTTGCATCTGCCAGGCTTCCTCTGGCAGCTCATTCCATAAACGCATCACCTTCTGTGTATAAAAAAGTTTTCTCTTCCTCCCATTTAAATTTTCCATCTTCCACCATAAACCTATGGCTCTATGATTTAATTTTCCTATCCTGTGGAAAAGACCTTGGCTTTTCACCCTGTCCAAGCCTCCCCTGATTTTATAAATTTCTACAATGTCACCCCTCAACCTCCTACACTCCATCTGATATTAACTTCTAGAACAAACATTTAAAGATCAGCACTGTAAATTTGAAACAATATTAAAAGTGACAGGTAAACAGCACTCAGCCCAAACATCATACTGTTAGTTGTTTTCTTCTTTATGTTACAATAATAAGGCAGCATGAAAATCTTACTAGTGCCAATAAGCCGTCAAGAACCTGAATTCCTTTGTCTGATGGCAGTGATGATCTCGACAGTGAAAATGTATCCCTGGCCAGATCTATATAATTCCACATGTTCAACATTCTCCCTCCTGGCCTCCATATGACCTTATGTGGTTGTGTCTTCTTTATCTTGCACTCAATAGAGAGAACCCCTTTTCCCTATTCACATCTTAATTTAAATTCATTTTGCATCATCTTCTCGTTCACCACTGCTAAAAGCCTGGTTATCTGTTGTCACATCCTCTTTTCCCTGTCACCTACCCCCCACCTCTGGCAAGTGACTAAAATGTCCAGTTTCCAATCATTTTCAGTTCTGAAGAAGTGTCACACTGGACTTGAAATGCTAGCTCTGTCTCTCTGTCTCTGCAGATGTTGGCAGACCTGCTGAGTGTCTCCAGAAATAAATAGGCACATCACAAATTTTCAATTAAACAAATAACTAGGGATACTGGAAATGAAAATGCATAAATTGCTGTAGAAACTGGGAGCTTTGTCGAAAGGTCACTGGACCAGAAAGATGAACTCAGCTTTCACTCCACAAGATGCAGCGAGACCTGCTTAGTTTCTTCAGCAATTTCTGTTTTTGAACATTTTCCAAAGACGTGTGTCGAATCTGCTCAAACGCCCTGTCCAGCACAGAGTGCTGTACATTGGGAAGGGAACAAAAACGCAAAGTACACAAGTTCATTGCTCTGAAACGACATAAGACTGGCATAGCTGACACGATTGAGGTCTTAATCATGGTCAGAGAGAAAAACAGAGGTAAAACACAGCGTCAAACACAGCAGATGGTATTACGGGAAAGACAATGATTCAGATTAATAATTTAAAATACCTGAGTAATGTAACAAATTGGAGGCGTGACATCAGGTCGAGGCCCTCAGCAGAATGAGACTATGAAACTGGATGTGTTCGCACGTCAGAAACCAGGTTAGGTCACTGAGTACAGGGCTGATGGGTGAATGGGTCTCGGTGTGAACTGGGGGAAAGTCAGTAGAATTGATTTGCAGATATTGCATCTCACACTGGGTTATCAGTGATGCTGTAGATCACAGCAGCAGCCGCAGCAGAATTGCAATCAATCACAATCCATAGCTTTTACCCCAGGATAATCCATCCCTCTACCATTTTCATCAAGCCGAGTGATGGTTCAATGCCGAGTTTGGGTGAACATGCCAGAGTCAGAACCATGTGTATCTAAACCTGATGACAACCCATTAAAGCTACGGCTCTTGACTGGTTACATTACAAACAGCAGAACTACCATTTGGTGGAGAAGGGGAAATGATTCCAAGACAAACAGATAAGATCGAAACTCTGCAGTCAAGCCACATCAAGTCATCAATGTCGATGGATTAATAAACAACTTACAGGAGGAGAGGGCTCCACAAATATCCCCAGCTCTGTACATCAGTGTAAAAGACAAGGATGTAGTATCTGCACCATCCTCAGCCAGAAGTGTTGAGTCGATAATCCACCTCACCCTCCTCATGATGCCCACAGATTCCCAGATGCCAGTCTTCAACCAATTCGATTTGCTACACGTGACATGAAGAAACAGCTGAACACAGTACATTTGACAAAGGCAATGGGCTCTGACACCATTCCTGCAATAGGAATCAAGATTGTGCTGCACAACAAGCTGTGTGGGTGGGGAAGCAGTTTCATTCCAGCTCCAACTCTGACATCTGCCTGGCCATGTGGAAAGTTCCTCAACTATATCCAGTCCCATAACAAGGGAATGACTACAGTCTGACCATTTACCACGCCCTCAGTCCCGTCGCGATAGTCGCATTGGTGGGAGTTCTTTTTGACAGAGCTGTCAAGCAGCACAGAAATAATGTGCTCAGTGTGGTTTCCGATAGGTCCCCATGCGTAGATGGTGCTGTTGTGCAAATGTCACTGGATTACTGATCCAGACCAGGATAATGCTCTGGCAGCTGATGGAAGTTGAAAACAATTAACAAAACATCGAGACATAAAATCTGGTGCCAATAATATTGACCTTGAATCTAATGTCCATTGTAAACATATGTCCCTTCCCCAATGTACTTTCAGGAAGTGAATCTCCCGTGCTTCCTGGTCTGGCCTACAAGTGTCTCCAGACACACAGACATGTGATAAACTCTACAATGGTCTCTGAAACGGCCAAGCAAGACACTCAATTGTATCAAATTACTGTGAGTTCTGAAAGGATAAAACTAGACAGAACACCGGCAACGAGCTTTGGAGAAGGGAACGGGAAACACAGTCCTTTCAACAAGACATATGCCGCCTTCCTAATGTTTAAGAGCTTGTGACAATAATGACAGAGCTTTCCCGCATACTGCTCAGAAACATCAGGAAGGGAGCAAGGCATTAAACACTTTGAGCTTCCCCTGTTCTAGCTCATGGAGACAAGTTCACTTCTATAACCCTAGTTAATGCATTCTTCAGAAACTCATCAATTCCTGTCTTATGCTGCTCAATAATTGACCGTCCAACCCATACAATCACATAAGCACTGATTCTGCACTGTCATAAATACAGCACGACCGACATTACTCCCACTTTCCGATACGAGGCACATAGCCATGTATGCTATGGCACTTCAAGGGCATGGCCATGTATTTATTAACGGTTGTGTGGTTATCTGTGCCAACTGCCCTCTGCATTCCTGACCCCAACAGCCTCTGGATGAAATCCAATCCTCAAATCCACATTAAACATCAAACCCTTCACTTTAAAATGGGGGGCACTCCCTTGTTCATCGCCCTTTGACTGAAAGGAACAGCTGCTGTCTATCCATCCTGTCCATGCTCCTGGTAATCTTCTCCTTCTGAAGCACGTCCCTCTCAGCCTTCTCTGCTTCAAAGTAAACAACTCGAGTTGATCTACTCCATCCAAGGGAGCATCCTGGTGAATCTCCACTGCACCCTCTCCAGTGCAATCACACACTTCTTATAATGTGGCTCCCAGAACTGTACATAGTATTCCATTTGGCCTAACCAAAGTTCCACATAGCTCTTATAATCTGTGTCTCCATGAATAAAGGCCATGTTTATGGTCGCTATGCTTTGTCAACTTGTGCATTAATCTGTTTAATCACATTCAGGGATATGTGGAGAAGCACCCTCTGAGCTTCCTAGTGTGCTGCTATTCATTGAGTCCTTCCCTGTCTGGTCCTTCTTCCAAAGTACATCACCTCATATTTATCAGGGTTACATTCCATCAGCCATTGATCCACCCATTTGATCATTCCATCTGTATCTTCCTGTAATATAAGGCCTTCCTCCTCACTGCCAACCAACCAGCCAAACTTTGTGTCAAACGCAAAATGATTTATCACTCACCCCAACACCTCCATATTCACAGCTGCATCATTTATGAATACTACAAATAATATGGTTAAAAACCACACAAAAACCAGGTTATAATCCAACAGTTTTATTCGGACGCACTAGCTTTCGCAGCGCTGCTTCTTCATCACGTGATTATGCTCTTTGAAAGTTCGTGCCTCCAAATAAACTGTTGGACTTTCACCTGCAATTTTTAAATTTTACCCAAGCCAGTCCAGCACTGGCATCTCGGAATCACAAGTAATATGGGACACAGCACTGATCCCTGTGGTACACAATTGGATACGAGTCTCCAGACAAACAAACAGACTTCAACCAGCAGACCTTCTGTCTCCTACCACTAAGTTGATGTGGATGCAACTTGGCAAGTCACTAATGAATCCTACCTGTTCCCTGGCTATTCTGTTCCACTTGATGTACCTGTAGAATATCGGGGATTCTCTCTAATCTTGTCCTGCCAGCAGGTTTCCATGTCGCTGTGTTAGTCAGTCCCCTTCAAATGAAGAATTGCCTTCTTATTGCAGTCTGAAATGGTCTATCATTTACCTGCCATTATTTGCCGTAAATGTAGAGTAGACAACCAGAGAAAAATCCTGTTGATTTCCACCTTGTCATTTGTTTAGTGACTTTTCTAAATTTCACTATGATCACCTCTCATTCTTCGAAACTCTAAAGAACACAGGCCGAGTTTCCACATCAAGCAATCTCGCCATCTGAGGAATTAATCTGGAAAATGTCCATTGCACATCCTCGGTGGTCAGTATATTCTTTCTCAGATTGGGTCAATACTCTATGTACAGTTTCATTAGCAAGCTGTGAAACTGCTTCAACATGACCTTCCAACTATGTTCTGATTCTCTTAAATGATGGCGAACCGGACTTTAACTTTCCACTTCGATATATTCCTCCAATTACTATTCACATTACTTTATTTCGGAATTCACTGCATGAGTTCTTATAAAAAGC
The DNA here is from genome assembly GCF_037043375.1 of Chiloscyllium plagiosum. NCBI lineage: Eukaryota > Metazoa > Chordata > Chondrichthyes > Orectolobiformes > Hemiscylliidae > Chiloscyllium > Chiloscyllium plagiosum. The sequence continues at coordinate 65,110,461 of NW_028270180.1, read as the reverse complement.
CTTCTGAAAATCGAAATATGTCATTTCTATGTTGTAATAAACAAATTCAAATCATTCTGAAGTTTTTAAAGTATGAAGACTCTGTCAGACTCTATCAGTGTATACTGATTCTCTCCAATCTTGCTGTTAATTTCTAAATATCCAATATCTCATCCTATACAATAGATTCCATCAGTTTCCCGACAGATGTCAAGTTAATTGGTCTGCAGTTCTCCACACTATCTTTTCTTCCCTTTGCAGATGCTTGAATCCCTCCCATTCATCTAAAATGCTTGGAATACATTGACTAACTTCCAGCCTCTGCAGAATGTACAGGAAAATAAAACAGTCATCGACACACAATTAATGCGTCTATTGCTGATTTATTTCTAATATTTTGATACGAAGTACAACTGGCTCATCAGACTTAGCAATGCCCAATCCAGCTACAATACTACTATGCCAGCCTTCAACTACTACCTTGTTACTGATATGAATTGACTTTATGTCTTTAGTTCCACAGGTTCCATGTGATCACTTTGTACTTCTCAGCGATTTTCTGGATCTTCCTCCGTGATGACAGATGCAAAGTAACTGGTTACTTTCTTGGCCATTTCCCTGTTCTCCACAATAACCTCTCCTCTCCCGATTATAAAATTCCACATTTGACCTCGCTTTTATTTTGTTTTCTTTGCAATACAGATTGTAGATTTATGCAGTCTTCGTGTTCTTCTTTCACAGAATCATTAAAAGCCCACAGTGTGGAAAAGGCCCTTGGGCCCAACAGGTCCACCCCGCCTCTCCGAAGAGTAACCACTCAGACCCATTCCCCTCTGATTCTACACTTTGCGACGTATGCACCTAATCTACACATCCCTGAACATTTTTGGAAAATAAGCATTTCCAATTCAGCTCACCTGTAAATCTTTGGAGTGTGGGGGGAAACCGGGGCACCCGGAGGAATCACACGCAGAAACGGGGAGAATATGCAAACTCCACAGAAACAAATTTCTGAGAATTCTCCGGTTTCCACGATGTCTAGAATTCTTCTGAACTCACTTCCTTTGATTAATATAATCTTTAATTTATTATGTTAACCTTCATTCAGTCACTTGCCCTTTCTTCGGTGATTCTACCTTAAAGAAACAGACATATTTTTCACACATTGCAGTATTTCTGTAGATATCCTGGTCCTGATCAGGTGTATCCAAGAACACAGCAAGACGCGAGATAAGATATTGCGAGCGCCCTGGCTGATCTTTTTGCATCATCGCTGTCCACGGGGGAGGTCCCGGAAGACTGGAGGGTAGTGAATATTGTGCCCTTGTTCAAGTAGCGTTTATGAAGAAGAACCTGTGAACTATAGACCAGTTAGCTTAACAACTGTGACATGTAAGTTCCTTGAGAAGGTTCTGAAAGATAACATATACATGCATTTGAAAAGATACGGTTTCATAAGGAGCAGTCAGCACTGCTTTGTGCATAGGATATCATAGCTCACAATTCTTTAGCGTTCTTTTGAGGAAGTGACCTGGAATGTTGATGAGAGTATGGTGGTAGACGTAGTCTATCTAAGTTTCAGAAAGGCCTTTGATAAGGTTCCACATGATAGGCTGCTATGAAAGATTCGATAGCATGGAATCCAGGGGTATCTGGCAAATTGGATACTCAATTTCCTTGATGGTAGAAAGCAGAGGCTAATACTGGAAGAATGCTTGTTGGACTTGAGGCCTGAGACTAGTGGAGTGTCTTTGGGGTTGGTGCTGGGCCTATTACTGTTTGTTATCTATATCAATGATTTGGATGAGAATGTAGAATGCATGATTGGTAATTTGGCTGATGACAATAAAATAGGCAGTCCTGTGAACAGTGAGAAAGGTTATCAGAAATTGCAGCAGGACATTTTTTCAGCTGGGGAAGTGGGCCGAGAAATGGCCAATGGAGATTAATATTGATATGTGTGGGTTGTTGCATTTTGGAAAGTCAAATCCAGGTCGGAGTTTCGTGGTGAAAGTTAGACCCTGAAGGAGTGTAGTGCAACGGAGGGACCTTGGAGTTCAGGTCCGTGGTTCTCTGAAAGTAGTTGCACATAGACAGGGCAGTGAAAAAGGCTTTTGGCACACTGGCCTTCATCAGTCAGGGCACTGAGTATAGAAGTTGGCGAGTTATATTGCAGTTGGACAGGACGCTGGTGAGGCATGCACTTGGAGTATTGTGTTCTGTTGTGTTCACTTCGTCATAGGAAGGATGTGATTAAACTGGAAAAAGGACAGAAGAAATGTACACGGATGTTGCCAGTACTCAATGCGCGCTGAGCTGTAGGGAGAGTTTGGACCGACCAGAACATTTGCCTTTGACTGTAAGAAACTGATGGGGAAATCGTATAGAATTGCACAAGATCATGAGATAGTGGATAAGGTGAATGCACTCATTCTTTTTCCCAGTTTTGGGAATCAATGACTAGAGGACATCAGGTTAGAGGTGAAAGAATAAAAAGGATCCGAACGGTAACTTTTTTACGCAGAGGTTGGTGCACATATGGAATGAGCAGACAGCAGTTTGGTTGAGGCACGTACATTAACAACACTCAAAAGGTTTTTAGATAAATACGCGCATAGGGAAGGTTTAGAACAATAAGGGGCAAGGGCAGGGAAATTGAATTAGCAGGATGGACATTTTGGTCGGCACGGACCACTTTGGTCCAAAGGGCCTGTATCCATGCTGCAGGCCTCCATGATTCTATGACTCTAACAGCCATTGCGTGCCTACCACTTCATGCCCAAACATTCTATATTGTATGCTGGTGCCGTGTAAAATATAACATATTAACGCCTCTAGTCCTCAGAGCAAGGTTAATAATAAGTCCTTCTGACCACACAACACCAAATACAAAATAACCTGCTCTCTTGTTTGAGTCACAACATACTCTTCAACCAACCTGTTATACGTTTATGGAATTTATTTTTCACAACATTAGTAGTCACTTAGTTAACACAGTTTAGATGCAATTTGAGATGATGCAGTAATACTGTAGCACCCACAATACTTGCATCTCTAATTTTCAGAGCATATAATGCACAGAATTTGCACGAGGCCATTGGTTTAGATATATAATACACCAATGCTTGCTTCTCCTTCCTATTTGTAAGATCGATCCAAACGGATTCTGTTGAATCTGAGGTACAGAGTCTGTGGCGTTATTAGTGACAGACTTGGAAAAGACATTCGGGAAGGGTCACCTCGATTCTGACATGATCTGAAAAAATCATGTCAGCATCACAGGACAAGCATCGATATCCTCCCCACTCTGTCAGGTTAACTGTCCTCTCTCTGCTCCCTCACACACATTACCTGTTATAGCAACTACCCCCAACAAGGCTCACACTCTATCTCCAAATAAGGCTCACACACTACCACTCTCACTACTGAATTCAGCACCTTCCGCACCCCCCTCCCACCCCGCGCACTCTCTCTCCCTTCACTATACTCCCAACACTAATAACACTGCATGGATACAACACTGTGGACTGACTCCCTCCGGGCACCTCGCCATTCCCCCTCCCCCTCCTTGTACACCAGCACTAACAGCAGGGCCACTCACTCCCACCATCACTCCCTCCCCCCCTTTCTCCCATTCCAAGAGAAACGGACTGTAATAGGAGAGAAAGGGCCAGGCCAGATGGTGGAGCGCCCGATATCTGATCCCTCGTCCATCACCCCACCCCTCCCCCGCCATGTGGGCAGAAACCTGGTATGAGCTGGAGAGGACCGTGACGTGTCGTCTGGAGATTCCGTGACATCCATGTCCCTCCAACTGAGTAAAAAACAATGTTCAGTGAATGGCAATTCGCACTTTTACCACTCTGTCTGTTCTCACAATTTTCTCCCTCCCAAAACAACAATTATCTAATTGCAGAGAGATACAGACACAAAAATATTCCGAGACATATGTAGACACGCTCATATACTGACACTCACAGTGCATACACGGAGATAGAACCGCACACAAGTAGTGGCATACGGAGACATAGACCGTCGCACACAAATAGACACAAGCACAAGTACAACGCTCAGGCTAATACACAGATGAACCGATGTCAGCACATAAATACACAAACACACAGACACATGAACAAACACACACAAGTGTACACACGGACCCACAGAGACACAGACACTAGTGCTTATAAGACAGAGATAGATAGGTTTTTGATGAATAAGCATGTCAAGAGTAACAGAGAGTAATCAGGAGAATGATGTTGAGAAATCTCTAAGCCACTATTTAATGACATTCAGAGTCGATGAGTCGAATGTCCTAATTCTGCGTTTTTAATGCTCATGTGGTGTCATGCTATCGGTTATTCTCTTCCTGGGACAGGAGCAGAGAATGGGTTTAATACATATTTGATTGAAAAGAATCAGTGGTACTATTGGACAGGGTTAGAGGACTGAATGGTTTATGTCTATTCCTAATTATTCTGTCCTTGTGTTTCAAAAGAGGTGGCGATTTCATGTTAGGTTAACACAGATTAAAATAACAGGGTCCACGCTGAAATAAGGTCGCCCCTTTCACTTTCGTGTTGTACTATCCCTCATCCTCAGGGAGCAGTGAAGACTCGGGTTTTGAACATATTCAAGGCTGAGCTCGACTGATCTTTGCTGGACAGGAAAGTCAATATTTATTGAGAACAGACAGGAGACGGATGGTCAAACACAATCGGATCAGTCATGATCATTCTGACTAGTGGCGCCGAATGACCAACTGCTGCCCCTACACCATGTGTTGCTCCCTCAATCCACCTTCGAGGCTGTTACAGAGACATGCTGCTGTCCCTACGTCATGTGTTGCTCTCGTAATTCACGGCCAATGCTGTTACAAGGATATACTGCTGGCCCTACCCGATGTGTTGTTCCCTCAATCCACCCTCGATGCTGTTACAGGGATGTACAGCTGCTACTACCCCATATATTGTGCCCTCCATCCACCCCTCGACTCTGTGACAGAGATAGGGGACCTTCTCATTCAGCCAGTCATAATAGTTACCATGAGACTGGAGGAGACCATTCTGCGTATTTAACGAGTTACAGAGGAAAATAGAACTAATCATTTTAGCTCGTTGAGTATATTTTACTGCTCAGGAGCCCATTTAAACTGCGTGGGCTGCTACACAGGAAGCTGTTACTAACAGGAAATAGAGTAGAGATAAATGCTTATTGTCATATTACAAAGCTGTAACTGGTGGAGTGCCTCAGAAATCACTATGGGATCATCAACGATCAATATCTGTGTCAAAGATCTGGAGGAAGGGACTGAATATATCAAACAGCATCCATGGAACAGGAGAATCGACGTTTCGGGCATAAGCCCTTCTTCAGGAATGAGGAAAGTTTGTCCAGCAGGCGAAGATAAAAGGTAGGGAGGAGGGACTTGGGGGAGGGGCGTCAGAAATGCGATAGGTGGAAAGAGGTCAAGGTGAGGGTGATAGGTCAGACTGGGGTCGGGGCGGAGAGGTCAGGAAGAAGATTGCAGGTTAGGAAGGCGGTGCTGAGTTCGATGGATTTGACTGAGACAAGGTGGGGGAGGGGAAATGAGGAAACTGGTGAAATCCGAGTTCATCCCTTGTGCTTGGAGGGTTCCTAGGCGGAAGATGAGGCGCTCTTCCTCCAACCGTCGTGTTGTTGTGGTCTGGCGATGGAGGAGTCCAAAGACCTGCATATCCTTGGTGGAGTGGGAGGGGGAGTTAAAGTGTTGGGCCACAGGGTGGTTGGATTGATTGGTCCGGGTGTCCCAGAGGTGTTCTCTGAAACGCTCCGCAAGTAGGCGGCCTGTCTCCCCAAAATAGAGAAGGCCACATCGGGTGTAGAGGATGCAATAGATGATGTATTGCATCCTCTGCACCCGATGTGGCCTCCTCTATTTTGGGGAGACAGGCCGCCTACTTGCGGAGCGTTTCAGAGAACACCTCTGGGACACCCGGACCAATCAATCCAACCACCCTGTGGCCCAACACTTTAACTCCCCCTCCCACTCCACCAAGGATATGCAGGTCTTTGGACTCCTCCATCGCCAGACCACAACAACACGACGGTTGGAGGAAGAGCGCCTCATCTTCCGCCTAGGAACCCTCCAACCACAAGGGATGAACACGGATTTCACCAGTTTCCTCATTCCCCCTCCCCCCACCTTGTCTCAGTCAAATCCATCGAACTCAGCACCGCCTTTCTAACCTGCAATCTTCTTCCTGACCTCTCCGCCCCCACCCCAGTCTGACCTATCACCCTCACCTTGACCTCTTTCCACCTATCGCATTTCCGACGCTCCTCCCCCAAGTCCCTCCTCCCTACCTTTTATCTTCGCCTGCTGGACAAACTTTCCTCATTCCTGAAGAAGGGCTTATGCCCGAAACGTCGATTCTCCTGTTCCCTGGATGCTGCCTGACTTGCTGCGCTTTTCCAGCAACATATTTTCAGCTCTGATCTCCAGCATCTGCAGACCCCACTTTCTCCTGAATATATCAAAGCCCAATTAGCTTAAACACCAAGCTGGTCATCCAGTATGTCATCAAATGGAGGTCGTGTGTCATCAATGTGATTTAGTGAGCATACCTTCTCCAGATATAGCAAAATGTGAGTTGTCTATTTTGGATGGAAGTATAAACAATGGTATACAATTTAAGTGGAGAGAGATTGCAGAACTCTGTGATACAGGCGATATTTATGATCCTGGTACACGAATCATATGTACTAAGTCTGCACTTGCTGTAAGTGATTTGAAAGCTAAGTGGAATAATTGTGTTTCTGGCAAAGGGTACCAGGTTTAGTCAGGAATGTTTTACTGCATCTGTACCGGTAAAAGTGAGGAGTGCAGATGCTGGAGATCAGAGTCGAACAGTGTGAGGCTGGAAAAGCACAGACAATCAGGCAGCATCCGAGGAGCAGGAAAATTGACGTCACGGGTATAATCCTTCATCAGGAATATGCCTGAAACATCGAGTCTCCTGTTCGTTGGGTGTGGCTGACATGTTGTGGTTTTCCAGCTTCACATTTTACGAGTCTACATCTGTAGAGGGCATTGCTAAGACCACATCTGGCACATTATGTGCAGTTTTGATCCCTCAACCTAAAAAAATGTTATAGAAGCTTATCAACAATGTTTTGTTCACACCTTCCTGGAATGAAGGCCTTTTGTTCTGAAACATTATCAGTTTTGGACTGAGACGAGAAATCCTTTTGAAGCATACACAATTTTGAGAAAAGTCAGCTGGATGCATATTTTCTCTTCTCAGGGAGACAAAAACTATGGAATACATTTTTAAGAATAAAGTGTATTATTTTAGCACAGATGTTATAAAGACATCAAACGATTTTTCAAAATTAAGCATATGCAAACCAATGATCGCTGGGTTCAAGTCCAGCGAGGGAAGGGATCCTGTTGGACCGGTAAAGTGATCAAGTGGATTTAGTGCAGGGATCCAGTACAATGACTGGAGAGATCTAGCAAAATTATCACTGAGATCAAGTAGAGCGAGTGATGGGATCCAGTAGGACCAGCGCAGTGATCCAGTGGATTTAGCGCAGGGATTCAGTAGGATGACTGGAGGTATCGAGTTCAATGATCATTGGGATCAAATCCAGCGAGGGAAGGGATCCAGTTGGACCGGTGCAGTGATCAAGTCGATCTCGCACCGGGATCCAGTATGATGACTGGAGGAATCCAGTTCAATGATCGCTGGGATCAAGTCAAGCTTCCTCATTTCCCCTCCCCCCAATTTATCTCACCCCACCCAATCTTTATAATCTGGCATTTCCATGACTGATGCGCCTAGCCTGCACATCCCTGGACATTATGGGTAATTTAGCGTGGCTAATCCACCTAATCTGTGCATCTTGGGACTGTGGGAGGAAATTGGAAACTGTAATTGAACACGAATGTCTGGTACCGTGAGGCAGCAGTGCTAACCACTGAGCTACCCAGTGTGGGCAACACAACTTGCCTGCATATTTCAGCGCTTGAAAAGTGACATTTAAGCAGGGAGGTTCCATAAGACCCAGACCTGTCATTGAGCGACAAGAGGACGGCATTGAGAACTTGAAGGGCTTGGTCAGGAACAGGATCAGGACATGCATGCCATCGCGACTATAATGTAGGAACACCAAGAGGACATTTAGCCCAGCGAGTCTATAAAGCAGGAACAAAATGTGCCATTTCAGCTACTCATGTCTCTTACACAGCAATTAGCACTGATCTTTTACAGCCTTGTGCCTGTTACACAGGAATTGTGAAAGGAAATGTAGAGGTTACAGAAAGCAAAGAAATTATAATAACCAAATTCATTAGGGAATGAAACGTTGTGAGAAATCCATTGGTATTGAAGACAAATTGTTAGAGTCCATTACGAAGGAATTAATAACAAGAAATTTTCAACGTCAAGCCAGAATTCAGCACAGTCAACATAGTTTTATGAAGAATAAATCATGTTTGAATGATTTGACTCGCTTTCTTAAAAATGTGACAAACAAAGAACAAAGAAAATTTCCAACCCAGGAACAGGCCCTTCGGCCTTCCAAGCCTGAGCCGATCCAAACGTACTGTCTAAACCTATCGGTCAATTCCTGAGCTTCTGTATACCTCTGCTCCCCACCTACTCATGCATCTGTCCAGACGCATCTTAAATGAATCTACCGTGCCTTCCTCTACCACCTCTGCTGGCAACGCTCACCACCCGCTGTATTAAGTACCTGCTGCGTGCATCCCCTTTAAACTTTCCACCTCTCACCATGAAAGCTTGACCTGTCGTTACTGAATCCTTCGCCCTGGGAAAAAGAGCTTGTCTCTATCCACCCAGTCTATACCCTTCATGATTTTGTAAACCTCAATCAGGTCCCCTCAATCTCCTTTTTTTCTAATGAAAATAAACCTAACCTACTCAACTTTTCTTCATAGCTAGCACCTTCCATACCAGGCAACATCCTCGAAAACCTTCTCTACACCCTCTCCAAAGCGTCCACATCCTTTTGGTAATGTGTCGACCAGAACTGTACACAGTATTCTAAATGTGGCCGAACCAAAGTCTTGTACAATGTTAACATGACTTGTCAGCTCTTATACTCAATACCCCGTCCAATGAAGGCCAGTGTACTATATGCCTTCTTGACCACTCTATCCACCTGTGCAGCAACCTTCAATGTACAATGACCTGCACTCCCATTGTGCAGACCAGATCTCTCTGCCCATCAACTTTTCTCAAGGCTCTTCTGTTCATTGTATAATTCGCTCTCGAATTAGTCTTGCCTACATGCATCACCTCACATTTGTCTGCATTGAACGTCATCTGCCAATTTTCGGCCCAACTCTCCAGTCTATCTATATCCTACGATATTCTCTGACAGTCCCTTATGCTTTCTGCTACTCCACCAATCTTCGTATCATCTGTAAACTTGCTGATCATACCAACAGTGCCCTCTTCCCGATCATTTATATAGATTACAAACAACAGTGGCCCCAATACTGAACCCTGTGGTACACCACTGGTCACCTTTCTCCATTTCGAGAAACTCACTTCAACTACTACTCTGTCTCCTGTTTCTCAACCAGTTCTTTATCCACCTGGCTAGAACACCCTGCACACCATATGACTACAATTTCTCCATTAGTCTCCAGTATCAAACGCCTTACTAAAGTCCGTGTGCATGAAATCAACAACCCTTCCTTCCTCTATCAACTTGGTCACTTCCTCGAAGAACTTTATTAAGTTGGTAAGGCACGATCTCTCCTGCTCAAAATCATGTTGCCTATCACTGATAAGCCCATTCTTTTCTTAATATGAATGGATCCTATTCCTCAGTATCTTCTCCAGCAACTTTCCCACCACTGATATCAAGTTCAATTATCTGTAGTTGCTCGGAATAACCCTAGTACCCTCCTAGTACAGGCGGACAAAATGAACAACCCTCCAGTCCTCCGGCACCTCACATGTATTTAAGGATGCCACAAAGATATCTGTTAGGTCCTCAGCTATTTCATCTCTCACCTCCCTCAGCAACCTGGGATAGATCCCATCCGGTCCTGGGGATTTGTCCACCTTAATAACCTCTAGCGTACCCAACAAATCTTTCTTACTTATGTCAACATGATGCAGACTAATCAAATTTCTATCTCCAATCTCAACATTCGTCATTTTCCTCTCCTCAGTGAGCACTGATGAAAAGTAATCATTCAGAATCTCACCAATTCTTTCAGGTTCGACACACAGCTTTCCTTCATTATCTTTTAGTGGACCAATCCTTTCTCTAGTTACCCGCTTGCATCGTATATAAGAATAAGATGCTTTGGGATTCTCCTTAATTCTGCTCGTTAAAGCTATGCCATGACAACTTTTAGCCCGCTTGATTCCTGGTTTAAGAGATGGGCAATGGGGCTCATCTAGATGTATTATATTTCGAATTCCAGACAGCAATGCGTCATGTGCCTCACAATAGATTAATATGCAAGACAAGACCACATGGGGAAAGGAAAGATTTATTTACTCAGAGAGATAATGGGATAAGCAATAAATAAGTACGATATGGAGCCGCTAGTTTTGGACTGCGTCGGACAATGTCAAAATTCACACGACAGTCGGTTAGAGTCCAACGGGTTGATTTGAACACACAAGCTTCCATAGCGCTGCTTCTTTGTTAAGTGTTAGAGAGAGAGAAAGACCTTAGACCCAGACGTTATAAGGAAAAGATCAAAGGATTGTGCAACTCGTGCACATGAATGGTACACACCTAAGATGGCTCTTAAATCCTTAATCACTTAGAATCGAGGTGTAGGTTTTGATTGATTGATATGCAAATCGCAGACATTATCGATGTAAAGGAGGTGACGCCTCCGATCAGGCAATGTATTTCAGTGGTGAGGTCTTGTTTGGAATTTGTCTGTGTCTTCATCTGGAGTCAGACTGAGTTTGTTCTGAGTTCAGGATTTTATAAAATGCCACATTGATTGACTGTCTCCAAATTGTATGTTTTTGGAACAAAATAAAGCGTATCTGCAAATACAAATGCAAATTCACGCCGCAGATTTGTACGTGCATACGTGTGTGCGCGTGTACGTGTGTGTGGGGGGGTGTGCCTGTGTAAGGGGGAGAGAGAGAATGTGTGTAAGTGAGAGAGACTGAGGGGGAGAGTGTGTGTGAGTGTGGGATGAATATATAGTGGGTATGGGTGTGCATGCGTGTGACAGAGCAGAGTGTGCATGTGCGCATGTGAGACGGGGGAGTGTGAGTGTGTGTGTGTGTGTGTGGAGCGGAGAGCGAGTGTGTGCATGAGTTTATGTAACGGGGAGAGTGAGAGTGTGTGTTTGTCCAGGCGAAAACACAAACAGATACCGCAGATCCCTTTCCCCACAGGCACTCACTCCATGGTTTCAGAGCTTCCCCTCTCTGCAGCCTCTGCTCCATTTGTTGTTCGTGTTGCAGACCCTGATGCTGTAACTACAGTCCCCATGCTCCATCCCGAGTGGGGTCACCAAATCCTCAGGTCTCCCAGAATGTCTGAGGCAGCTCACAGCGCAACCTCCAGCAAACCATCCCCAGCACCTCCAATAATCAAACAGATGAACAATTTGAGATAGCTTCTCAAGAGGAACACTTACGCAAACAATAGATACAGTGCCTTCTACTAATTAACTGCGCTAATACAGGAACATCCCATAAACATGTTCCTTGACACAAAGGTACATTCAAACACAGAATATTAGCTGCAGTTCTCCAATCCAGGATGAAGCATCTTCAAGAGTGTTTTCAGAGAGAGGAGCAGCTCGGGATCATGTATTGAAGCTTCCAACCCGCCTGGGACACCGAGCAGCTTCTGAATGCTGCAGCTGAAATCAAAATGAGAAGATCTGGTCTGGGAGAGCTGGACACTGCCCTACATTTGTTACCACTGTTTTAATAAAACCTAAAGACCTTGTAAGTTAGTTACTTCAGCCGTTTTCAGTCGGCAGTTCGGCATCTCTGCCTTTAAGACTTCTCTTCAAAAAAATTTTTTCAAAATGACAGCATTGTCACATCTCCTCCTTTGACAAAATGAACCATTAATACACAACAGCAGCTTCTTTTTAAACCCATGATTCTTACTCTATTAGTGGACTACAATGCATATATACGACATTGACAATAAGTATGCAAACATTCACAACTCCATTCTATTTCTGTCTGTATACTCCTGCCACAGAACGCCTCGGTCTTTCTTCATTCAAGTCTCGACAACTTGTCAGCAAGTACAGTTTCTTGTCGTGTCACCTGTATAACTTCCAAATCGAATGGAAGCAATAAAAACCTATATCTGAACAGACCAGATGTTTTCTCCCTAAATTTCTCCAAAGACGTTTAGGCGTTATGATCGTACATAGATTTGTCTTGGGCACGTTATTTGCAAGTTAAATGCTGAAATGTTGTGACACAAACACCAAGCTCAAAGTCTCCTTCCCAGTTGTGAAATACTTCTGTTGATGGTTTCACCGGACACACGAACCACACGTTACATAATGGAGCAATTTGCATCTCTCCAATAGTTCTTCTGAATGACATGTCTCCTCATTTCTCAGCATCAAGAAATTACATGCCTCTGTACCTCTTAATGTTGTAACGTCTTTTCCTACTAATCCTGGCCTATGCCAGTCAACCTTACTCTCACAGGTGTATATTTTAAGAAGTACTCATACATTCTTCTCAATCCATCATGGTATCCAAACTTTGATTTATGGACGAACTCATAATCATCAGCCATTTCTGCTTCTAATCTTACCATTGTAACTCTCTGCTCTTCTGCGCGAGTTCTCACTATTGCAGGAAGTGAATTTTTGAACTCCTTCGAAAAAAGAACCTTTCTAAGAGTGTCATAGGTTTGCTCAGATTTTTATACCCTTACCCACCTTTCAAAATTACTTTGATTCTTTCAAACTCAATTTGCGTTTAAATCAGGGACCCTTTTTTAAATTCCTGAAACATTGTCTGTCGGCTTCTAGCACAAGCTCATATGCTTTCTTCACCTTATACTCCCCAGATACCTCCTCCGAAAGGGATACAAACAGCCTGACATACACCCCATTGTCCATGGAGCACCATATGGGACACGCTGGGAAGTGAACAACAGCCTGACACACATCATTTCATTGTCTCTGAGCTTCACCATGCTAGCAGTCGATACACTAGGGAGCCAGAAACCAAGGTCACGGAAAGGTACAGAGGGACAGAGAGATCCACATTAAAGACAGAAACTTTTAGTTAATTACCTGAGAACCTGTTGTGGAAATAGGGGGAAAAAGACTGAGCAGTGGAACTAACTGGAGGAGTGAATCCTTCGTGAGCAAAATTATAACAATGAGAACATTGAATAAAGGTATTTTCAGGTGAATTGAAATGGTTTGTTCAATCAAATTCTGAAACTGCTTCACAGAGCACTTCAAACAACGTACGCTGGTACAAGATGACAGCCCAGCATGGAGAGCTGTGCACACTATGCTCGTGTATTGCTCAGTAAACTGCACTATCTGCCCAGCATGGGGAGTATTGAAAAACTTTATTATCATATGGGAATGATGCACACAACAGATTACTGTCTAAAAGGGGAGGATTTCCATCTCCATTGGACCAGCATAAGTGAAGGTGTGTGTTTGCATGTGCATGTGCGCGAGCATGCATGTGTTTGTGTCTGTGTGTGTGTGTGTCATGCACGTGTTTGTGTGTGTGTGTGTGTGTGTGTCATGCATTGGGGTGTTGAATGCAAAAATCATTGCATGAGAGAAAATCCACATGAAGGAAAACAGATTAAATATGAACCACTGACAGGGATTTGGATAAATGACACAGAGAGACTGAGGGAAGTTTCATGGACAGATGAGTTAAAGTGCTTCAGAATAGTAAAATAAAGACATTGCCAGTCACAATAGCGATATAGGTCAGCGTGCACAGCAATGTCAGATGGATGGAATTTTGGTGTGAGTTCGAATCGGATTTGTTTCTGCAGGTTTGAACTTGAGAGTGTCAGCAGCAGATTGTGTCATCATTAAGTCTGTATTCCACAGTTCGAGATTCAAACAGCAGATGAGTTAAGACAGTGAAGTACTTTCTGGAGCAGTGTGTAGATAAAGTTAATAATGGTCAGGGCATGGTGTCAGGAATCAGCTCATGACCAAAGGGATCACCAAAGTTGTGATTCGTCTGTTTCAAACACAACCTGCATGTTTCACCTACACGCACCAACCCCTCCCCCACCCCCCCCCCCACCCCCCCCCCACCACCACCACCACCACCACTACCATGATTTGGAAATATACTGCTGTTGCTTCAGAATCGTTGGGTCAAATTTCTGGAATTCCCTCCCTATTGGCATTGTGGGTAAGCCCACAGCAAGTGGACTGCAGCAATTCAAGAGGCAGCTCACCACCTTTTCAAGGGCAAATAGGAATGGGCTATTAATGCTGGACAGCCAGCGATGCCCAAGACCCAGAAATGAATGAAAAAAGATATCGGCCAGGGATGGGATGGAGCCCCAGGAAGAAAATGGAGTTTGTAAACATAATAGACGACAATGACCTCCACACTCCCAATATTTAAATAACAAGCGCAGAGAGACAGTGGTTCATATCTGCAACTGAGTAGGTCAACATGGAGACCCATGAGTAATACTGCCAGATGCAAAGAGGGAGACAAGAATTGTACTGGATTCAAAGTCTCAAAAGGAACACTATTGGGGGCAAGAAGCGTAGACTACACGAAAGAACACAAATGCAGTCGTAACTGGTTTATACAAAAAATATCTGGACAGTGAGACTTACCAGGTACACCAACGATAGACAGGAGAGGATAATAAATATATTGAATAATGTGAAGTGCACAATAAATCCGCCATGATAATGACAACCGACCATAATACATAGAAAGATACCAAATAAAATAGGATAAACTCCTGTCCATTGTTGGAACATTCCAGTCTATTGTTCTCAGATTCTGATCCATTGTTGGAACATTCCAGTCAAATATTCTCCTATTCTGATCCATTGTTGGAACATTCCAATCTAGTATTCTCAGATTCTCATCTCTCCTCGCTTCTGTCTGGAGCTGCTGATCCCTGTTAGTGCTGTTGGTGATTCTCCCGCTCATACTATGGCATAACACATTGAACGGCACCCATTTATGATTAAAAGATAGGAACTCTCCTTTGGCGTATTTAGAACCCATGGAGACTGACATTAATTACAATCACTGAGCAAACAGGCTCAGTTAACCCCTTCCTTACATCACAGCTCATATCACAATAAAAGGGAATAGTTACTCATTTTGGATGGAAAGAATGAGGGTTACTGGATGGACTATGAATCGTACATTTTAAAAATATTTTTCCTTGAATGTACGGGTACTGTAAGAGCACTGCAGGTTTATTCATGTCCCACTCTGTCTATAAAATAAGACAGGGTTTAAATGTCAGACTAGCTGCATAAGATGTCTGATGAGGAAATTTCTGGATACACTAACTCAAGGGAGAAAGTGAGGATTGCAGATGCTGAAGATCAGAGTCGGAATGTGGTGCTGGAAAAGCACAGCCAATCAGGCAGCATCCGAGGAGCAGGATAATCAACATTTTGTGTGTAAACCTTTCATTGGGAAAGCGGCTTGAGGCCCAAGGTGTAAAGAGATAAATGGGATGGGGTGGGGTTGGTGGGAAGGAAGCTGAGAATGTGAGAGGTAGATGAATGTGGTCTGTCGGAGAGGAGGGTGGAAGGGATAGTTGGGAAGGGTAATGGGCGGGTAGGACACATCAACAGGGCCGTGCTGAGTTTGAAAATTAGATTTTGGATAAGGTGGGGGTCGGGAAATGAGAAAACTGGTGAAATCATCATTGATCCCATGTGGTTTCAGGGTCCCAGGGAGGAAGATGAAGCTTTCTTCCTCTAGGCGTCGGGTGGTTAAGGAGTGGAGGTGGAGGAAGCCCAGGACGTGCATGTCAATGGCGGAGTGGGAGGGGGACTTAAATTGTTCAGCTACGGTGCAGTGTGATTGGTTGGTGCGGGTGTCCCACAGATGTTCTCTGGAGTGTTCCGTAAGTTGGTGTCCTGTCTCCACAGTGTAGACGAGTTAACATCGGGAGCAACGGATACAGTGGATGCCACGTGTGGAAGTGCAAAAATCCAATTGACGTGGAAGGTTCCTTTGGGGTATTGGACGGGGGTGAGGGGGAGGTGAAGGTGCAGGTTTTACAACTCCTGCGGTGGCAGTATAAGGTGCCAAAATGGGAGGGTGGGTTGGTGGGTGGCGTGGACCTGACAAGGGAGTCGCGCCGGGAATGTTCTTTATGGAGCACAGGTAGGGTGCGGAGGGAAATATAACCTTGGTGGTGGGGTCTGTTTGTAGGTGGCCCAGATGGGGGACGATGATGCATTGCATCTGGTGGTTTGGTAGGAAGGAAGATGGGACCAGGGTGTTCTTTCCCTGTTGCGTTTGGAAGGATGGGATTCAAGGGCGGAGGTGCAGGAAGTGGATAAGATGCGCTGGAGGGCATCGTCGACCACGTGGGAGGGAAAATTACGATCTTTGAAGAAGGAGACCATTTGGGATATACACTGGGTTCAGAGTGTGGTACTGGAAAAGGCCAGCAAGGCTGGCAGCATCCGAGATCGCTTTTGCCTGAAACATCGATTTTCCTGCTCCCCGGATACTGCCTGACCTGCTGTGCTTTTCCAGCACCACATTATCGACACTAACCTTCAGTACCTGCAATACTCACTTTCGCCAACACACTAGGTACAGCGACTTCCATCGTACTGCCTTGAATTCAGTTCTCCCTGCTTTAGAAAATATGTTGTTAAATTTGAAAGAGTGCAGAAAACTTTTACAAGTATGCTGCTGGTGTTAGGAGTGGGTGATGTTGAGCTACACAGAGAGAACGAATAGGCTGGAGCTATATTCCCTGGAGTGTTGAATCTGAGGAGTGACCTTACTGAGGTTTATCGCAGTGAATCCCAATTCTCCAGGGTGAGCAACGTCAAAGGCCAGGGAAATAGAACAGTTTTACTCACATTTAAGATGGACAATAACACATGGGTCAACACGTTACTGAACGATGGAGATAGATTGAAGAATGGGACTGGCCGGTGGAGTCAGAATTTGGAGGGTCCAACCACAAGAATGAGAACAAAAGTAAAAGCATTGCCATATTAGTTGAAGTCATCAATTCTATCACATTCTCAATCCACCTCAGAGTACCAGCCCAGACACCATAAACCCAGAGGAAATATCTGTTCAGAATGGAGCACTGTGCAGACCATGCTCGTGTATTGCTGAACACAACCCGGCAATCGGTCCAGAGTAGAACACTGTGCAGACCTCTGAAGTGATTGATCTATAAACCCAGATGAGACATGCGACCAGGGTGTGGAACTGTGTCCACCACCCCAGGACGTTTCTCAGTAACACTGCATGAGATTACTCACCAGCGTACAGTATCCTGTAACATTAGCCAGTGCTTCCAGGAATGATTGGTGAATGGATATTGGAGTGAGTTCAGGAGAATTTTGGATTAAAATTTGTTCTGCAGCATTGTAACTGGGAGTAGGGTCAGCACAGACTTCGACCCATTGGGCTGAATCTAACAATAATTTGTCTCAGTGCCAAGTTCTTTGAATGTGATAGAGGGATCGTGAACACGAGGCTGAGCGAGTTTCCTGGTGCTATGGTATCGAACTCACCTCATTAACAACCCTCCCCTCCCCATGGCGTCCCTCTCATTCAATGCCAGACTGATTCTAACACCCATCATGGCTGGAGGTACTCACCATCGCTCGGATACCCCTGGATATTCTGTGATCCCTGGCACTGTGGCCAGCTTTAAAAGGCTAACGGACACATGTTTGAGCTTTCTCTATGAGGAACTGCCCTGCAAAGTTTACCTCGAGCATGGCAGATAAGGGGCACTTACACGACAGTTTGTCGGCAGGGGCACGGAGGTCCTGGCGGATGGGCTAGTACAGAGGGGGAACATTCTCTTCCCAGAGGGGGGCCACATCACCAGACCCAACGAGCATGATCTGAGCTCACCACCCAGCTCAGTGCAGTATCTGCGGTCTGAAGAAATGTCCAGCAATACAGGACAAGCATCAATAACCTTCCCCGTTCTGTCAGGATAAGGGTCACCGTATTCTCTCTGCTCCCTCACTTTCACTGTATATCTGTTATAGCACCCACCCCTGAACAAGGCTCATGCGCCAACATTCTCACTGCTGCATGTAGCATCTTCCCCCTCTCTCTCTACTTCTCTCACCTCCACTATACCCCCCACACTAACAACACTGCATGGATACAACACTGTGGACAGACGCCCCTCCAAAAACCTCTTCATTCCCCCCTGACACCTACACCAGCACTAACAGCGGGACCTCCCATCCCCAACCTCCCTACTTCCCTCCCTCTCTCCCACCCATTCCAGGAGAAATGGCCAAGCCTGGTGGTGGAGTGTCCGATATCCGTTCCCTCACTGGCCATGTGGGGAGGACCCTGGTACGAGCCGGAGAAGACCGGGACGCCTCGTGTGGAGATTCTGAAACATCCACGTCCCACCGACCGAGTAAGGAGCAATGTTCAGTGAAGGGAAATTCTCACGTTAAATCCATTGGCAGTTCCATTTCCCCCTGGCACAACTTAGAAGCCGTGACCCTTATGGCATCTCCCTTTTGTATCGTGCTGCTACAAATGGAATCCAGGCGGTGGGCAAGAGGGTGGGCTCACAACACATCGTCACCACCACCTCCCAGGAAGGGAGCACGGAGACTCCGTCCTACACCTCCCCCTGTAAACAGCTCAGATACTGAAAGTAATCTGTGATAGTTACTGCTCTCCTCACTTGTCCTGAAATCTTCAATAATCTGTGCTCATACACACCGAGGTCCCTCTGCTCCTGATCCCACTTTATAACAGCACAGCCTTTTTTCCTTCCAAACTGTATCACCTCACACTGTCTTGCATTGATCGTCGTATGAAATATACCTGAACTCTACACCAAATTGGCGTTGTCCTGTTGCTGTTGCACTCCATCCTCCACACACTTCACAATTCTTCCAGGTTTGCTGACATCAACAAGTCATAGTGTCACACGCCAGTCAAAATAACTGAAAGAAAATGTGGTGCTGGAAAAGCACAGCAAGTCAGAAAGTACGGACAGCAGATGCTGGAGATAAAAGCGGAGAGTTGGTGCTGGAAAAGCACAGTAAGTCAGGCCAGAATCCGGATTTTTGACAGGGCTGATGAAGGGCCTATGCCTACAATGCTAATTCTCCTTGTCTTCGGATGCTGCCTGACCTGCTGTGCTTTTCCAGCACCACGATCTCGGTTTTGATCTCCAGCATCTGCAGTCCTTACTTTCCCCTACAGAACAATTGAAATACTGACAGACTCAGTGATGTGATTAAGGTGTACACTGATACTAAAGGAGCATCAGAAATAACAACACACATCCCAAAGAGCCAGAGAAGAAAACTGACATGCTGCAAACAGAGAAATAGAAATAATATTGTACACTATACAGAGTGGGTGAAATAGTGAGAATTTGCCACAGAGAAAGAGAAATACCGATTGACTCCCATGTTTGTCTCATGTCAGTATATCTCTGTGTGTGTATTTATTCGTATGTCTGCATATTCGTGTCTGTAATAGTGCATGTAACTGTGTGTATTAGTGTGTGTGCGTGTACCTCTGTGTGGGAATGGTCTGGTGGTCCCTGTGTTGGTTAAAGTGATGGAATTCCACATTCTGCTGGCCTTTCCACTCCATTGCACAGACAGTGGCGGAGGGTGAAAACCATCTGGAAGGAGGGAGGGCAGCAGGTCACAGCATCATACAAACTGACACCAACAGCAACAGTACACAGACAGACAGACAGACTCAGTCACACACACACACAGGCACGCAGACTCTCTCTCTCTCTCTCTCTCTCTCTCTCGCTCTCTCTCTCTCTAGACTGGTGTGGAGAGGATTGCAATTGTACTGAGGATCATAGGGAGAAATGTCGTGCTCCACAGCATTTGTCTTCAGGCGTCTATAAGTGAACCATTGTGGAAGATGAGATCATTTGATAGCATGCTCTGCACGTTCTGCTACTTGCTTTTTATTTGCTCTACACTCTGACAAATGATAAGTGCGAAAGCATTTTTAATGACCCAATGGTGCCAGCAGGTCAATGCTAGACATGTCCACCTCCTTCTCTAATATCTCAGGGACAGCATTGCAAGGGATCAGACAAACTCTTCTCTGTTGCCAAGGCTAATCTTTGAAGCATGAATGTGGGCGATTCACAGTTATTGATGCATTCTCAAGCATAAGATGAGTTCTCTACTTTCCCCCTGTAGTTCGAAGATGTGCAGATTAGATAGATTGGCCGTGCTATGTGGTCCATAATGCTTAGGGATGTGCAGTTTAGATGGATTGGCCATATGAAACGCAGGGTGAAAGGGATGGGAATGATTGTGGGACACTCTATGGCTGGTCAGTGTGAACTAGATGGAATGAATTCCAAAATGAATGGATTCTATGAAGCCTACTGCTTGCACAGTGGAGTTGGTGAACCAGCAGAGGATTATATTACATCATTTTAAACATACGAGGAAACAATGTGTTATTCCCCATTTCAATTAATCGCCTGTCCCCAAAACAAGAGAGATCCCATTACACAGTCTTTGAAATAGAGTTTGGTAAACTTTTGATTGATAAGTGAATCAAGGGTAATTGGGAGGAGTGAGGAGTATGTGGTTGAGAAACAAACCGGCCATGATCAAGCAGCAGAGCAGATTCGATGAAGCTAATTCTATTCTTGTTTCTTATGATCCTTTGATATCTGGAAATGGCTTTGTGATGGTGCTGTGCAGGCTGGCTTTGATAGATATTTAACCAAAATATAGTCAATGGTAATGTGGGGCATGTTTGGCACATTTTACACATTCTCCCCGTGTCTGTGTGGGTTTCCTCGGGGTGCTCCGGTTTCTCCCACAGTCCAAAGATGTGCAGGTCAGGTGAATTGGCCATGTTAAATTGCCCATAGTGTTAGGTGCATTAGTCAGAGGGAAATGGGTCTGGGTGGGTTACTCTTCAGAAGGTCGGTATGGACTGGTCCGGCCAAAGGGCGCCTGTTTCCACACTGTAGGGAATCTAATTTACTCTAATTTAATCTAATCTGACCAAATATATTATAAAATAAGCCCCTTCTAATTAAGACTGAGTTAAGGATATTTTTTTCTCCTGGCCGATTTTCACATTCCCAGGGAACAGTGAAGACTGGGTTATTGAAGGTATTCAAGGCTGAGCTATACTTACCATTGATAGACAACAGAGTCAGTGTTTATTGGGAACAGACAGGAAAAGGATGCTCAGACACAATCATATCAGCCAAGAGCATTCTGAATGTCGCAGCAGGCCTGAGGGGGCGATTGGCCAACTGATGATCCTACCTCCTGTGTTGTTCTCTCAATCCACTCCTCAATGCTGTTACAGAGGGAGAGAAAGACCACATTTAGACAGTAAGGCAATAAGACAGCGGGAGACCAGTCTGCCCCTCTAAGGAATTAGACAGAAACGAGGTGATGGTATTCAGCCCTCCAGTACACACTACACAGACAGGACGAGGCCATTCAAACTGCCTTCGGTGCTGAGCATTCACAGCAGCCTCCTAAATATAACAGGAAGTAGTGCTTCGAGATTAATATTGGTTTGCAAGTTGTAAAACTGATATATATTAATCTCTGAGGTACTCCACTAGTTACAGTTATTTGGATGACCCGATGGATTGAAGCTATATGAGCTAATTTATCAAGATAGTCATTCAATGCTTTGTGAACTGGACGCAGGGAGTCTGCAATGGGATACAGACAGGGGTGGTTTAGTTCGAAAATCTTCACCAGAAACTGTTTCATGTGGATTATGAGAGTGGGTGTTTTGGAAGAAGGATATAAAGTCAGTAACTGTTTGAATGGTGAGAGATTTCAGAACCCAGTGACACACAAGGATTTGTGAGTACTGTTGTATGAATCATGTAAAGTTAGTCACCATGTGTAGCAAATGATTAGGAAAGTAAATGGAATGATGCTGCTAAGGGTATCGGTTTTAATCGTAGGAATGTTTTACTGCATTAGTATAGGGCATCGCTGAGATCACGCCTGATGCAATGTAAAATGTTTTGAAACCTAAACTGACAGAAAGAAATATTCAAACTGAGGAAGGGCACCATTCAGACCCAAAATGTTAACTTTGATTTCTCTTCACAGCAGTTGCCATATCTGCTGAGATTTTCCAGGAAATTCTGTTTTTGTTCCTTATTTACAACAGGAAGTTGTGTGTAGAATTTTATAATGATTTTCAGGTTGAAAAACTGAAACCAGTGGAATGCTCCAGGGATCGGTTTCTATCTGTTATCCAACGTGCTTTTGGTTTCAGGAAATAAAAGATTCATTACATTTAGAAACTTCCAAAGATACTTCACTTTATTGTTTCTGAGTTGAAGGCTTTGTATTATGAAAGATATGCATTTTAGGTCTCAGTGTAAGTGTTCTTGCTATTGTACTAAACATGATCTTGAAAACCGTGCATCAGGTGAATATCTGATGGACATTTCCTCTTGTTTGGGAGACTAAAACTAGGGAATTCATTTTTAAGAATAAGTATTCACTTTGACACAGATATTGGAAAGTCATTAACCTTTTTCTATAAAAGGTAAAGGAATCATAGTCACAGAATCGAACATCATGGAACCACACCTTTTGTCCAACTAATATTACCAGCCTGAGTTTGGCCCATATCCCTCCAAACCTTTCCTATTTTTGTACCAACCCAAACATCTTTTAAATGTTGTAACTGTACCTGCACGCGCCACTTCCTTTGAAAGTGCATTACACACACTAATATCTCTATGTAAGAACAAATTGCCCCGCATGTACTTTTGAAATCTTTCTCTTCTCACTTTAAAATATTCTCGCTGGTTTTGAATTCCTCCATCCGAAGGAACAGAAACATGCCATTCACCTTATCAATATCCCTCATGATTTTATAATGTAACCCTTGGATTTTCTGCCCTCCAAGGAAATAAGATCCAATTCTATCTCTCCTTATACCCCAATCCCTCCGTTCTTAGTAACATTCTGGTAAATATATTTTAACTCTAAGAAGCTTAATAATGCCCTTCCCCTGACTGAGTGATCAGAACTGGACCCAGGACTCCAAAAGAGGCCTTATCAATGTCTTGTACAACCTCAATATGAAATACCGACACCTATAGTGAAACGTCTGAGTGACGAAGGCAAACGTACTAAATACCTTCTAAAATACTTTTTACAGTGTGATACGAAGTTCAAAGAATTATGTACCAAAATCCCTCGATCTCTATGGCCTGAAGTACTACCTTGGACCGTATAATTATTTGTTTACATGCACTTGTTTATTTTACCAAAATGCAGTACCTCACATTTAGTTTATCTAATCTTCATCTGTCACTCCTCAATCCATTGACCTAATTGCACAATACCTCTTTGCAATCGCAGACAGCTGTCTCACTGCCCAACATAACAGCAATTTTAGTATCATCTGTAAATGTACCAACCATGCCTTTGATATTATCTTCCTAACCTTTTAATCAATGACAAACAAAAGTCCATCCAGTACTGATCCCGGTGGAACACTGCTTGTTATAAGCTTCCAGGCGAAAGCAAAATCCTCTATTCTGTCTCCTTCTGTAAAACCGAATTTACATCCAGTTGTCAAGCTTACCCGCAATCCCATGTGCTCTAACTTTATTAATTGGTCTACCATGCAGAACCTTATCAAATGCTTTGCTAATGTTCATTTAAACAACATCTAACATTCTGTTACAATCTTTCTGTTTACTTCATTTAAAACAAATTAAAATCATGCTTATAAGACATGATTCCTCTCATACAAAATCTTTCTGACCAACACAAATCAGCCCTTCTCTCTCCATGCGTGTAAATCTTACCTTTCAGAATCTCTTCCAACAATTTACTCATCACCAATGTCAGACACACAGTCTATCGTTTCCATGCTTTTTCTTCCGGCCTTTCTAAAGGCACAGCATTAGCCACCCTCCAGTACTTCACTTGTGTGTATAAATGATTCAACTGTATCTGCTGGGTTCCCATAGTTTAAAAGAACAAAGAGCAAACAAAAATAACGAAGAATATTTCAGCACAGGAACAGGCCCTTCATTCCTCTAAGCCTGTGCAAATCCAGTTCTTCTATCATCGCATATTTTCTAAGGATCTGTATCCTTTTGCTCCCTGCCCGTTCATATATTTGTCTAGATAGATCTTAAATGATGCATTGTGTCCACCACTAACACCACTACTAGCAACGCGTTCCAGGCACCCTCACCCTCTGCATAATGAATTTACCACATATACCTCCCATCAACATATCCATTCTCACGTTGAACTCGTGGCCCCTAGACATTCAGTACGCCACTCTGGGGAGAAAAAAAATATCTTCTTGCTATCCACCCTATCTATACCTCTCATGATTTTGTAGACCTCGTTCTGATTCCCCCTCCCTGACCTCTGTCTTTCTAATGAAAATAATCCTAATCTACTCAACTTCTCTTCATAGCTTGCACCCTCCATATCAGGTAATATCCTAGTGAACCTCTTCTGTACTCACTCCAAATCATCCACATCGTTTTGGTAATTTTGGCAACCAGAACTGTACCAGATATAATGCTGAAACATAGTCTTATTGAACTGTAACATGACCTGCCAAATCCTGTACTCAATACCTAGTTCGATGAAGGAAAACATTTCATATATTTTCTTGACAAAGCTATTGACCTGCATTGCCACTTTCAGGGACCAAAGGACTTGAACACCCAGAGATCTCTCTGTACATTAATTTTCCTCTGGACATTTCAACTTACTGTATAATTCGCTCTTGAATTGGATCTTCCAAAAAGCATGACCTCGCACTTGACAGGATTGAACTCCATTTGCAACTTCTCAGCCCAACTCTCCAACCTACATATCTTTCCTTCCACAACGCCCTGGCATACACATGATCCGGTCCTGGAAATTGATCAATCGTTAAGGTTTCTCAGACCTTGCACGCACAACAACAGCCAAATCTCTGCGCTGGTCATTTGTTTTCACAATCTTTCTCCATATAAATAATCATTAGCTTTTTTATTATTCCTTCTGAAGTGCTTGACCACACACTTTATTAAAATGAACTCTATCTTCCAATTACACAGTGCAGATTTCTCACATCCTTATCACACCATGCACTCCAACCTATCTTTACCATAATCAAATATGCATTGATTGCATTCTTCAACCCCCCTCCCCCAACAAAAACAACTTTAATACAGAGAGTAAGCAACTGGGAGTCCAAGGGCTGACATTTGTGGCACTCCACTTATTATGTCTCTCTGAACTCACACAAACATGTTCATCAAGACTCACTCCTTTCTGTCTTCACAAATGTTCAATCTCTGAACAATAACCCACAAGTTCCTAACTTGTGCAATATACGCTTTATATGGTACTTTACAAAATGCTTACCAAATCTAATTACACAATCTAAGGGTTCACTTTTATTATCACTGCTTCTCCATTTCAGATAACTCTATTGAGTCTCTTTGATTTCATTAAATTATTGTAAATCACACTATAATGGATATGAGCAGTTTCCTAATAATAGACATAAGGCTACCTGGCCTTTATTTTCCTGCTTTCTGCATTCCTCCCTCCTTGAAGACAGGCATAACAGTAAGACCTTTGAATCCACTGACATCCACTGGGACTGTAGTGATATTTCAACAAGTGCCAGGAATATGTCTGGAGCACATTGTTTCGAAATCCAGGAAACAGACCACTAGGTTTTGGTGGATAGTTTATCCGTAATCATTTCCTTTATCAAAGGGGTTGTCCTGAAGTAAAGCCTGCGATCCTATGGGATATTCTCTGTCGAAGCAGTGTCACAACTAATATAAAACAGTTGTTTGAGTTATTTGCGAGTTTCCGTTTTTCCTGTGTGGAATTTCCCGATGTCATCTTCCAATTGTTCCAAAAAAGGTTTTAGCTATTTTTTTAAATTATTATTTTTATTTCCACATGCAGCCTAGTGCTGTTTTTGTTTATACTTTGCAACAATTGACCTTTCTAAATCAATTGTCTCCAACGTTATTCGCTTTACGTCTTTCAGCTTGTGGGCTCTAAAAATATAGACCCAAACCTTTGGTCTACCAGCAGTTTTCATCATTTGTGCGCCTTTGTTTTCATTGGGTACTCACCCTGACTATATTTGCTAATCATACAAAGTTTACCATCTCATCAATTCCATTTTGATGTTTTCTTTTAATTTGTTAACAGAATTAGGGAATCATAGGCGAGGTCAGCATTAGTTGCCGATCCCTAATTGCACAGAAGGCAGTTATGAGTCAACCACATTACTATGGGACGGGAGTCACATGTAGGCCAGACCAGGTAAGGATGGCAGATTCCTTCCCTAAATGACTTTAGTGATCCAGAGAGGTTTTCCCAACAATTGACAATGGATTCATGGTCATCATGAGATTCTTAATTCGTGATTGTTTTTATTGATATAGATTTTCACCATCTGCCGTGGCAGGATTTGAACTCGGGTCCCAGAACGTTATCGGGGTCTATGGATTAACAATCCAGCGATAACACGACAAGGCCATCGTCTCCCCATCATTGTGAAATGTTAATTTAAATATCTGCCAACGTTATCAACTGAAATTCCTTTCAATCTATTTTCCAGCTCAATGTTAGCAACAAGTGCTTAAGCTGTTGATTATAACATAAGAACTTGAAGCAGGAGTAGGCCGTCCAGTCCTTCGACCCTGCTCCATCATTCAATAAGATTATGGCTGATCTTTTTGTGGACTCAGCTCCACTTACTCAACCTCTCACTGTATCCGTTATTTTCTTCCATTTTTTTTTAAAAATATACCTTACTTTAAATGTTTCCTGAATAGCGTCAATTACTTCACTGGGCAAAGAATTCCACAGATTAACAACCCTCTGGATGAAGACATTCTTTCTCAATTCAAGCCTAAATCTGCTTCCTCTAGTCTTGCAGCTGTGCCCTCTTATCCTAGCTTCACATGTCTGTGAAAACATACAATCTATTTCTATCTGATCCATTCCCTTCATTATTTTATATGTTTCTATAAGATCCTCCCTCATTGTTCTGAATTCGAACTAATATAATCCCAATCTACTCAATCTCTCCTCATAAATCATCCCTCCTCAACGCCGGAAACAACCTCCTCTGCACATCCTCCAGTGCCTCTACATCCTTTCTCAAGTACGGAGACGAAATCTGCACACAGTACTGCAGATTTGATCTCACCAGCACTTTGTACAGCTGCAATATTATCTCTCTGCTTTTAAACTCAACCTCTTTAGCAATGAAGGAGAAAATTACATTTGCCTTCCTAACCACTTCTTGTACCTGCAGACCAAAAGTCTGTAATTCATGCCTGATTCTTCTCAGACCTCCAAGGGGTTTTCCCATGTGGATTCAAGTATGATCAGCTGACGTTGACTAACATGGAGTTTCAATGGATTGATAGATAATAATTGGGAAAGTAATGAGTCAAAGTTGCTGATATCCCTGTCAAACAGGGAGCTTCACATGTGACGCATTGGGAAGTGAATGAAAATACAAGTAATGACACAGTACCATCAACTGTACAGGGGCTCAAATCATGGTCAAGGAGGGAAACAGAGAGAAAAACATTAATTTTAAGCACAATTCTGGAAGGGAAAACAAAATTGAGGGATCTATGAGAAATGACTTGAGGAATGGTACTAATTGGAGATGTGATGCCAGAGAGAGACACTGATAAGAAAGAGAACTTTAAAATGAGATATTACCATACCAGAAGCCACTGTAGGTCAACGATTATAGGGGTGATAAGTGAATTAGACTCCGTGTGAGTTGATGGACAAGCAGCAGAGTTGAGGATAAACTGAGGTTCATGGAGAGTATGAAGTGAGATGCCAATGAGACGATTATTAGAATAGTTGAGACTGGAGCAGACCGAGACATGGATGAAGTTTTCAGATTCAAAGTGTATAAGGCAGGGATGCATTTCGAGGCTGCAATAGAGCTGGGAAATGGGGAAAGTTTTGTTGACAGATGGGAAAATTAGGAAAAAACTCAATTCAGTTTAAAACAGAATGCTGAGATTGTACACAATCTTGTTCAGGCTCAGGTAAAAGCTGGGAGAGGAATAAAGTCAGTACATGTGGGGGATCACAGCAGAATTTGATGATATGGGCTCCTGTGTTATAACAGAACAGTCAGTATTGATTAATGCAGGAATGATCTCTGGAGCAGAAGGCAGATATAGAAATGAATTTATACAAAAAAGAGCATGTCACTAATTTTATCATTGATATGATACTTCGAATAAGTACTTGACAAATTAAACAATGTTACAGCCTCCAAAAGATTGATCACCAAAACAAAAGCATGACCTGTGTAAGATACAGAGCACAGCTCCCTCATTGTCTGTGTGCAGAGATGGGGGTGGGGGGTGAGTGGTATTGAACATTTCAGTAAGGATGCTGGATTACAGTTATGCAGGAATTCGTGAGTTTACATCTTGAATCCTATCTGCAGATTTGGTCAGTCGTTTTTGAAAGTATGCAAATACCTTGTATGCTGCCACAGGAAGTTTACTCAATTGAAACTTCAGATATTCAGGCTATCTTTTGTGAAAAGATGATAAGCTGGATTTGCATACACGAGTGTGCTCAGGAGAGAGGAAAGAATTTATAAAGTACTGTATAATATTCACAATGTGCATATGAAAATGAGGATGTAAATTATTGGTGGCTCCACCTACAGTTTAACATTGCTATTTATCTTTTGATATCATAGATGAGTTGTGTACGATGTTTTAAACACTATATCAAAGAATGTACAAACGGAGGCAGCCGAACTGGGAGCATGCCATTCAGCTCCTTGTGCTTACCCTGATTGAATAAGGTCACGCTGAGCTGATTATAGCATTGAACCTGCATTCCCAACTAATCTGCGAATCTGTTCAACCCTTTCCTGAGCTAGAACCGATCTACTTCTGTCTTAAAAAGGTGTTTAGGGTCTCTGCTTCTACTCAATTTTCAACTCGAGAAATCTAAAATAAAACCACCTGCAGAAAGGAAAGTTAATTGCTGTTTGGAATGGGTGATCCCTCATGTTAAATAAATGAACTATAAGTTTAGATGCTATACGTAAGTCGAAGCATTCTATCCACAGAAAATCTGTCAGGATCCAATAGAATGTTTATCAGACCTTAGGCTAACATAGTCTATTCAACAAATCAAGTCTGCTCCACAATTCATTACCATCATGGCTGATTGATGATCCTCAAATCTGCCTTCTTGCCTTATCCCCATAGCTCTTGATTCCCTCACTGCTTAGGAATCTGTCCACCACCTGCTTTGATTAGACTTAGCGGTAGGGTTTCAACAGGCCTATCATTCAGTAACCCTATGAGGGAGAAGGCAGTCCTCACCTCCCTCATAAAGATATGCACTCTTTGACTGAGGCTATACCCTCTGGTCCTGGACTCTCCCACAAATTGAGACAACCTTGTTGGCAATGAGCCTGTCAAGCCTACTGACAATCTGTTTTTGTTTTCATTGAGATCTCCTCTCATTCGTTCAAACTCCAATGAGTTTTTCTCGAAGCTACTCAAGCTCACTCCATAAGAAAATACCTCAATTCTCAGGATTAATTCTGTGAAGCTTCTCCCATCTGCTACCAATATGTCTGTTATCTCCACTACATATTTCCTTAGAAAATTAGACCAGAACCGTTCACATTTTTTGCACCTTCAGTCTGCATAGAAACGTGTACATGTTTAGAATGATATTTATGCACCACCACGTTTGAAATAATTGCTAATAGTGGTTTCGAATTTCCTGTAATTGCTGAATTGCATGCCAACTTTTTAACTGTCAAGCCGAGGGCCTGAACTTCCTGAGTCTTTTCTCTTTTAAATTAGATTCACTCTTCTATTTTAACTGAAAAAGTTAATCAGTACAAGCTTTCCAACGCTATATGTCAGATGCCAACTTTTTGTGCACTCACCTTATTTTTTTCTATCTCATGATAAACTCCTTGCATCATCCTCACCATTTGCCTTCCCACTTCTGTTTGTGTTACTCACAAATATGGAGGTAGTACTTTCAGTTCTATCAGCCTACTCATTGTGCGGTTAATAATTCCGGCTCCAGCACTGATCCCTGTGGCACTGCACTGGTTAAAGTTCATTATCCCAAAAATAGTTCCTAGATGCTTCTCTTTCAGTGGATCCGCTCTGCAGACATGTTATACTCAATTAAACTATCAAGTGAGAACAGGAATTAAACCCATGCTATTAGTATCATTCTGTTTGATAGACTAGCTATCTCGGCAACTGAACTTGCCAACACGCAGTGCCTGATACAACTGAAACATTAACATCTACATTTATATTCAATGTTGTTCACAATAACTGATACAATTTAGTGACGTTGCCTCGTTACTTATTGTACCTGCATAAAACATTTTGCAAATAAAGCAGAAGTGCACGCACCAGATTGCATTGCTTTATATAACTCTGTCATCGCTCATCTTATTTTATTTCTTCTATTGGACGATTTCGCAATTCCTTATCTCAGACATTTGCTTCATCTTGTTCATCTGACCTCCTCATTACGTTTGTCAAACCATAAAAATGTAATGGAGATGGATTATTTGCATAAATTTAAGGGTGGGGATGCATGTATTCATATTCCCGTTAAGAAGGGGATCAAGCATTTTTGAGGGTAGAGGAGAATGTTGGATACAAATTGGAAAGGAGTCAGTCATGATCTTGTTGAATGTCAGAACGCGAGGGGCCAAATAGCCCACATCAGCTTCTAGATTCTATGCATATTCCTGTACAATTACTTTCCAGATGACCTCCTTTTCATCAATATTACCTCAAACATGACAGTACAGTATAGGCCCTTCAGCCTTCGATGATGTGCCGACCCACGGAGCCAACTTCAAAACTCCATGTAACCTATACAGATTAAAAATGACAGATAAACAACACTCAGCCCAAACCTCATACTATGATTTGTTTTTCTCCATGTTACAATACCAAGGCAGCAGGAAACTCTTTCCAGTGCCAAAAAGGCATCAAACACCTGAATTCCTTTGTATAAAGTGGGTGAAGATCTCTACAATGAAAACATATCTCTGGCCAGATCTCTGTAAAGAAGGGAATTCTTACACCACACGGTAAGAATGCAGTTACCTTTTGCAGAGTGAAATGTAGACTGAGTATACTTTTTGAAATTTCCATCACTATGTGAATTCAGGGCAAAGGGGGAGAGGTGTTTTCAATAAGGTTTACTCCAAGAAGGAAACTTTCCAGAATGAGATGTGAGTGGAAGTTGTAAAACAGCGTAAATGGAGAGGCCGAGCCACACTGAGACCAGAGGAAAAGTGGCATCACAAAATGCAGCCTGATGCTAGTGCAGGGAAGGTAGACTGGATCAAAGAGCTTAAGGTGATGTGGAGAGGGACCAGAATGTGAGAGAATATGCTTTTTAATTGGAGAGGGAGAACCTGGAATCAGGAAGGGGAGACGAGCAGAGAAGAGGATGGAACAGCAATGACAGGGGTTTATGGGATAATTCAGGAAGCACAGCTGAAATTCATGCCTAGCATCTGCCAGTAGTCCCTGAAATAAACATCCTAAACCTGGCCCGATATCAATGCTCATCAATTTGTGATTCAATAGTATCCTTGAGAGATTTAGTCAACCATGGGTGGTTCATCTCCTCATCAAGTCCTTATTTTTGAGCAGAAATAAATAATTGCTGAGCATTATGGGATATCTACTTGAACTTCTGCCCATGTGTACCCACTGACCTTCCTCTGGGTTTCTATCCACATCACGCTTCTGACCAGATGTGAGTCAGAACTCCTCCATTTAATGTCTGGTCCTTTTCAATCATCAGCGGGAACTTCTGCATGTGGCTGAACACATGATCGGCGGAGGGTGACTCTTTTCTCCCAGTTTCTCCATCTCTGACGATTCTGATTGATGATGCCACATTCCAGTGAGCTGCCTCCGACGTGAGCGCTTTTCCTTCAAACCAGGAATCCCCTAACTACAGTGGACAGGGCCTTATGCTGTGACTGATCTATCTCCCACATTGCCGCCCCTACTGCACTCTCATTCACTTGCACTGTTTCAAATCAGTCTCCACACAGTTGGAGGCCGGCACAGTGGCTCAGTGGTTAGCACTGCTGCCTCAGGGCACCAGGTACCCGGGTTCATTTACAGCCTCGGGCGACTGTGTGGAGTTTGCACGTTCTCCCTGTGTCTGCGTGGGCACCCTCCGGGTGCTCCGTTTTCCTCACACAGTCCAAAGATGTGCACGGCAGGTGAATTGGCCACGCGAAATTGCCCATAGTGTTAGATCCATTAGAGCGAAATGGGTCTGGGTCGGTCACTCTTCAGAGGATTGGTATGGACTTGTTGGGCTGAATCTAATCTAATCGAAAAAATCCTGTAATTGCCGCTCACAATGCAATATCCTTCACACCGGGGAGACAAAACAGAAACTGCTTTGAGGAATACTCCCACTCTGTTTGTAGGAATAACCCTGACCCTCTCATTGCTTTCCATTTCAATAACCTACCTTGCTCTCATGCTAACATTTCTGTCCTGAGCTGCTGCAATGTTCCAGTGAAGCACAACCCAAGCTCGAATAACACCTCACTTTACACTTTAGTACGTTACAGCCTGTAGGAGTTAATATTCAATTCGATAACTTCACAGCCTGACCCCATTATGACTGTTCTCCATTTTCATACATTCTCTCTCCTAGTCAGGCTATGAAGTTGTGTGGTTGTATCTTCTTTATCTTGCACTCAATAAAGAGAACCCCTTTCCCCCAATTCGCATCTTTCACATCACCCTCTCGTTCACCACTGTTAAAAGCCTATTTATCTTTTACCACACTCTCTTTTACGCATCACCCACTCCCCCACCTCTGTCAAGGGATTAAAATTCCCATTTTCCAATACGTTTCAGTTCTGAAGAAGTGTCACACTGGACTTGAAACGCTAACTCGGTTTCTCTGTCTCTGCAGATTCTGCCAGACCTGCTGAGTTTCTCCAGGGTTGAATAGACACAGCACAAATTTTCAAATAAACAAATAATTATGGATACTGGAAATAAAAACACAAATATTTCTGGAGAAACTGGACCTGAAAGATCAACTCTGCTTTCATTCCACAAGATGCTACCAGACCTGCTTAGTTTCTTCAGCTATGTCTGTTTTTGAACTGGGTCCACAGATATCTGTCAAAGTTGCTCAAAAGCTCTGTCCAATGCTGAGCGCTGGGTACCAGGGAAGTGAACAGTAACACCAGGTGCACAGATTCATTGGCTCTGAACGTGCATACGGCTGCATCACGGGCACTGCAGAGCTCTTAATCATGGTCAGGGAGAGAAACAGAGGGAAACACATTCACTTTAAATATAGAAGATGTCATTACGGGAATGGAAAAGATTCACATGAATATGTTAAAGAATTTAAGCAATGTGACAAATTGGAAGCGTGGCACCATGAAGAGATCCTAACAGAATGAGAATACGAAAATGGAAATGCCACTACATGAGAAACCAGGTTAGATCATTGAGTACAGTGCTGATGGGTGAATGGGTCTCAGTATGAATTGGGGGACAGTCAGTAGAATTGAATTACAGATATTGCAGGTGAAACTGGCCATTTATGTGATGATGTAGATCACAGCAGCAGCAACAGAATTGTGTTCAATCACAATCTGTAACTTTTTTCCCTGGGATAATCTCTCAATCTACCATAAACATCAAACTGATCCATGGTTCAGTAAGGAGCGTGGGTGAACATACCAGAGTCAGAATCATGTGTACCTAACCCTGATGATAAACCATTAAAGCTATGGTACTTGATCAGTTACATTCCAAATAGCAGGATTAACATCTGATAGAGAGGACAATATTATCTAAAGACCAACAGATCAGATCTAAGTTTTGCAGTCCATCACATCCAATTATAAATGTCAATGGGCTACTAAACAACTCACTGGAGGAGAGTACTCCACAAGTATCTCAATCCTAAATAATGGACTGCTCTATACATCAGTTTAAAAGATAAGGATATATTGTCTACACCGTCCTTAGCCAGGAGTGTTGAGTGATGATCCAACGGCAATGGGCCCTGACACCATTCCTACAATAGGGCTGAAGACTTGGGCTGCACAACAAGCCGTGTCCCTGGGGAAGCTGTTTCATTCCAGCTCCAACTCTGACAACGCCCTGGCAATGTGAAAAATTACTCAACTATATCCAGTCCGCTAAGAGGGAATAACTACAATTTGTCCAATTACCACCCCTTCAGTCCAATCACGATAGTCACATTCGTGGGAGTCCTTTTTGACAGACTTGTCAAGCAGCACAGGAATAAGCAGCACAGGAATACCCAGCTCAGTGTGGTTTCTGATAGGTCCCCATGTGGCGATGGTGCGGTTGTGGAAATGTCACTGGATTACTAATCCAGACCAGGCTAATGCTCTGGCAGCTGATGGAAGTTAAAAACAATTAATAAAATATCGAGATCTAAAGTCTGGTGTCAGGAATAGTGACTTTGAAGCCAATGTCAATTGTGATTACCATTTTCCTTCCGAAATGTAGTTTCAGGAAGTGAGTCTCCCGTGCTTTCCGGGTCTGCCTAAAAGTGACTCCAGATACACAGACATGTGATAAACTCTTCAATGGTCTCTGAAACTTCCAAGCAAGGCACTCAATTGTATCAAACTGCTCATCATTCTTAAAGGATAAACCGAGTCAGAACACCCGGTCTCAGCCTTGTTGTTGGAAATGGGAATGGGAAACACAGTCCTGACGTCCCCGCAGAGTCCTCCTTTCGAAGGTCTGAGAGCTTGTGACATGACTTGCAGAGCTATCCCACAGACTGCACAGAAACATCGGGAAGGGAGGAGGTCATTCAACACATTGAGCATCCCCCATTCTAGATAGTGGAGAAAATCTCCTCAGTACGATTTGCCACATACAGTGTTCATATCATTTAACATGTTTAAACGTCGGGCTATATAAAATGGAAACTGCAGTAATTGCTTTGGTCCATCAATTTTGATCCTCCCTTCAATATACAGGCAGTTCTCCAATTGTTTATTAAACACAACTTGTTTGCATCATAATTCGTGAATTGTGCATCCTCTTTATAAAGCGAGCTCCCATTCACTGTAACGCAATTCCATCCCCGGCACCAGTTGATCAGCAAAACCCAGCCTCAGGATCCTCTGTCTGCAAAATGCACCCTCAGTGTGTTCACTAAAGCAGGAATGTAATCTGCTCTGCAAGCCTTGAAACTGAGACTGAAACTAGGAATTGTAGTCTACATTTAGACGGACCTTTATTTCAAACCGGAATTCCATGTCAGCATTATGTGGTCAGTCAGCTCACGCGCTTTCTGGCGAAGAGCTTGGTGAAAGGTACAGTGCTGTAGTCAGTGACATTAGGGTGAAAGTGCAACATTTACAACATTGTTTCATTGCAATATATGATTTAAAGATTTTCTTAAGCTATGCTCGTGTGTGTTAGATTAACTTAAATTTTTGGTTTTTGCTGATTTATATTGGGGGGGGGGGGGTTCCCGTTCCCCACTTTTTCCCATAGACCGCATTATTAATATTGCATGATTTTCTATAACACGGTGTTCCACAGGAATACAACTACCTTGTTATTGGAGAAAAACATGGAATGATATCTGATCCTCTATCTTCACACGATACTCTTGTTCTCTGTCTATCCCTTTAATTTCCAGAAATCCTCATTTATATTCAGTGTCTTTGCTTCCACAGCCTTATGTGTCAGAAAATTGACCAAGTTCAGCAGTCTCTGAGTGAAGATATTTATTCTCATCTCAATGCAGAGTGGCCTGTCTGTACCTAATGTTGTGGCCCCTTGTTCTTTGACGTCCCAATCAGGGGAATTATCATCCCTGCTTCCGATCTGTCTCACCCTGTCAGAATTTTAGATATTTCACTGAGATCACCACTCATTTTCCTAAACCCCATGGAATACAGTCGCCTTAAACTCTGTTCGCACAACAAGCCTGTTTTTCCAGAGATCAGTCCAGTCATCCTTCACTGCTTCCCCTCAATGCAGATTTGTCCTTTATTGGTAAGGAGAGCAAAACTGCACAAAATACTGCACAATGTTCGAGATGGGGTCTCACCAAGGGCCTGTACAGCTGCAGTAAGACACCTTTACTCCTCTACTCAAATACTCCTGAAATGAAGGTCAATGGGCTATTTATCTTCCAAACTGCTTTCTGTTCCTGCAATATTGCTTTCAGTGACTGGTGTACAAAGAGATCCAAATCCTTTTCAATGTTAGAGCTACCCACTTGGTGGGTCTATGCACAGTGGTCAGCGTGTCAGTGCCATTACCAGTATTGACTTCTGCTTTCAGAACTCACAGCCCAGCATGGAATTCATAGATCGGCGCAGAAAGAAACAAAAATGCAGCTTTAGATCCTTTATAGATCAACATTTTTCAATCAATCCATTTTCAATTGATCGGCTGGCATTCTATTGTTCCCAAGAAAGTGCACAACGTCACATCTCCCCCCATTGCTCTCTATCTGGCACGTAGTTGCACAGTCACTCCAGTTGTCTCAATCAGCTTGGAGCTTTTTGACATCCTGCTCACCCACTCACAATCCAACATCGTTTAATGCCATCAGCAGACTTGGAATATTGCATTTGAGCCCCTCAACCAAAGATATGATGTGTATTGGGAATAGCAGCTCCCAAACCCCGATCTTTGCTATATCCTCCAAGCCTTCCATTCTAAAAAAAAGTTTTATTCCTACTCACTGTTCCCTGCCAGCTCTCCCATTCTAAAAGCATGACCATATATTAGCCCCAGTCCCATAGGATTCAAATTTGCACAACAGGCTTGGGAATTTATCAAAAATCTTTCTGAAAATCCAATCATATTGCATTGATAGCTTCTCTATAATTTTGCTAAAATTCACTTTCTCAAATATGATTCCCATTTCATATATCTGTGTTGCCTTTGTCTATGCCCATTATGTTCTGTAACAAGACTTTCTCTCGAACTGTTTAGTTGCTAATTTCATTCTATTCTCTTTTTCTCACCAGACTAAAATTTCATGGTATTGCTGGGAAGATTTTATTTTTGCTTTGGTATCTTCTGTGAAGACAGAATGAAATAGTTGCTTCATAGTTCTGCCATTTCCCTGTTCTCCATTCTCTATTCTCTGGTTTCAGGCTGTACTGAGCTGCAATCGCTTTATCTTACCTTTCACACTGGCATATCTTTAGAAGCTATTATAGTTCACTCGTATAACTCTCATTGATATACTCTTCGGAAAAGCATCAATTTCTGTCTTGAACAGTTTAATGATCAGCATTCCACAATCATACAATCACAGAAACACAGATTCCATATCGTTTGAAATACAGCACGATCGAAATTAGTCCCAACTTCTGACATGAGGCCCAGAACCATGCATGTTATGACTCTGCAAAAACTCGTCCAAGGACTTTGCGTTGTTGTGGAGTTACCCGTGACAACCATTCTCTCTCTTCCGGACCCCAACATCTTCTGGGTGACAAAATATCTTTAAATTCTCTCTAAACCTCAAGCACTTCACTTGTTCCCTTGTTCTTGACTAAAAGGAACAGGTGATGTCTATCCACTCTGTCTATGCCCCTCGTGATCTTGTCCTTCTGAATCACGTCCCCTCAGCCTCCTCTGCTCCAAAGTAAACAACCGAGCTTATCCAGCCTCTCTCCATAGCTGATTCTCTCCATCCCAGGTAACATCATGGTGAATTCCCACCAAACCCCACCCCCCTCAGTGTAATGACATCATTTCATAATGTGGTATCCAGAACTGCACACTGCATACCATCTTGCCCTAAGCAAACTCCTGTATATCTCTTATAATCTATGTCTACGACTCCTAGGCCTTTTTAGCTCGACCTGTTCATCCACATGCAGGGATGTGTGGAAAAGCACCCTCTGAGATTCCTAGTATGCTGCCATTCATTGAGTCCTCCCCTGCCTGGTTCCTTCTCCCAAAGTGCATCAACTCATATTTGTCAGCGTTACATTTCATCTGCCGTCGATCTGCAGTTCTGACCATTCCGTCTGTATCTTCCTGCAACGTAAGGCCTTCCTCCTCGCTGCCAACCACTCGGCCAATCTTTGTGTCCAACTCAAACTGATTTATCACACTATCCCCCATTCTCCCGTCCACATTCTCATCTCCATCATTGATGATAACCATAAATGATAAGGTTAAAAATCACACAAAACCAGGTTACAGTCCAAAAGGTTTATTTGCTAGTACTAGCCTTCGAAGCGCTGCTTCTTCATCAGGTGGTTGTGCACTTTGAAAGTTTGTGCCTCCAATTAAACCTGTTGTACTTTTACCTAGTGTTGTGTGATTTTTAATGTTGTCGACCCCAATCCAACACCAACTCCTCCGAATCACAAATATTTGCTTGGATCCCTTCCGTTCATCTAAAAAGCTTGGAACACACTTACTACCTTCCATTAGTCTACAATGGCTTCCAGTCTCTGCAGGATGTACAGGAAAATAAAACACAGTCATCGACTACGTAATTAATACTTCCATTGGTGCCTTATTTCTGACATTTTGATACGAAGTAAATCTGTTTTGTCAGACTTAGTAATGCTCAATCTCGTTACATTTTCAAGTACTGCCCGTTTACTGATATAAATTGGCTTTATGTCTTTACTTCCATAAGCTCTATTTGATCACTTGCTTTTCTGGCTGAGTTTCTGGATCCTCCTCCATGAAGACAGATGCAAAGTAACTGGTTATTTTCTTGGCCATTTCCTTGTTCTCCTCAATAAACTCTCCTCTCCCGATTACAAATTTCCACATTTGACATTGCTTTTATTTTGTTTCCTTTGAATTATAGATAGTAGTTTGATGCAGTCTTTGTGTTCCTGTTTGTTAGCAGGCATGTTCGCATTTTGATTTCCTTCACAGCTTCATGGCCCTCCTTTTCTGAATCATCAATTTCTGAAAATTCTCAGGTTTCCACAATTTCTGGAATTCTTCTGAAGTCACTTCCTATGATTAATATAATCTTTAATTTGTTACATTAACCATCATTAAGTCACTTGCTCACTCTGTGGTGTTTTTAAGTTCAAGAAAGACTTTGCAGTACTTCTATAAATCTCCTGATCCTGACCAGATCTATTCAGGAATTCTGCAGGTGGATAAGAGAAGAAATTACGGGAGCTCTGGTTGGTACTTTTCCAACTTTGCTGGGCAATGGGTGAGGTCCCGGAGGACTGGATGATAGTGAATGCTGTGCCCTTATTCAAGGAGGGCTACAAAGATAAACCTGGGAGCTATAGACCAGTAGAACTAACATCAGTAGTGGATAGTTATTTGAGAAGATTCTGAGATAAGATATACCGAGGAAACCCGATTATCCGATTGAGATGGACGGAGCACTACTTCATTCAGATAATTGATTATTCAGTTAATTGATCTACTCTTGGGCTTGGGGTTTTATGTGAAGTCTGCTCTCCATTCAGGAGACAAGGCAAAAGCACACTGCGTGCGAGACCCCACCCCGCCTTGTCCCCTCCCACCCTGCCCCATCTATTCTCCGCCCACCCCGAACCCAGTCCACTCCCAGCCCGCCCACAACCCCATCCACTCCCACCCTACATCCCTGACTGACCCCACGCAACCTCAAACCGCCTGCTCCCACGCCCCTAGCCGCCCGCCCAAATCCTCATCCGCTCCCACCCCATTCCACTGCCCGCCCCCGCCCGCCCCAACCCTTTTCGCTCCAACCCCAACCCCGCCCCCACCAGCCCACAACCCTATTCAACACCACACCCGTCTGCCTCTGCCCGTTTTTAACCCTGCAACACCAACATCGGTCCCCTAACACTACACGCCCAACCATCCACACCCATCGTCCAAATCCCATCCACACACCCGCACGCCTCTTACCCTGCGCCCCCAACCCCGCACCCCCAACCATCCCCACCCATCTTCGGACTCCCGTCCTTGCCCCCATCCGCCCCTAGCCCTGTGCCCCCAAACCGGTATCCCCAACCAGCTTCCCCAGGGCAGCCAGACTGTACACCAACACGACAGCTGCTGCTGTCTTTGTGGGGTAAGTCTTCAAATAGCACACACATACATACACACACACACACACGCACACGTTTTGACAAGATCCACCTTTGCTGTGTACAGGACAATGTTGACCCAGTTATCTGGGGAGGGGGGGTTTAGGGTAAACCCCTGTGTAGAACTCCAGGGAAAGTGTGGGGTGAGAGAGAGAGAGAGAGAGAGAAGGCGGGAGCTCAGTCTTTTGGAGACGGTGCCTGGACTGTTCTTGGCAGTATTTTAGTAAGACAAGTTTTTTTTAATCATTGTACCTACAAACAAAAGACGCAATCAGGGTTGAAAGGCATAATGTTTCTATCGGGACCTTGAGGTCCCCTTCGGATAATCCAAATTTCGGATAATTGATATTTGGATAATCGTGGTTCCTCTGTACATGCAATTGAAAGACAGGGTTTGATTAGCAGCAGTCATCATGATTTTGTGCAAGAGAGATCATGGCTCTCAAAATTGTTACAGTGCTTTAATGAAGTGACGAGGAACAGTGATGAGGGCAGAATGGTATACATAGCCTATATGGATTTCAGTAAGGCCTTTGATAAGGTTACAGAAGATCAGCTACTCTGGAATGTTTGGTCGCCTGGAATCCAGGGGGAGGTGGTAAATTAGATACACAATTGGCTTGGTGGTAGGAAGCAGAGGGTAATGTAGGAAGGATGCTTGTCGGACTGGAGACCTGTGAATAGTAAAATACCTCAGGGGTTGGTGCTGGGAACATTGTTTTTTTTTCCATTTATATATGTGTGTGTGTATAATACATAATACTATATATATATATATATATGTACACGCTCTCATCCACATCATTGATGCATGTAATATGTTATATATATATATATATATATATATATATATATATATATATATATATATATATAATTTACCTACTACATACATCTATGATCTAGATGAGAATGCACAGGCATGATTTGTAAGTTTGATGATGACACTAAAATAGGCAGCATCATGGAGAGTGAGGAAGGTTATTAGGAATTTCAGAAATTTCAGCAGTACCTTGATCAGCTGGAGAAGTAGACTGAGAAATGGAAAATTCAGTTTAATACATATCGGTGTACGTTCTTGCATTTTAGAAAGTTGAGTCAAGGTTCGAGTTTCATGGTGAATGATTGGGCCTTAAGGAGTTTAGTGGAGCAGAGGGACCTTGGAGATCAGGTGCACGGTGCTCTGAAAGCTGATTCACAGTCGGCAGGGCAGTGAAGAAGGCTTTTGGTACACTGGCTTTCATCAGTCAGAGCACTGAGTATCGAAGTTGAGGAGTTACATCGCAGTTATACAGGACGCTGGTGAGGCATTATTTGAAGCGTCATTGTCAGTTTTGTTCAGTTTGCTATAGGAAGGATGTTATTAAACTGGAAAGAGTGCAGAAGAAATTTACAAGGACGTTGCTAAGGTCTTAATGGTCTGAGTTTTAGGAAGAGGTTGGACAAGCTAGGACTTTTTACTTTAGAGTATATGAGACTGATAGAGATCTTATAGACGCTTAAAAGATCACAGTAGGCATGGATAGAGTGAATGCACCCAGT
The DNA here is from genome assembly GCF_037043375.1 of Chiloscyllium plagiosum. Lineage (NCBI taxonomy): Eukaryota > Metazoa > Chordata > Chondrichthyes > Orectolobiformes > Hemiscylliidae > Chiloscyllium > Chiloscyllium plagiosum. Next base: position 65,068,609 of record NW_028270180.1, on the reverse strand, counting down.
ATTTTCTTCCCAGGGCTGGACAGCAATGACGGAATAGAGGGCGTCATTTTATGGTCAGGGGGTAAGAATAAAAGGGAAACTGACGAGCAATGATTTTTACACACATCTTGGTATGCATATGGAATGAGCTGCTAGGGGAAGTGGTTGAGGTGGATACATTAACAACATTTAAAAGGCATTTGGACAAATAGACGGATAGGAAAGGATTAGAAGGATACAGGGCAAGGCGGGAAATGAGTTTGTGTGAGTGGACATTTTGTTCAGAATGGATCAGTTTGAGCTGAAAGACCTGTGTCCATGCTCTAGGACTCTATGAGTCGAATAACCATTGCTTGTCTCCCACTGAATGTTATATTGTACTTTCCCAATTTACTGGAGTGAACTTGACCCTCTACCCTCCAGGCTTCCATGATGTTTGACCAGAATGTTCACACATTTGATATTGCATGCGGACGCCATGTAAAATGTACCTTATTAACATCAATATTCCTCAAAAGCTGCTTCAGAGTAAGGTTAGCAATTAGTCTTTCTTACCACACAACACCAACTCCGAAATAACCTGTTCTCAAGTTTGGTTCACAACATACACTTCAACCCACATCATATACACTTACGGAATTTATTTTTCACAGCATGTGCAGTCACTTAGTTAACGCAGTTTAGAAACAACTTGAGACCATCCAATAAGACTGCAGTATTCACAATACTTGCATGTGTAATTTCCAGAGCACATGATGCTCAGATTTTCTGCTACTGTTTTGGTTTAGATATATAAAACACCAATGTTTGTTTCTCCTTGCTATTTGTAAGCTCTACCTAAAAATGATTCTGTGAAAGCTGAGTGACATGGTCTGGGTCGTGATTAATGATAGACATGGATAAGACATTCGGGAGGCTCACCTCGACGCTGGGATGGCTGAGATCGGTTCCAGCTGGGAGCAACGAGGCAGTGATGGAAGAGTATTGGCCCAGCGGCAAAGATGGCACCTGAGGATCAGCAACTTCGATGTTGGTGGTCTCTGGTGTAGATGGTAATGAAGCTGGTGTCCAGTAATGGGGGATGCAGGTGTCACCGATAGTAAGGAGCTGACTCAGGACCCATGGATTTTCTTCTAGCTATACCTTTCTTTTTTTTTTCAGTATTAAAATTATTTAAAACGGTGCCAGTTTGATGCAGAAATGTCTTGTATTTACCCTGTAAAATACATCTGAGAGAAAACTCAAAATCGATATCAAAATATTCCACTCATTGTTTCCTGCCAACTATGCCGTGCTAAGGCCATGTCCATACATTAGCATCAGTTCCATAAGATGTGATGTGCACACTAGTTTTGGGACTTTACTGAAAAACTATCCAAAACTTCAAATACATTACATCCATTGCTTCACCATAATTAACTAACCAGCCAGTATCTCAAATATGATTCCCATTTCATAAATTTATGCTGACGTTGTCTATGTTCATTACTTTCAATCCCAATATTTTCTACAAAACCATATATTTACTAATTTCATTCTTTTTTTTTCACATGACTTGGGTTTCCTAGCCGTGCTGGGAGTTTTTTTTGTTTTGTTCATTTTTTTTCTGTGAAGACAGAATTGAAGTACTTGCTTCACAGTACCACCATTTCACCGTTTTCCATTCACCATTCTCTGGTTTCAAATTGCAATAGTCTGCTATTTTTCAATTACTTTCACAATAACATACTTTTGGAAGCTATTGCAATTGAAACATACAACCTTTATGAATACGTGTTTTCAGAACTCAGCAATTTCTGCCTTAGGCTGCTCAATGACTACCCTTCCACAATCATACAATCAGAGAAGAATATATTCTGCACCATCAGAAATACAGCACGATATACATTATTCCCACATTCCTACATGCAGCCTGTAGGGGGAATATTATTAGACTCTGATGCTGGTCCATGTACTTCTTAACGGTTGTGAGGTGACCCAGGACAACACCCCTCTCAGGGAGTGCATTCCAGACCATAACACTCTCTGGGTGAAAAACAATTGTCAAATTCTCTCTAAACCTCAACGCCTTCACCTTAAACATCTTATCCCTTGTTCTTGGCCTTTTGACTAAAAGGAACAGCTGCTGTCTGTCCACCTTGTCCATGTCTCTTGTAATCTTATCCTTCTGACTCACGTCCCCTTCAGCCCTATCTATTCCAAAGTAAACAACCCGAGCTTATCCAATCTCTCTTCATCCCTGATAAGCTCCATCCCATGAAACATCTTGGTGAATCTCCTCTTTACCCCCTCCAGTGCAATCACATTCTTACTGTAATGTATCTCCCAGAACTGCACGCAGCATTCTATCTATGGCCTAACCAATGGCGTGTTTAAATCATATTATGTACGCCACGATGAATAAACAAAATGCCTACAGTCCCATGTGCTTTCTTAACTAGCTTATTACCCTGTCCAATCACAGTCAGAGATGTGTGGAGATGTACCCTCTGAGCTTCCTAGTGTGCTGCCATTCATTGAATATTCCCCTGTATGGCTCCTTCTTCCAAAGTGCATCAACTCATATTTATCAGGGCTATATTCCATCTGCCATTGATCTGCCCATCTGACCATTCCATCTGTATCTTCCTGTAAAATAAGGCCTTCCTCTGAACTGTCACCACCTGGCTAATAGTTGTGTCAAACACAAACTTACCTATCACACGCCTCAATTCTCCCCTCACACGACCCCTCCACAGTCACATCTACAACATTTATGAATACCACAAATAATAAAATACACTGCACTGCTCCCTGTGGTACACCAAAAGACACTGGTCTATCTCCATCACATTTTCTGTAATGTGGGACCACATTAGCTGCTCTCCAGTCCTCTGAAACCTCCCTTGTGGTCAGATTTGACTTAAACATTTGGTCAGATCATGTCCTCTCTTGTCTGAAACATTATCCAGTGATACAACTTATTTGGATTTACATCATCCCAACTTGCATCTTAGTTGAGAGCTCTCAATGCATCTTCTCGAATTCTATACCTGCATCCTCCGTCTCCCAGGTAAAACAGATAGGAAGCACTCATGTAATAATCCATCAATGTTCCCCAGCTTCACATACTGATTGCACCCTTGGTTTCTAATTGGCTCTAACTGTTCCCTGCTTATTCTGTTCTACTTGCTGTTTTTTGGTAGAGTATATTGGAATTCTCTTTAACCTTGCCTGCTGCACTTCTTCAAGCACCTGTATTATTAAGTCTCCTGTGTGTGAATTTTCTAAGTTTCCCTGAGATCACCTCTCATTCTTTGAAACAGTACAGAACACGGGTATCATCTCATCCTCACTCCATGCAGCCTGTGCAGAACGCCTTTACTTCTATGTTCCCATTCCCTTTAAATGAAGGCCAACTTCATGTTTACCTTTCCATTTCCAAATGTCCATCCAGAACGGCTTTGGTTTAATATTATTTACTACTCACTGACTGAGCTCTTAAACCTGAATATCTAACTATATCACACCTACTGGTTTTCCATTGTCTCTGTCTACAAAAAAAACTTCAAACCATTTAAAATAAAGTCATTAAAGATGATTTTTTTTCGGGGGAGATCCAAGATATTAGCGACCCAGTAGGTTTGCCCTGCTCATCTTTACGGCAGAACCCAGACAAAGTGGTGCATTCACCTTCTCTTTCTTACCCATTGTGGTAAAAATACTGATGCCCTGTATTGCTGTATGTCAGTTGAAGTGAGTAAGGAAAATGACTAAGGGTAAAGGACCACGTGGATCGCAACTAGCAGGCACTGCCATGCAGCAACGGATACGCCTGCGGCCGTGGCGTCGGCCTCTGCGAGCCCACCAGGGGACTTACTATGAGAGCAGAGCTTGGTCATGGAGTAAGTAAACCTCCGAGATAAGGTTGATTCAGAGATGGAGGAGACCCAGACCATGCTGGAACCGATCTCGGCCATGCTGCAGAAGCATGACTAGGAGATCCAGCGTCTCAGACACATGCCATGGAGGTGGAGCAGTGGACTGTGTCCTCTGAAACTGCAGTGGAATCTTCAGCAGATCGGGTCCAGGCCTTGGGATGGCGGGTACCGGGCGTGGAGGAGCAGATCAACTTTGAAAATCGAGGCCATCATAAGAATATCTGCCTTGTCGGGCTGGCGGGACGGGAAGAAGAAGGCAGCCCATCAGTTTCTGGAGTAATGGCTTCGGTAGTTTTTGAAGCTGGAATTCGAGGCGGGCCAGGTGCAGGTCGAGCAGGCCCACCAGATCGTAGTGCACAAGCCCGGGTGAGACCAGCACCCCCGCCCAGCCCTTGTGCAACTCCAGCACTATGGAGAGAAACAAATGGTTCTCCAGCACTGGGGAAGGATCCACAGGCTTTAATATCCAAATGATCACGCATTATGTTTTTCCAGGACCTTTCTACGGCCATGATCCACAAGAGGCAGGCCTTTAATAAGGTAAAAAGGAGGCTGAGGGAATTGAATATTCAGTACACTGTAAGATACCCGACAGTATTACGTTTCAACTATGGAGGGTCCACGTTTAATTTTGACTCACGAGAAAATGCAAAGGATTTCCTGTACACCATAAGATAGATTGGCTGGTTCAAATAATATGAGCAATCATGTTCTCTTTGTTTCCTCTGTGGTTTCCCTCGTTTACGTGGTTTTGTTTTTTTTTAATTTGTGGGGGTCCCATTCATTTCTTTTTCTCTCTTTTCTCCTTTCTTCCTTCCCTCCCATTAACCTTTTTTTCTACAATTTCCTTTTCGTTTCTCTCTCTTAGTACGCAATAGGGGTAGTGTTCAGGGGGTGGGGAGGTTGGGGAGGGTCACATTTTTTTCATCAGGACTGCCTTGGATATGGATGGGACGGGTTGAGTGCCCACTTTTAATTTTCTTGTTGTAAGACACATGTAACTTTTTAAAGTTTGTTTTGTCTGGGTTGGCGAGCAGCTTCAGCTAGTCGGAGCCAAGGGGGATTAGTGGGTAGTATGAGCACTCCCTGTGGGGAAGGAGGGAGTATCACCTATTATTTGTGTTATATGTTGGTTCATTGTACAAGGAGTTGTTAGGAGTTTTGAGTTGGTAGTTTTTGCAGTTGTATTTTCAAGTTTATACGAACTGTTTACCACTTTCTCGGAGTGCGCAATAAAAGGGGTCCTTCCTCACAGGGGGATCACGGGCTGTTTCGGATGGCTATGGCTAACCGCTCGTTTAAATAGTGTAGCTGGAACATTAAACGGGAGTCATTCACCAATTGATGCTTTCAGGCCTTAGAAAGGAAAGGGTCGATGTAGCCTTGGTGCCAGAAAAAAAAAAGACATCTAACCGATAAGGAACATTTAAAGTTACAGAAGAGAGTGTTTGACTGGGTGTTATTTTCATCCTTTAATTCAAAATGTAGAGGAGTAACTTTTCTCATTCAGAAGAACCTTCTAGATCAGTTTTTTGGCCAAATTAATGACGAATGTCACCTGTTTCTGATCCATAAAGCTTTAATACAGAGAGGAATATGGGAGAGAGTCATAGAGTCATAGAGATGTTCAGCATGGAAACAGACTCTTCGGTCCAACCCATCCATGCCGACCAAATATCCCAACCCAATCTAGTCCCACCTGCCAGCACCCAGTCCTTATCCCTGCAAACTCTTCCTTTTCATATTCCCATCCAAATGTCTCTTAAATTTTGCAATTGTACCAGCCTCCATCACTTCGTTTGGTAGCTCATTCCATACACGTATCACCCTTGAAAGGTTGCCTCACAGGTCTCTTTTATATCTTTCCCCTCTCACACTAAACCTATGCCCTCTAGTTCTGGACTCCCCGACCCTAGGGAAAAGACTTTGCCTGTTTACCCCATCCATGACCCTCATAATTTTGTGTAACTCTCTAAGGTCTCCCCTCAGCCTCAGATGCTCCAGAGAAAACAGCCCCGGCCTGTTCAGACTCTCCCTATAGCTGAAACCCTCCAACCCTGGCAACATCCTTGTAAATATTTTCTGAACCCTTTCAGGTTTCACAACATCTTTCCGATAGGAAGGAGACCAGAATTACACGCAATATTCCAAGAGTGACGCAACCATTGGCCTGTACAGCCGCAACATGACTTCCCAACTCCTGTACTCGGTACTCTGACCAATAAAGAAAAGCATACCAAACGCCTTATTCACTATCTTATCTACCTGCGACTCCACTTTCAAGGAGCTATGAACCTGCACTCCAAGATATCTTTGTTCAGCAACACTTCCTAGGACCTTACCATTAAGTGTACAAGTGCTGCTAAGATTTGCTTTCCCAAAATGCAGCACCTCGCATATATCAGAATTAAACTCCATCTGCCACTTCTCATCCCATTGGCCCAACTTGTCCAGATCCTGTTGGAAACTGAGGAAACCCTCTTTGCTGTCCACTACACCTCCAATTTTGGTGTCATCTGCAAACTTACTAACTGTTAATTTTATGCTCGCATCCAAATCATTTATGAAAATGCCAAAAAGTAGAAAGCCCAGCATTGATCTTTGTGGCACTCCACTGGTCAGAGGCCTCCATTTTGAAAAACAACCCTCCACCACCACACTCTCTCTTCTACCTTTGAGCCAGTTCTGTATCCAAATAGCTAGTTCCCCCTGTATTCCATGACATCTAACCTTGCTAATCAGTCTCGCATGGGAAACCTTGTTGAGCGCCTTAATGAAGTCCATATCGATCACATCTACTGCTCTGCCCTCATCTATCTTCTTTGTTACTTCTTCTAAAAACTCAATCAAGTTTGTGAGGCATGTTTTCCCATGCAAAAAGCCATGTTGACTATCCCGAATCAGTCCTTGCCTTTCCAAATACATGTACATCCTGTCCCTCAGGATTCCCACCGCCGAGGTCAGGCTCACCAGTCCATAGTTCCCTGGTTTGTGTTTACCGCCCTTTTTACACAGTGGCACCACGCTTGCCAACCTCCAGTCTTCGGCACCTCACGTGCGACTATTGATGATACATATATCTCAGCAAGATGCCCAGCAATCACTTCTCGAGCTTCCCACAGAGTTCTCGGGTACACCTAATCAGGTCCTGGGGATTTCTCCAACTTTACCCGTTTCAAGACGTCCAGCACTTCCTCCTCTGTAATCTGGACATTTTGCAAGATATCACCATCTATTTCCCTACAGTCTATATCTTCCATATCCTTTTCCACAGTCAATACTGATGCATTTAGTATCTCCCCAATTTCTTCAGCTCCACACAAAGGCCGCTTGCTGATCTTTGAGGGGCCCTATTCTCTCCCTAGTTATCCTTTTGTCCTTAATATATTTGTAAAACCCCTTTGCATTCTCCTTAATTATATTTGCAAAAGCTATCTCATGTCCTCTTTTTGCCCTCCTGATTTCCCTCTTAATTATGCTCCTACTCCCTTTATACTGTTCTAAGGATTCACTCGATCTATCCTGTCTACACCTGACATATGCTTCCTTCTTTTTAACCAAACCATCAATTTCTTTAGTTATCCAGCATTTCCTATATCTACCAGCCATTCCTTTCACCTTGACAGGAATATACTTCCTCTGGATCCTTGTTGTCTCATTTCTGAAGGCTTCCCATTTTCCAGCCATCCCTTTACCTGCGAAAATCTGCCTGTAATCAGCTTTCGAAAGTTCTTGCTTAATACCGTCAAAATTGGCCTTTCTCCAATTTAGAACTTCAATTTGTAGATCTGGTCTATCCTTTTACATCACTATTTTAAAAAGAATAGAATTATGGTCGCTGGCCCCAAAGTTCTCTCCCACTGACACCTCAGTCACCTGCTCTGCCTTATTTCCAAAGAGTAGGTCAAGTTTTGCACCTTATCTAGTAGGTACATCCACATATTGAATCTGAAAATTGTCTCGTACGCACTTAAGAAATTCCTCTCCATCTAAACCTTTAACACATTGGAAGTCCCAGTCTATGTTTGGTAAGTTAAAAATCCCCTACCATACCCCCCTATTATTCTTACAGATAGCTGAGATCTCCTTACAAATTTGTTTCTCAATTTCCCTCCGACTATTGGTGGTGGTGGGGGGGGTCTATAATACAATCCCAATAAGCTGATAATCTCTTTCTTATTTCTCAGTTCCACACAAATAATGTCCCTGGATGTATTTCCGGGAATACCGTCCCTTGGCACAGGTATAATGCTATTCCTTGTCAAAAATGCCACTCCCCCTTCTCTCTTGCCTCTCTTTCTATCCTTCCTGGAACATCAATCTGCCAGTCCTGCCCATCCCTGAGCCATGTTTCTGGAATTGCTATGATATCCCAGTCCCATGTTCCTAACCATGCCCTGAGTTCATCTACCTTCCCTGTTAGGCTCCTTGCATTGAATACATGCAGTTTAATTTATCAGTCCTACCTTGTCCCTGCCTGCCTTGACTGTTTGACTGACTTCTGATCTCAACTGTACCAGTATCAGATTTATCTATTTCCTCACTATCTCCGTGGATACCCCATCCCCAACTTACTAGTTTAAATCCTCCCGAGCAGTTCGAGCAAATTTCCCTGTCTGAAAATTATACCCCATCCAATTTAAGTGCTATCCGTCCTTCTTGTACAGGTCACGTCTACCCCAAAGGACAGTCCAATGATCCAAAAATGTGAGTCCTTCTCCCATGCACCAGCTCCTCAGCCATGCATTCATCTTCTCTACCCTTCTGTTCCTACTCTCAATAGCTTGTAGCACTGGGAGTAATCCAGATATTACTACCCTTGAGGACTTCTTTTTAAATTTATGCCCAACTCTCTGTAATCCCCCCTCAGAATCTCAACCTTTTCCCTTCCTATATCGTTGGTTCCAATGCGGACAATGACCTCTTGCTGAACCCTCTCCCCGGTGAGAACATTCTGCACCCTCTCTGAGACATCCTTAATTCTGGCACCAGGGAAACAACACTCCATTCTGTTTTTCCTCTGCTGGCCACAGAAATGTCTGTCTGTACCACGGACTACAGAATCCCCTAACACAATTGATCTCTTGGAAGCCGATGTACCCCTCATTGCATTAGAGCCAGTCTCAATACCATAAACTTGGCTGTTCGTTCTACGTTCCCCTGAGAATCCATGACACCCTACATTTTCCAAAATAGCATACCTGTTTGAAATGTGTACATCCACAAAAGACTCCTGCTCTAGGTGCCTACCTGTCTTACCCTTCTTGGAGCTAACCCATCTATGTGACTGTATCTGAGACTTTCCCCCTTCCTGTAACTGCCATCCATCACATACTGTTGCTGTTGCAAATTCTTCATCGCTTCTAATTGTCTATCCAACCGATCCATTTAATCTGATAATATTCGCATCCAACAGCATTTATGGCAGATATAATCCGCAATAACCCTTAAACTCTCTTTAAACTCCCACATCTGACAAGAAGTACATATCACTGCAAAGGCCATTTTTGCTCCTTCACAATTTACAGACCCAGAAAATAACATCGTCTTATTCCTCTACAAAACACTGCACCAGGTTAAATTAATAGCTATGGCTTTTATTTTAAGTTTAATCAAGAGACGTATCTCCAAAAGCATATAATCCAGAAAGAATCCACTATACTCACTACTGCAGCCTTTCTATTGGACAGAATAAAAACAACGATTATCTGATCTGATTCTGTGTTGTGAACTTCGCACAAACATGTTTCTCCAAGATTAGTTGTGAAATTCACTGTTTGTTAGTTTTTGCAGACGCACTCCAATGTCCAGCGATACATTAATTCGAAAACAGCAAAGGCAGTAATTGTGCAGGTTCTCTCTCTCTCTCTCTCTCCCGTCCCCCCCAGCACTGTCCTCACCATGTGCTTCTTCTGTCTGTTCTTCCCGCTTTTGAAACTGCTGTTGTTTTGACATTTTTTTTTTTTACCCAAAGTTCCAAAACAATACAACAGCATATAAAACAGTATTTGCTGCTCCTGGAATTCGAGGAAATCACCTCCAGCATCTAAAATACCTCAAAGAAGGAGCAGCACTTACAGCCAGAAAGTTGTCCCGTCCTCCATCTTGCCCTTGGTACACCCTTCAAGCTAACGGATGCACTCTCCAGGTTGATGGCCCTTGGGGGGTGTCATACAATTTTAGGGGGAGACTTTAACCGATATATGGATCCCAAGGTGGATAGTGTCTTACGGGTTCTCGACGGTATTTCCCTGCAATCCAGGCAGCTGGTGGATCTAAACAGGGATCTGGGCTTGGTGGATGTGTGGAGATTGTTCACCCTTCGAGTAGGGACTTCACCTTTTTACCTAACCCACATAAGTGCCAAACTAGGATTGACATGTTTTTGCCCTAATGGCCTTTTTGAATTCTGTGCTGTCCTGTAGAATTGGAAACATAGCCATTTCTGATCATGCAACAGTGTACATGGAGGTTTAGGATGGTGGCAATGGGACAGGCTCGCAGTCGTGGTGCATGGATACCTTCCTCCTGAAGGATAGCTAGTCATAGAGTTGTAGAGATGTACAGCATGGAAACAGACCCTTCAGTCAAACCCATAAATGCCGAGCAGATATCCCAACCCAATCTAGTCCTACCTCCCAGCACCCAGCACATATCTCTCCAAACGCTTCCTATTCATATATCCATCCAAATGCCTCTTAAATGTTGTAATTGTACCAGCCTCCACCACATCCTCTGGCAGATCATTCCATATACGTACCACCCTCTGTGTGAAACAGTTGATCCTTGGGTCTCGTTTATATCTTTCCACTCTCACCATAAACCTATGCTCTCTAGTGCTGGACTCCCCGACCCCAGGGAAAAGACTTAATCTATTTCTCCTATCCATGCCCCTCATAATTTTGTAAACCTCTATAAGGTCACCCTCAGGCTACAGGGAAAACAGCCCCAGCCTGTTCAGTCTCTCCCTGTAGCTGAAATCCTACAACCCTGGCAACATCCTTGTAAATCTTTTCTGAACCCTTTCAAGTTTCACAACATCTTTCCGATAGGAAGGAGACCAGAATTGCACGTAATATGCCAACAGTGTCCTAACCAATGTCCTGTACAGCCGCAACATGACCTCCCAACTACTGTACTCAATACTCTGACCAATAAAGGAAAGCATACCAAGCGCCTTTCTCACTATCGTATCTACCTGCGACTCCACTTTCAAGGAGCTATGAACCTGCACTCCAAGGTCTCTTTGTCCAGCAACACTCCCTTGCACCTTACCATTAAGTGTATACGTCCTGCGAAGATTTGCTTTCTTATTGAATATTTTTCATGGGATTTAAAAAATTTTGTACATCAATTTTGGACGGCCAGTAATCCGACGGTGCTTTGGGAGACTGCCAAGGCCTATGCAAGGGGTTTGATTATTTCTTACTCGGCGACTCGGAAGCGGTAGAATGGAGAGCAGCAGTTGACAGAGCGCATTTTGACAGACCGTCTGTAACTAAGTTGCAGCAGATTACAATGCTCCGGGCTGCGCTGAACGCTTCAGTCACCCAGACAGCAAAAAGAGCGACCTCATTTCCGAAACAGAGGGTATTCGAGTAATGTGATAACCCGGGTAGATATCTGGCATACTTGGCCAGAAAGAAGAGTGCCCCCAGTCTATCACATCCATTAGCGTGTGCGCTGTTAAAATCATCTGCGATCCCAGAAAGATTAATACAGCACTCATGAAGTTCTTTTCTGGGCTCTTCCAGTCAGAGGGCTGTAAGGACAGAATGGCGACAATGAAGCCCTTTTTTAGTACCCTGGACCTCCCAGGTGTAAATTCAGAGCAGGCGTCTCTTTCGAATTCCCCTCTGACAAGCCAAAAGATACAGGAGGCGGTGAGGCAGCTCAAGAGTGGTAAAGCACCGGGCCTAGATGGATTTTAGAGTGAGATTTAAAAGGAGTTTGTAGATATGCTGACTGGGCCAATGTTGGATATGTACAATTCTTCATACAGTCAGGCCTGCCTCCCATCCTCTCCGAGAGAAGGAAATATTTGACTTATTCTCCCGAAGATTGCACTTCATAAAGGCCTTTATCCTTATTAAATGTGGACTTTCATATTTTGGTGAAAATGCTGGCGATGAAGCTGGAGAAGTTATTGCCCTTCATTGTGAAATAGGACCAAACAGGTTTTATTAGGAGTCACAGGTCATCTAATAATAATAGGAGAGTGCTAATATGGTTCACGTGTGCCAGCAAGGGTCAATTCCAGGCTTGGTAGTGGATGCAGAGAAAATATTTGACCGGGTGGAGTGGCCGTACCTCTATTATGTCCTGGAATAGTTTGACCTTGGAGAGGCTTTTGCCAGGTGGGTGACAGTATTATCTAGTCACTCATGGTATAAGGTCTGAAAATTTTAGCAATGGCAGAGTCAGCCGTCAAGGGTGTCCTCTTTCACCGTTACTATTTACATTGGTGATTGAGTCGTTTGCAGAACCCATCCGGAGGGACCACAATATTACTGCCCTGGAAATAGGATCAGGAAGGCAAAAGTTCACACTTTATGCAGATGGCGTTCTTCTCTTTCTGACTAACTCAATGATATCTGTGCCCCAAGTGATTAATGTATTTGGATCTTCCTTGGGGTATAAAACCAACTTTATGAAGTCGGAGACCATGCCTGTCTGGGTATTATTAGAGTACCTGATCTTGGAGGTGGAATCTGATTCCCTTTCAGGTGGTCAGAGGGAGGTTTCTTGTATTTAGGCATTTATATCATCCCAGCCTTCAATCAATTAGATAAAGCTATCTTCCGGCAGTTGCTCGAGAACATAAGGCAGGACCTTCAGCACCTTCTATATCCTGGTTGGGTAGAATATCTCCGGTCAAAATGAATGTGTTCCTCCGTTTATTATATCCCAGGCAATTGCACCTTTTGATACTGCCCAGTCAGCCTATACGGAGCTTTACAGTCGGCTTGTATGTTTTATTTAACATCACAGGCGGCCTCTTATGGAGCTCACCCAATTGCAGTTGAGTGATGTGGATTTTACACACTTTAACAAATACTAATTGAGTTCCCTCCTAGCCTATTTGGCTGATTTGATTTGCTAAGACCTGCGGTCAATGTGGTTGGATATCGATGTCTCCCAGGCAAAATGTCGCCTCATTAATCTGTTGTTCATGGACAAGATACGGACTGTTATGGGCCATTGCAGAAATCCAATTGTCCTTAACACTGTTAAAGCATGGAGAATGATGCATTAATGTGAGGGCAATTTACAAAAAAAAACACTTCCCCTTTTACTCCCATTGTAGGATTGATGGATTCTGGCTTTTGGCTCTGGGAGTCCAGAGGAGTTTCCTGTTTGGGAGACTTAATTGACGGGGTGGGCGTGACGTCTTTCGAGCAGCTGAGTCAGACATATGAGCTATCTAGAAGATTAGGGATTTTATACAGAAAAAAAAATACATTAATGTTTAGTCGCCATAAGTCGAATATGGAGGTGAGAGTGCTTCAGTCCACGTGCACTCTCTCGGTCAGCACTCTCTAGCATTTAATAGGAGGTAGTGTCTCAAAGGACATCGAGCAGCTGTTTGGAGTTTGGGTTCAGCAATTGGGGGTGGAGATGTTCAACAGAGGAGTGGGCAGATATTTGGAAGAATGTCTGGCAGATTTTGATTTGCAATAAGACGCAAGCTATGCAATTGAAGGTACTCCACAGGGTTTATTTGGTGTCGGAGTGGCTTGCCAAATTTAAGAAAGGAGCGGCCCCAATGTGCCCAAATGTAAAACAGATGTTGGTACGCATACTCATTGCTTATGGTCATGCCACAAACTTCGTAGTTATTGGGGCCCTGTAGCGAATGTTTTGGAAGGGGTCTTGGGAACCGAGGTCCAGGTAGATCTGATGCACGGCCTCTTGGGTTTGCCAAATCACCCATATTTGGGAAGAAATTGTTCAGTATACTTTCATTTTGTGCGAGAAACAACATTCTGATGAAGTGGGTGTCGGTAAATCCCCCAGTATTCTCGGGGTTGTGTAGGTTAGTTATGGATTAGTGGTGCTGGAAGAGCACAGCAATTCAGGCAGTATCCAGCACCACTAATCCAGAATCTGGTTTCCAGCATCTGCAGTCATTGTTTTTACCAGGTTCGTTATGGAGCACATCCCCCTGGACTTCCTTACAATTATCGTGCACCAGAAAATGGACCTTTTTGATAGGACGTGGCGGCCCTTTTTGAAACATGTAGGCGCGGACATTTTGGCTATTTTGGTCAGGGCCTTTCTGTAACCATAAGCATTGTGTCTGGTGTCCCAGATGCCCCATAGGAGGAAGAATTCTGATCAAACACGGCTTCACAGTGCCAGCTCTCGATACACTAAGGAGCCAATTGGGACCCACAACCGGAACATACAGGAGGGCTCAAGCCATACATCTTGCACATTGTTTCTGAGCTTGATAATGATGTCCATGGGAATCCAGAGATATGAGCACCAACTGCTAGGTTAAGGTACAGAAGGACGGATATTCATGCTATAATTGGATGATTACTTGACTGACAAATTGAATAAATGTGGCTCTTCTCGGACAAATAGGACTAGCTGGAGATATCAGACTTTGGGGCGGCGTCCAATAACAAGAATAAGAACATAAAATAAATATGCTGAGACATGAGCTCAAATGGTCAATTACATCAGATGCCCAATCCGCCACACAGAATCATACATCATAATCCAGAGGAGATATCCGTTTAGCATGGAGCACAGTGCAGACCAGGTTAGTGTACTGCTCAATACAACCCAGTACACTGTACAGACAGTGCGGACCACACCAGTCCGTGGGGAGCTGTGCAGTGTATAACAGTGAATTACTCTGTAAAGTTGGAGCTGTTACCCTCCCAGCATGTAGAGCTGTGTACACCAACCCAGTGCATTGATCCGTAAACCAGGAGCAGTTACTCTCCCAGCATGTCGTGCTGTGTACACCAACCCAGTGTATTGATCTGTAAACCTGGAGCAGTTACCCTCCCAACATGTAGAGCTGTGTATACCATTCCAGTGCATTGATCCGTAAACCAGGAGCAATTACTCTCCCAGCATGTAGTGCTGTGTACACCAACCCAGTGTATTGATCTGTAAACCTGGAGCAGTTACGCACCCCCCCCCCTCTCCCCCAGCATGCAGAACTGTGTACTCCATCCCAGTGCATTGAACTGTAAACTAGGAGCAGTTACCTTCCTTGCATGCAGGTCTGTGTGCACGACCCCAGTGCAATGATCTGTAAACCAGGAGCAGTTACCCTCCCAGCATGTAGAGCTGTGTGCATCACCCTAGTACATTGTTCAGTAACATTGTGTTAGATCACTGCCCAATGTGGGTAAACTTGCAGCCCATGCTGGAAGTGATAGGATATGCAGCTCCCCTCCATTTACAGCTTCATACTTCCATTGTGCCAAGGGATGTAGAACATCTAGTCAAAAGGAAGGAGGAAGTTTACTTAAGGTTGAGGAGGCAAGGATCAGACAGAGCTCTAGAGGGTTACAAGTTAGCCAGGAAGGGACTGAAGAATGAACTCAGGAGAGCAAGAAGAGGGCATGAAAAGGTCTTGGTGAGTCAAAGCGAAGATCTTCTGCACGTATGTCAGGAACAAGAGGACGGCCAGAGTGAGGGTAGGGCTCATCACAGATTGTGGAGGGAATTTGCGTCATGAGTTGGAAGAGGTAGGGGAGGTCCTTAATGAATGCTTTGCTACAGTATTCTCTACTGAGAGGGGCATTAAAGTTTATGTGGAGAGAGTGGAACAGGCTGATATGCGAGAGGGTGTGACGAAAAATTTGAGAAACACAAGGATAGATAATTCTCCTTGGCCAAACAGAATATAAGCAAGTATTCTACAGTAAATGAAAGAAGAGATTGCTGCGCGTTTGGCAATGATCTTTGCACCCTAACTGCCCACTGCAGACAGGCCAGATGAAAAGAGGTTGGCAAATGTTATTCCCTTGTTCAAGCAATGGAATAGGGATAATCTTGGGAATTATATTCTAATCAGTCTTAGGACAGTGGTGGGCAAAATATTGGAGAGAATTCTGAGAGACATGATTTATGATTACGTGGAAAACTATCGTTTGATAGAGATAGTCAGTATGCCTTTGTGAGGGGCAGTTTATGCCTCACGAATCTTTTTAAATCATTTGAGGATGTGACAACACACATTTATGAAGGTAAATCAATGGATGTGGTGTATATTTTAGCAAGACGTTTGATAAAGTTACCCACAGTAGGCTCATTCAGAAAGTAAGGAGGCATGGGATGCAGGGAAATCTGGTTGTCTGGATACACAATTCCTGGCCCATAGAAGACAGAGGTTGGTAGTCGATGGAACGCATTCAGTCCCGCAGAATCAGTTTTAGGACTTCTGCTCTTTGCGATGTTTATTCATGGCTTGGATGAGGAAGTGTAAGTGTGGATTAGTACGTTTGCCGAAAACACAAATGTTGGTGGAGTTCTGGATAACGTTGAGGTATGTTGTAGGTTGCAATGGAACATTGACAAGATTCAGAACTGAGATGATGAGAAGCAGATCAAGTGAAACCTGGAAAAGTGTGAAGTCAGTCACTTTGGAAGGTCGAATTTGAATGTAGAATATTGGGCTAAAGGCAGTATTCTTGGCAATGCGGAGGAACAGAGGGATCTTGGGGTCCATGTCCAGAGATCCCTCACAGTTGCCACCCAGGTTGATGTCAAATCGGTAAAAGCGAGGACTGCAGATGCTGGAGATCAGAGTCAAGATTAGAGTGGTGCTGGAAAGCATAGCAAGTCACGCAGCATCCGAGGAGCAGGAAAATCAACGTTTCTCCCAGAAACATCAATTTCCCCGCTCCTCGGATGCTGCCTGACCTGCTGTGCTTTTCCAACACCACCCTAATCATGACCCAAGTTGAGTGGTTGTTAAGAAAGTGTATATTGTGTTGGCTTTCATAAGCTACGGAAGTGAGTTTCAGAGTTGTGATATTATGCTGCAGCTCTATAAAGCTCGGAATAAACCACTGTTATGAAGTTGAAGGTGTGTATAGTATCTTTTAAGAGAGAGTGAATGTTGTTCTGCACTCAGAGCTTGCAAGCACCTGTCATATGACTAGCTAGCAGACCCCAAAGTATACTGGAAAATAAAAAACATGCAACGTTTGGCTATGAAACAGATACCTTGAGTTTTGGTTGCTGTTTGACAACAATTCAAATTTAACCATTCAGTTTAAATTAGGCCCCAGGATACAAAAGTCAATCAATTTTTAATTTATTGTTTTGCCAACATTCAACCAATGATATGATCAAATATTGAGTGGCATAAAAGAAGCAGGCAGTTCGCGAGTTAGGCTGAGAGTAACTGCCGTCTAAAGAGAGACTGCCATGCAAAACTCCCTCTGACAAAGATACCGTTTTTGTATGAAACATCCTTGCACAAAAATTCAGAAGACAACCCAGGAAGATCTTCATCTGAAAGAAAGATGACACTGGAGATGACAGATGCTGTGTAGTTTTGAAATTAAGTTGATGCAATTTTAATATGGGCTTTTCTTATTGGAACATTATGTTGTTATAAATTTGGAGGGCAATTACCAACCATTTCAGACAAAAAGGGGCTTCGAGTTGTGAATAGTTGTTGTTCAATGTTCACTTTTAGAGTTAAGGAATAAATTGATATTATTTATACTTAAAGAGAGAATTTTGAGATTTGTCACTCGTACTTTAACAGCTTCCATTGCGAGTTGAGCTTTTCTGGCTGTTTGGTTTAATTAGTGGAAGGGTTCATCGTCATGGTGTAACACTACACATTGTGTTCTGTTTTTGTCGCCTTGTCGTAGAAAAATGTGGAAGCTATAGAGAGGGTGCAGAGGATTTCCTGCAGTGCAACGGAAAATTTGACACACACCACACAGAGCAAGTGAAATATTGGGAATGTCACCACGCAAAAAAGTAAATACTGGCAGATTCTCGACGTCTGTATAAACATCAGTGTGTCAGTGTGTATAGTATGTCTGTACTGATGACAGTGTATCTATGTGTGCAAGTGCATCAGTGTATCGGTATGTGTCTCTGTATGTCTGTATTAGTATCTGTGTTACTGCATCAGTTTGTGTGTGTGTGTGTGTGTATCTATAATCAATAATGTGTGTCTTTGCGTGTCTGTATTCGTCTCTGTGTGTACCTGCGTGTCTCTGTGTGTATCCATGTGCATAGCGGATATGTCAGCCTCTGTGGGGTTTAAAGTGAAGCAATGTCCCCTCGGTTGGTCTTCACACTCTACTACATCGACGGCATTCCTGGTGAAGTGCTCCGGCCCAAAACGTTAATTTTCCTATTCCTCGCAAGCTGCCTGACCTGCTGTGTTTTTCCAGCACCACACTCTGGACTCTGATCTCCAGCATCTGCAGACCTCACTTTCTCACATCAGAGTTTCAGTCTGGGAGCGAGCCAGCTCACAGCACCATCCAAACTGACAGCACCGTCACCACACACACACGCACACACACATATAGGCAGATATAGGGAGTATCGTAATTGTACTGAGGACCCGAAGAGTGGAGAATGCTCGTGTAGAGAAATGTCTGCGCTCCATCTACAACTTGTAAGTGATTTGTCTTTGAAGATTATTCGTGGCACAGAGTGTACACAATAAAGAGTATTTCCATTGCAACTGCATCCAATGAAGGTCGACTGAAACATTTGTAAAGTGATGTAATGCATTTATTGCGCGTTCTTTAACTTGAAATCTTTTGTAATGCACTTTTACAAATTATAAGCGAGAAAGGATTGAAAAGTCCTGAAACTGACCCAGTGATGTTGGTAATATCTCAAGAACAATATCATTAGGTATCAGACGAAACTGCTCTGTGCTTAAAAAGGCTTTATTTGAAAACCCAAGCCGCCATGCAATCTGAGAGATTCACAGAATTTGATGTCCTCTGCGAGAGAAAACAAATCTGACATTTGTGCAGGGGAGGCCAGCAGAGAGTGGCATTGTATGGCTCTACACTTAACATTGACAGACAGTAGAGATGGAGGAAGGGGGAGGGTGTTGGTATCACTTTCAGTGAATTTACCCCAAAACCTACAAAGACCACGTTGAACAGAGATGCATGTAGGGATACACACAAATATACATAGACACATTAAGCACACAACACATATAGATACAGGTATGAACACTTACACACTAACACATGCACACTCCTGCCCACAGAAAAAGTAGTTTATTTAAGATAGAGATAAATACCTTTTTCATTAATAAGGGAATCATTTGATCAGTTGGTGAAGGCAAAAGAATGCAGCTGAGAAACATTTCACCCGTGATCAAATGGCACAGCAATCCGATTGGCTAAATGGCTTAATTCTGCTCCAATTTCCTATTTTCTGAAGTGATTCATTTTGGAAGATCGAATTCAAATGCAGATTACAGGGTCAAAGGTAGCATTCTTGGCCGTGTGGAGGAACAGACGGATCTTAGGGTCCACGTCCTTAGGTACCTCCAAGTTGCCATTCAAGTTGATAGGAGTGTTAAGAAGAATATGGTGAGTTGGTTTTCATTAACAGGGAGATTGAGTTTAAGTGCCGCGAGATTATGCTGTAGCTCTGTAAAGCCCTGGTTAGACCACACATGAAGTATTGTGTTGTGTTCTGGTCGCCCATTATGGGAAGAAATTGGAAGCTTTCCAGAGGGTGCAGATAGGATTTACCATTATGTTGCCTGTGCAGGAGGGCATGTCTTATGGAGAATTTCTAAGGGAGCTAGGCCTTTCTCATTTGAGAGAAGAAGGATGAGGGATACATAACATAAGTGCAAGATGAGGCATAGATAGAGTGGACAACTGGAGACTTTTTACCGGGGTGCAAATGGCTATCACTCAGGAAGCATAATTTTAAAGTGATTGGAGGAAGGCTGAGGGGAGATGTCAGAGACAGTATTTTTTTTCTACAGATAGTGGTAGGTGCATGGTATGATAATAAAATGAAGGGATGAAGTTTAGTTTAGTCTTAGACGAGAATAAATGGTTGGCACAACATCGAAGGCTGAAGGACTGTGCTGTGCTGCACTGTTCTATGTTCCAATTTCCTACACTCTTGTGAGTTTATGGTATCTGGAGTTCATCTAACCTCAGCTGAGGTTAAATTTGGTAAGTATTTGATTGTCGGTTGTTAAAGGAAATGTGGATAGGTTTGAGTTTTGAATGGCCTATATCTGTTTCTAATTGATGTGTCCCTTTGTCAAAAGAATGGTGATTGGCTTGAGGGGAACACATTTTAAGAATAAGGGCATTCCTATTTCTGACTGAGACAGGGATGTTCCTTTCTCTTTAGTGTTGTGTGATCTGTAGTGTTCCCATGCCCAAGCAGCAGTGAAGACTGGGTTACTAAAAACATTCAAAATTGAGTTCCATATATCATTGATGAACAAAAGAACCCATATCTGTTGGTAACAGACTGGAAATGGAAGTTTAGTTATAATCACATCAACAATGCACATTCTGAATGGAGCAGCAGGCTGTTCCTAACCCATGACTTGCTCTCTCACTCAAACCCTCGATTCTGTCACAGAGGGAGAGGAAGGTCCAATTCAGCCCGTCAGCAATGAGACACAAGGAGACCTTTTTGCCCTCTAAAGATTTACAAAGGAAGATGATAAAGTCATTCAGCCATTTGAGTACATTACACAGCACACGAGGAGGCCATCCAACCTTTCCACGCTGCTACACAGGAACAGGGAACCATTGGTAACTATCAGGAAATCGACAGTAGGGATTGATGTTTGTTTTCAGTTTGGAAAACTTTAACGTGGTGGAGTTCCTTAGAGATCAGTGCAAGATCAACAACTATTTCGAACCTGTTAATGATTTGGATGATTAGCTCAGCCACCAAGATATTCATTCAATAAGATGTCAAGTGGAGGTAAAGAGTCTGTAATGGGGTAGAGACAGGGGAGGTTATTGTGTAAACTTTTAGCAGAAACAGTATAACCTGGGCTAATGAAGTTTATGCTGTGACAAAAGGGTAAAACAACAGTAAACAATTTAAAAGGAGAGAGATCACACAACTCAGTGGTACAACGTGATTTGTGCATCCTAGTACATACATCACAAAGTTATTATACTAATTGTTAAGTGGTTAGGAAAGTACATAGAATTATTCTATTCCATGCAAAGGCTATCAGAATAGCCGTTTTTTTACTACATCTGTACAGGGGCTACCTGATTTGCGTGTAGTGATGATTCCCTAAACTGAAAAATAAATATACTAAATTGATTTTGAAGCTTTGTAAAGATGTACATGTTCCTGGAAAGAAGGCCATATTCTGTCATCCAGCACAGAAACAGACCTTTCGATTCACCTTGTCCATGACGACCTGATGTCCTCAATTAATCTCGTCCCATTTGCCAGCACTTGGCCCATAACCCTTCCTATTCAAGTACCCATTCAACTGGCTTTTACATGTTGTAATTTTCCCAGCCACCAACACTTCCTTTGCCAGTTCATTCCATGCACTCCGAGAAAAGATTACCACTTTTATTTCTTATAAATCTTTCCCCCTCACCTTCAATCTATGTGCCCTAGTTTTTCCCTCAACCTCAGAAAATATCCTTGGGTATTCATGATTTCCATGCCCCTCATAATTGTATAAACCTCTACAAGGCCAGAGCACTTCAGGTTTGAGAATGAGAGATTTTCATACTGAACCATATAAGATCTTGAGGAGAGTGCATCAGGTGCTTGGCTGATTGACATTTCCTCTGGTGTGGGAAACTAGAACGAAGGGTTCAAATTTAAGAGAACAACGTATTCATTTTGACACAGATAGTCCAAAGACATGGATTTATTGGACAAAATTATGAGGACACATACAAACGCATCTTCAAATTATAGCTTATAAATTGCTCCTACATGGATCAGGGAACAGGGACGGAGTCATACAATCCTGAACATATTCAAGGAGGCTTCACTTGGTCCAATTAGGTGGGCAGATAACATTATTGCATATTTCATTTAAAAGTTGGAGAAGATGCAACCTGCTAGAGAAGTCACGGCTTATTATTTCCTTTGTTTCCGTGTTCCTTCTCACAGACACATATGAGTGGTGAAAACTCATCAGGCATCTTTAGCACTCGTGAAGGATTCTTGTTGAGAATTCATTGGAATCTCCAAACTGCCAGAAGCAAAGGGAATTCAGCCAAATTCAAATGTTCCAGTAAGGAATCCGATTGACAGCAGCTTGCGTGAACAGAATGACCTCCGATGCAGAATAAATTTAATATTTCCTTTTGTCTTGAATTTAACTTTTGCTACAAAAATCTCTTTCAAGCTGATATTCTGCCGAGACTTTTTTCTGTTTGTCTTTATGCATGTGTATGTGTGTGTCTGTGTGCACTTGTGTGTGTGACACTGTGAGTGTCTCAGTGTATGTGTCTGTGTATGCGTGTGTTTCTGTATACATAAACTGCGTCTCAGTATACATTGAAAGATAAATATTAATGTACATATTTGTCCACACTGCTTGTCATGTATCTTTCCATTAGGTTGAGTAAGTTTACACTGGTAAATTACTTTTCCAAATTTAATCTATTTACCTGACTTGTCCCTAACAAAGAACCTGACCTAGTCTGAGAACTACATCATTGATTATATCACTAACCTAGCTCTATTTAAAATGTGTCATGACCAATGGAGGAGGGGGACTATAAAATGACACAGAGACCTTTCCAGCCCCAATCTGAACAGGAATGAGGAGAAATTATCAAAGGGCTGTTTGAGTGGGAATGGTCTTTCCCAGAAGTTTGTGGTGCTTGTGTTTTTGCATTTATTGAAAGCCATGCTACTTCGATATTGGATGGTAAAGGACAATGAACTACAGAAAGGAAAGTGAGGCAGAAGCCACAATCTGATCAGCCACAATCTTAGTGCCTGGTGGAGAAGGCTCCAAGTGTGTAATGATCAACCCTTCTCCTCAGTCCCTAGTTCCTATGTTCGAATGAACCTCTCAAACCTGCTGAATAGGAACAGTTGGAGGCCATTTACCCCAGTAACCTGGTGCACAGTAACAGTGGAAATCATTCAGCAGATGAAGACTGTCACACACATTTTGACATGGCGTTGGAAAATATTCGTGGGAAAAGAAAGTATAGGCGACGGTGTGAAACATCTCACTCCTCTGTCTTTGCAGAACTGTCTTCATTTGTTGGTCATGTTGCCGATCCAGATTCACTGTAAATACAGCGGCCATACCTCACCCAGAGATGGCCCACAAAATCATCTGGTCTCTCTGACTGCAACATCCAATAACAGAACTTCCAGGAAAATAACTTACCAATAACAGAATGAGAGAACGTCAGATACACGAATAGGTCATTCAGCCCTTCTGGCCTGTCTTTCCCTTCAATATGATCAGAGCTAATCTGCAAAGCCTCAACTCTTCTTTTAAGCTCCATCCCTGCAGCCCTCAACATCCTGGTGCCTCATATATCCATTGTACCCCCTTCTAAACATCTTAGTGATCTAGCTCCTCTATCTCTCTGGAATATAGTAGTCCCTCCAGTCACTACCCTCTGTGAGAAGGAAACGCTGCTCACAAAGACACATGAATAAAAGATATGAACACACAGTAAGAGTAACTGGCCCCGATATCAAGGCAGGATTTCAAGGAACCCGATCAGAATTGAATGCAATAGGAATGAGTCGTAAACTCCCCACTGGCTAGATGCATTCAGAGAACAAGGGAAGATATTTGTGGTTGGTGAGGATCAATCATCTCTGTCACAGGATATCTCAGGGCGCATCTTCAAGGTAGCTTTCTTCAGCTGCTTCAACGTCTTTCCCACATCATACGGTCAGAGGCCGGAGATGTTCACTGAAGACTGTTAAGAATAATTTGTCACCTGTCCACTGCTGAAGCAGTCCGCATCCATGTGCAGCAAGACCTGGATCGCATCTAAACTGTGTTGCTAAAGTGAAGGTAACATTCATGTAACAGTCCTACTAGAAATTTCTCTTTCCCACAGTTAAGTAAGAGAAGCTCATTCAGCACCTCAAGCTGGTTGCAACGCAACATATTCAACCCAGTGAAACTATTGGTCAAGAATAGGGATAACCCATTCAGTCCCTCCTACCTATTACACAAGGAGGGAAGGAGTGTAGACAGCACATCGAGGTGTTAAACAGGAGACAGGAGTTGCCAAGTCAGGTCTTTGAGTCTCTTCCATGTGACCAGGAAGAGGTCATCAGCCCGTCAAGTCAATTATGTAGAAATAGTAAGATGTCATTGATGCCCCAACATGACAAACAGTGAAGCAGAGACTACACAGATAAACTGCTCTATGTTGTTCCTCCTGGATCCATTGTGAGCGGTACACGTGTTACTTTAACTTGGTTTA
Organism: Chiloscyllium plagiosum; assembly: GCF_037043375.1. Taxonomy (NCBI): domain Eukaryota; kingdom Metazoa; phylum Chordata; class Chondrichthyes; order Orectolobiformes; family Hemiscylliidae; genus Chiloscyllium; species Chiloscyllium plagiosum. The sequence goes on along the minus strand of NW_028270180.1, from coordinate 65,044,299 downwards.
CAGAAGGTGAGAAGGGAAAGTGGATGGTTCGTGCCATGTCTCAATGAAAAAGCTTCTGTCTCTGAGAAGACAGACTGGTGTTTCGATGAAGATTAGAAACTGGTGGGAATGGCTTACTCTTTCAGAAGTAAGGTATTGTGGCTGCTGACAGATTTGTGAACAGTGCAGGTTCATACACCAACTGCATATTGAGACAGTGAGAGTTCATTCAGAGCCTGGAGCTACCTCTCAACCAACATGGGGGCTCCGCGCAGGTATGTGAACTATTGGGAATCAAATATCATGGAAAAATGTAATATTTCACCTGACCACTGTCTTTGCCTTGACAATATGAGTGTTAGTGCCTAAACTTCAAGTTTAAATGTAAAAGTGTGTTATTCGCTCTCAGCGCCACGGATTAAACACTCATTTTCCTCACATTTTCCTCACGGTACCATCATCCAGGAATAAGTCTGGTAAAACTATTTTGCACTGTCTCAGTCGCAATGAAATCATTCCTTATAAAGGAGAGAGAATCTGTACTCAGTGGCCTAAATACTGTCCAAGCAACACGCTACAACTGCAGGAAGATGAATTTACTTGAACACTTGAATCATTTTTTAATGAAGGACAACATACCATTTACTGTCCTGATTACTTGCTGGGTCATGTGAATTGTGTAAGTGATAACTGCAGTTCCCAATCTCTCATTTTCTAATAAATTCAAAATGAAACCGACTGTATTTGTTGCTCACGTTCAATTCATTTCTTTGCCTTGTGAGCAGCTGTGGCTACCCGATGAGCAATGACCTTTAGTCCAGAGCAGAATCTTACTCTCTGTATTCTCCCCATTACCCAATTCTCAATCCCTGTAGCATATTCACCCCTTACACAAGGACTTTAATGTTCTTCACTTACCTGTCAAAAGCCTCCTGAAAATACAAATACACTGTTCCCATTGGTTCTCATTTGTCGATGTCACAATCATCATCCTCCACAAACTCCAAGTGGCTTATCAAAAACGATTTCCGGGGATTCAAGATGGCGGCGACCCAGCAAGTCTGAGTCTACAGTGCTCCTCCCAAGACTTGGGCAAAGTGGGTCACCCACCCCCACCACACTCACCAAATTATTCAAAATTGCTTTTGCTTAATGTATTTTGTTGTTTAATATTGAATTTAAACAATTTAATCTTCAGTAAAAATAACTAGACGGAAGGGAGCCCGCAGCTCTCATCAAGCAGGACCCCCTCCCCCTCCCGCTCCAGCTGCGGCAGAGGCATCCGAAGCCGCCCGGGGGGATTTACCTACGGTGGCAAGCCTTGTGGAAATCATCTTCAAACTGGATGCGAAGATCGACGCTTTTATTGAAGAATCCCGAAGTCAATGATTCTCATTCTCGGCCGCGCTGCAAAAGCACGACCCAGACATTAAGGAAATCGAGCGTCGAGTCGGAGGGGCGGAGCTAAAGGCCGCGACCTCCGAAACTACAGCGCAATCGGCCGTGGAGCAGGTCCGGAATGGAGGTCGTCGAAAAAATATTCGTTTGCTGGGCCTTCCCGAACGGGAAGAGGAAGGATAGCCTACAGTGTTTCTCGAACAGTGGCTGCCACAGCTTTTAAATCTGGACGCTGGATAAGGATAGAATGGTCCTACCGGGTCGCAATATGCGGGCCTGGCTCGAACCAGCGCCCCCGCCCGGTCCTGTTCCGGCTGCAGAGCTATAAGGAGAGACAGATACTCCGAGAAGCCTCTAGAAATCATGGAAAAGATCCCCAACCATGATCTATAAAGGATCCAAGATCATGTTATTCCAGGAGTTTTCCCCAGCTCTGGTACGAAAGAGGAAGGCATTCAATGAGGCGAAGAAGTGTTTAAGGGACTTAAATATTCAGTAATCCTTATGCTACCCAGCGATGCTACGCTTTAACCATGAAGGATCGGTGTATAACTTCAGATCGCCGGAAAAGGCCAAGAATTTTTGGACTCTCTTAGATAAATTGAAACAGATAATTGATGATGATTTGCCTTCCCCCCATTCCGGTTTATATCCCCCCTTTTAAATATATTCATACCCTTTGTTTACCTTACTGTTTAATATTATCTTGAGGGGTGGGGAGAGGGATTTATTTATTTGTTCTCTACTTAACGATTTTCTCTCCCCCCCTTATATATATATATTAACATTACTAAATATATCCAGGTGTTGGTGTGGGTGGGGGCATGGGGGTAGGGTGCTCACTGTTAACTCTAGCTTTGTAGTATATTTCCATTGTTCTTCATCCCATTGAGGAGCATCTGGATCAATAGTGGGGCACTGGTTGGGAGAGGATACTATGGACTTTTGGAAAGGAAGTGATAACCCCGGGAACCAAGGGGAGAATCTCCGTTTAAATACGTTTTATATTTTTTTAATCTCGAAATAGTTTTTTATTATACTGTTGTGAGTGTATTAGAAAACGTTCATTTTTGTGAATTTTATATGCTCTATGCTCGGGATGTTCTGGATAGGGTTTCCCCTCCCGAGGGGTCTCGGATTTACCCGAACGATTATGGTTGAGAAGTCGGTTAAGTGGTGCACCTGGAATGTCAAGGGGTGCAATTCGCCAGTCAAAAGGAAGAAAATATTATCAAATCTCAAGAAAGAAAGGGTTGACATAGCTCTCCTACAGGAGACACACTTACTGAGTAAAGAACACCTGAAATTACAACAGTTTTGGATTTGATCAGGCCTTTTTCTCTTCTTTAACTCAAAAAGTAGGGGAGTTGTTATTGTTATTCGGAAGAATTTCCCTTTCAAACTCCTAAATCAGACAAAAGACGAATCTGGACGATATATTCTGATTAAAGCTCTTATAAATGGTGAGGAATATGGATTTTAAATTTGTATTGCCCCCCAGCACATCCTTTTAAATTTATAACGGAAGCCTTCTCAAAATTGATGGCTCTTGATGGCGAGGAACAATGAGACATTCCCTCCGTATTGGCGCGTGGACCACTTCTGGATGAAAGATAGTAAATTTGTAAGATACTTCTCTGAAGAATTTAAAACTTTTTTAGAAATTAATTTAGGTACGGCTAGCAACCCATCAATGATGTGGGAGACCATCAAAGCTTACGTGCGAGGTTTGATCATCTCATACTCAGCGACCCAGAAGAAATTAATCGAGAACAACAGCGTCTGCTCGAAGTTCGCTTAAAAGTGGCTGAAACAGCATACCTTGATAAACCATCTATTATATAATTGCAAAGCATTACGGCCCTTAGGACAGCTCTGAACACCACGCTAATCCAAACAGCTAAGAGGGAAAAAGTATTTGCAAAATAAATGTTATATGAATTTGGCGATAAACCGGGTAGATATTTAACATTTCTTGCAAAGAGAAAGAAGGGCCCTCAAACTATCACGTCTATCAAGGAAAGTACGGGTAATTTGACTCATGATCCTAAAAGGATGAACGCAATCTTTAGAAAACTTTATTCTGATTTGTATAAATCGCAGGATTGTGAGGATAGGACTAGGAGGATACAATCATTTTTTAAAAAAAATTGACCATTCCGGAACTAACTCCAGAACAGGTATCGGTCTTGAACGGTCCCCTAACAATCCAAGAAATACTTGACGCAATCAGGCAACTTCAGAGCGGTAAGGCACCTGGCCCAGGTGGCTTTCAAGCTGAATTCTATAAAGAATTTACAGGAATATTGGCTGGTCCACTTATGGACATGTATAACTACGCATACAGTCAGGGCTTTCTCCCGCCTTCATTGAAAGAGTCAAATATCCCTCCTATCCTTAAAGAAGAAAAAGACCCAGAAGATTGCGCGTCATACAGACCAATATCCTTGCTAAATGTAGATTTTGAAATCCTTTCTAAAACGTTAGCATTGAGGCTAGAAAGGGTATTACCACATATCATAAAGGAGGATCAGACGGGATTTATTAAGAGCTGTAGACTATCTAATAATATTTGAAGGGCTTTGATTCAAGCCTGCCATCAGGGAAAGATACCAGGAGTAGTAGTCTCATTAGACGCGGAAAAGGCATTCAATAGGGTTGAATGGTCATATTTGTTTTACACATTGGAGAGGTTTGGCGTTGGAAAGGTGATAACCAAATGGGTCACAACATTGTATAGTGATCCCAAACCAGTTGTGGTTACCAATGCACTAGGTTCGGATAGCTTCAGTGTGGGTAGGGGCTGCCGTCAGTGATGTCCTCTCTCGCCATTGTTCTTTACGCTAATAATTGAGCCACTAGCAGAAGCTATACGGGCTGACCCTAATATAATAGCCCTGAGGATTGGTACAGGTAAACATAAAATTACCTTTTATGCAGATGATGTTCTTCTGTTCCTCAGTAATCCTCTGATGTCCGTACCTTGCCTAATCCAAGTTATTAATACATTTATGCATTCTCAGGCTATAAAATTAATTTCTCAAAATTGGAGACTATGCCAATGGGTGGCCTTGCTATGATACCCCACTTAGTGGACGGATCCCATTTTCCCTTTCGGTGGTCCCCAGAGGGTTTCTTATATTTAGGCATTTTTATTACCCCAGTATTTGTTCAGTTATACAAGACTAACTTTGTGCATTTACTGGAAAGGATAAGGCATTTTGGGAAGATTTTCTCTTCCTTCCTCTGTGGAGACAGAACCAACATATTCACCTCACCGGACGGAGATGGCCTCTGTCACCTTGTGAGTACATGAGAGAATCGCACTCTGGCCAAACGGATGCTTCACCCACTCCTGCATGGAAAGTTTCAGAATCAAAACAGTTGATGGGCATTTTGAGTAGTCCTCTCCCTGGTGTGAGACTACAGGTTATGCTGGAGCAGGTTGCACAGCTCTGTGACCTCCCCATTGTTGAAATTAACTGGATTCACACTTTGCACATGGAAACCATTCAACATTGGGAAATATTTGTGGAAATCTCAGAAAGGATAGTGTAGTGTCCTGCTCCTTCCTATGCAGTCTCTGTAGACCCAGACTCTCTCCAAACTGCAGTGCCAAAACCTTGTCCAGAGTGGGGACACCAGACCCTCAGATTTCCCTAAGTCATTGCAGTAGTTGATGACACAAACCCAAGAAAACAATCCAGAGAACCTCCTCTCACTTTCCAGTGACGGGTACAAGTCAAATCTCTGTATACACGTCACACCCACTCAGAGTTAAGAAATGATTTTTTCTCCTCAGTTTCTATTCCTGGCTGAAAAACCATTGCAGCTCTGCACAGTCCCCGTGAGCTAAAATACTACTGGTTCTGTTCTCCATGGAAGTAGTTGACAATGTAACTGAAAAACTTTCTGTACCTCAGTCACAATAACAGCAACACTACCATTACCAGTGTAGATACTGGGATTGCGATGGTCTAGGGCTATTATCTCCAGACTATTAATCCATGGGCCCAGCTAACGACTCAAACCTGGACTTGGACCCGCCTCATCAGATTATGGAATTTGAATTCAATGGAGTATTTGGGTTAACAATCTAACGAAAGATTGTCAATTGTTAAATAAAAACAAACATCTGGCCCACTTGTGTCCTTCGTGGAAGGAAATCTGTTATCCTCACGTGGTCAGGCCTACATGTGACACCAGACCCAAAGCAATATGATTGACTCTCAACTGCCCTTTGAAACGGCCATTCCATCCATTCAGTTATATCACGACAAGGTCTCAAAGAAATGAAACTAGACAGATCTAAGCACTGGCAGACTACAACATATGGACTGCTATGGTTCAAGAAGGCAGCTCACCAACAACTTCTCATGGGCAATCAGGAAAGGGAAATATATACTGGCCCAGCCAGTTACACCCATGCCGCATTAATGAATTAAAGAAGATGACCACACTCAGGAAAGAGAGATAGAGGGGACAAAAAGTATGGAATGTACAAAGACCTTGTTCATTAAAACCCCTGGATTAATGAGCCAGGGACAGAATGAAAATAATATTAGTTAGGAGACAGAAAGGAATGGGAGCAGTAGTTGTGGAGATTTGAGGGGAATACAACAATATTTCCATAGTCACCATCACGCCTTCTGGCAGACAGAATGAAATGCAACGCAAAGCAACGAAACTTATTGCATTTGGGCAAGAGAATGCTGATTGCTGATATGGTTCTGTGGGTCAGGGATTAGCATTACATTTTCACATGGCGATTCCAACCTCAGGCGAAGTTCTGTGTGGAGTTTGCATATTGTCGCCACGTCTGCATTTGTTTCAGCCCACAGTTCAAAGATATGTAGAATAGGTGAAATAGCCAAGCTAATCTTCTCATTGTGTTCACCGATGTGGAGATTAGGCACAATAGTGAGGGGTCAATATCGGGGGGTAGAAGAATGGGCCTGGTCAAGTTACTCTTCCAAGGAGCTGTTTCCACACTACATGCATTTGATGAATACGAACAGGGCAATTTAAAATGGAAAGAATAGTATGCTACATAAGTTTTTTTAATCACTGGATATGCAGTTCGACAGGGTTGTGCACATATAGAACATAAAACATTCCACTGCAGTGCAGACCCTTCGGCCCTCGATGTTTGGCCAACCTATGAAACCAATCTGAAGTCCATCTAAACGACACTACTCCATTTTACATCCATATGCGGTGCTGGATCCTGTGGCTGCTAGACTGCGCTGTAGCAGGTTTTGCGGGAACCAATAAAAGGGAAACCTATAATTGTAATCTTTCTGCCTGCTGCAGATACACCCCTCCATTTCATACATCGGTAAAGATGGCCACTACACAGTCCTCATGGGGAGCAAGGGCTATCTTCACATTTTGCAGACCCTCCACACGATGATATGTACTGAATGGTACAGACTTTAAAAAGGTTAAACAACTAACGACGAGGCATCCATGAGGCACAATGGCCCATCGGCGGCGGCAGCAGGATCATATTCTATACAACTCATACAGTCTGCAACTTCCTGGACCGACATACCTCCCACTGTACAGTAACCATCACGGCCCGACATACCTCCCACTGTACAGTAACCATCACGGCCCGACATACCTCCCACTGTACAGTAACCATCACGGCCCGACATACCGCCCACTGTACAGTAACCATCACGGCCAGACATACCTACCACTGAACAGTAACCATCACGGCCCGACATACCTCCCACTGTACAGTAACCGTCACGGCCCGACATACCTCCCACTGTACAGTAACCACCACGGCCCGACATACCTCCCACTGTGCAGTAACCATCACGGCCCGACATACCTCCCACTGTACAGTAACCATCACGGCCCGACATACCTCCCACTGTACAGTAACCATCACGGCCCGACATACCTCCCACTGTACAGTAACCATCACGGCCTGACATACCTCCCACTGTGCAGTAACCATCACGGCCCGACATACCTCCCACTGTACAGTAACCATCACGGCCTGACATACCCCCCACTGTACAGTAACCGTCACGGCCCGACATACCTCCCACTGTACAGTAACCATCACGGCCCGACATACCTCCCACTGTACAGTAACCGTCACGGCCTGACATACCTCCCACTGTACAGTAACCATCACGGCCCGACATACCTCCCACTGTACAGTAACCATCACGGCCCGACATACCCCCCACTGTACAGTAACCATCACGGCCTGACATACCTCCCACTGTACTGTAACCATCACGGCCCGACATACCTCCCACTGTACAGTAACCGTCACGGCCTGACATACCTCCCACTGTACAGTAACTATCACGGCCCGACATACCTCCCACTGTACAGTAACCATCACGGCCCGACATACCTCCCACTGTACAGTAACCATCACAGCCCGACATACCTCCCACTGTACTGTAACCATCACGGCCCGACATACCTCCCACTGTACAGTAACCATCACGGCCCGACGTACCTCCCACTGTACAGTAACCATCACGGCCCGACATACCTCCCACTGTACAGTAACCATCACGGCCTGACATACCACCCTCAGTATAGTAACCATCATGACCCAACATACCTCACAGTCTACGGGAGCCATGAAATGTTTAGCACTGCTCCCTCACAGCGCCAAGGTCCTCGGTTCATTTCTGGCCTTGGGTACCTAACTGTGTGGTGTGTGCACATTCCCCCTGTGTCTACATGGGTATCCTATGACAGTCCAAAGATGTGCAATTCAGGTGAATTGGCCACATTAAATTGCGAATTGTTTTAGTCATAAGGAAATGGGTGTGGGTGGGTTACACTCTGGAGTGTTGACGTGGACTGGTTAGGCCGAAGGGCCTGTTTCCGCACTGTAAGGAATCTAATCTACTCTCCAAGGTTCAAGTCAGGAATATGATGGAATAAGCACTTGACTGAATGAGTGCAGCTCCAACAGTATTCTAGTATGCACTTATTAGCAACAGGCAACACAGTTGTGTGGGGAAAATCATGTATCACAAACTTGATTGAATGTTTTGAGGAAGTGACAAAATTGATAGATGAGAGTGTGGGGCTGGATGTTGGCCGTTTGGACCTTAGTAAGGCCTTTGATATGGTTTCTTATGGCAGGCTCATACAGAAGGTGAAGGGAATTGGAATCAGCGGTCAGATGGATAGAGAACTGCTTGGCCACTGAAGACAGAGTAGTGGTGGAACAGTGTTTTTGTGACTGGAGATCTGTAAATTGATTGGCGGAGTTGCAGATTGTGAGGATGATTGCCAGAGAATACAATAGGATATAGGTCAGCTGCAGATTTGGACAGAGAAAACACAAATGTAAAAAAGGTGCCAGGATCTGCAGCTGAAGTCCTACAGGGGAGACAGAACTAGGGCTTTAAAAAAAACAACATTACCTCTTGTCCAATGCAGACAGTGGACAGATTGATCTTGTCGAAACTGCTATTTTCTGAAGTTTTCAAAGGTTACCAATATCTGATAGAATCAATACGCAGAGATGAGGGTGAGGGCAAGGAGGAGCAGTATGTGAATTGATTAGCATCACAATAATTTTGATCCCATCCTTTATACACAATGCTACGTCACTGCGTTGGCCTATTTACCCTTCCTATAGAAATGGGGAAAAGCTTTAATTATCCAGTTCCCATTCATGGTCACACTGCAGCCCCATCTCCATAATCCCAGCTACATCTGAGCTGGTTCACCCTGTGTAAAGTTAACATTTCACTGGCCTCGTTGAAAAGTTCCCAGCTTCATTCTTGCCCCATTGAAGGCTGCTCTCAGTCAACTAATGTTTCTCACTCTCAATTATTGCATAGCATTCTCTATCATCATCCTGAACGTTACAATAAAATGATCGCTGCCCCCCAAAACGTTCCCCTACTGACACTGGATCCACTTGCCCCATCTCTTCCCCAAGGACCAGGGCCAACAGTACATGCTCTCTTGGACTGGACACATACTCCTGAAGTGAGCTCTCCTCCATGTAATCCAGGAACACTCGCCCTTCAGGACGCTGCACCACCAGTAACCCAGTCAATATCTGAACAAATTAAGTTTCTCATTATAACTAATCTGTAATACTGTCATCACTCTCAAATGACCCTGCATATTTATTCTCTCCATCGTTTCTTTGGTTGCTGGCTCACAGACTGTACCTCACAGTTTAATTGTACACTTTTTGTTCTGTAGCTCCAGCCAAATTCATTCTGTCCTTGGACGGATCCTCTTTCTCTTGGACTCCTTAACTAACGCTAATCTAAACCAATGCTTCTACCTTAATCATTTCCCTTCCCTTCTATCATTTCAGAATCCCTTATACCCAGCAATATTTAATATCCTGTCCTGCCATTCCTTGAGCCAGCTCTCAGTGATCAGTACATCAGATTTCCACACACCAAACTGCGTCTGTAACTCCGCACACTCCCAGTATTCAGGTCCATGCAGAGGACCTCAGATTAAGGCTTTCTTTCTCACTCCGTCTTCCACTGTTAATCGTGATGTTGTAAGTTAGTACCAACTGTATCTCCCATTATTTTGAGAATCCTGGTACTCTCCTCTACTATTTCTTTTTAGATCTTAAGCACACACCAAGTTATTTACAATCCCTCCCAAAAAAAAAACGTAAGAAATTCAGTCCCAGCTCTGTCACGTTAACCCACCCGGTTTGTACAGTTGCTGTCTTCCCCAGAACCAGTTCCAATGTCCCAGGAATCTGAAGCCCTTCGTGCTGCACCATCGTTCCCGTCACACTCTCATCTACCTAAAACTCCGAGTCCTGTTCTCACTTGGACACAGCACTGGGAGTATTCCAGGGACTGCTACATTTGTGGACCGGCTTGCTAACCATCCACCGAGCTCCCTAAATTCTGATTCCCAGACCACTTCACCCTTCCTACCCAGGTCATTCCTACCAACATGGGCATGATCTTTGACTGCTCACTGTCCCCCAGATGAATGTCCTGCAGACACAGTGACATTCTTAACCCCACTATCCTGGAATGACAGACACGCTGACACCTTCTTCACTTCCCTGTCTCTCCTGTGACTATTGCCCCTCCTTCCTTCTCCCTCCCTTCCTGTACAGTCAGGCTGCTTGTGGGGGAACAGACATGGCTCTGACTGCCCTCCCTTGAGCAGCCAGCACCTTCATCAGCTTCTAAACTGGGAAATTGAATTGGGAGGGAAACACCAGGTTATGCTTGTATTCCCTGACTGTTTCCCTCCGATTGCCTGGACCCCAGACCCTTCCTTCTTCCTAGCCGTCATGTCTGCAGGGTGATCTGCTCTGCGTGTGCGTTATCCACCTAACTCTCAGTATCACAGATCTCCCATAAGGTCTCTCGTCAATGTCTGAGCTCAATGACCCAGTGTGCATCTCAGACACGAGCAGGGGCTATGACTTCCCAATGTAACAGAACACATTTTCCATCTGACAAACATGTCCTAAAATGCATTTTGTCTTGAGTTATTTAAACAATTACTTAGAATGATGTGAACATCCAGGGAATAACAATATGGTTAAATCCCTTATTCAACTGTAGCTTACTGAGGATAATTTATTATATTGGCTCACAATTTTACTTCTCCCTCTTATTGCTGTGTTCAACCCTTATTTCAGAAGTTGAAAACAAAATTGCTAACTTATAGCAATTAACTGACAGTCGCTAATAACAGCGAATTTATCAGCCAATGAACTTACAGCATTTTCTGTGATGGCTCTTGCACTTCTTTCAAACTCAGTGCAGGCAGGTCCCAGCAGCAGAAAGTTATCTCTGTGACTCCCAGGAACTTGTAATCCTTCAGATACCACTCCACTCTGCTCCCTCACAGGGTCGCCGTCTCTGTGACTCCCAGGGTCGTGTAATCCTCCAGCTCCCTCACCACTCTGCTCCCTCACAGCGTCACCGTCTCTGTAACTCCCAGGTACGTGTAATCCTCTAACTCCCACTCCACTCTGCTCCCTCACAGCGTCACCGTCTCTGTGACTCCCAGATACGTGTAATCCTCCAGCTCCCACTCCACTCTGCTCCCACACAGGGTCGCCGTCTCTGTGACTCCCAGGGATGTGTAACCTTCCGGCTCCCACTGCACACTGCTCCCTCACCTGGTCACCGTCTCTGACTCCCAGGTACGTGTAATCCTCCAGCTCCCACATCACTCTGCTCCCTCACAGCATCACCGTCTCTGTGATTTCCAGGTATGACTAGGCCTCGATCCACAGTGCTGATTTATATCCTCTCACTTTGGTGCTTCTGTAACTCCCAGACGTGAGTGAGCCTCATGTTCCTGTTTCACGTTACTCCCTCACATGGTCACTCCCTCTGTGAATCCGTGCTGATTTTGAGCCTCCTGCTCTGCTGCTCCTCCAACTCCAAGTCCCAGTCGGCCTCGATTCTCGCTGCTGATTAATATTCTCCTGCTCTGGGGTGCTCTCTCTCAGGTTCTCTCACTTTGTGACTTCCAGGAAATGGTAGGCCTCAAGCCTCAGCTGAGATGTTTAACATCCCATTGCACACTGGTCCCTCACAGGATCGCCGCTGTGCCTGGAAGACAGTTGAAGAGAGGAGTATGAGAGTGCGCAGACATGTTACAGTGATTGAGCGAGATTTCGGGGATGGAACAGGTTATCTGGAGAGGTAGGCAGACCTGCAGTGTCTAAAGCAGGTTACTGGAAGATACAGGGAGGGTTGTAGGCACTGAGGGAAGCAAAAGAAGTAGAGAGATGATGGCTTGTTTGTGATGGAGCCTTGTAGAGTCTAAAGGGATTTTTGTGAGCTGCTTACTGAGATGTGAAGACTTCAACAAATTCAAATTGACAGCCAGGGAGTGTTGTGTGGTACTGGAGACTGTTGTTAGAAGACTCGCAGTAACTGTGGGGGGGTTACAGATGTTTGAATCACTCGTGGTGTTCAAGGACCCTCAGAACATAAGGAGGTACAGAGAATGGGAGCATTCTAAATAGTGGGATTGCAGGGGCTGGAAGAGCCAAGATGGATGAGGAGGATGAAAAGTACCAATTCAGCACAACCAGCCCCTGTAATTCACAGAGATTTAAGGAAGGGAACCTTTGCGTTCATTGAATACAGTTATATGGAGAGTTACAGATACTGAGGAGTTACAAATTTAGAAAGGAAGAGGTTATAGGTGATCAGAAGTTTAAACAAGAATAAAGAAATTTGAGAGATCACTAGCACAGATGGGAATGGAGGTGGTGAGACATTCTGATGAATGATAAGTGTTGTCGGCAGAGAAGGATGCCACATATACCGGAAGAGCTGCATTGTCTGGATGCAGTTACAGACGTGAGGAGTGTTGTAGTGCCTGCTGGAGGGTACACAGATAACAACAGTTCCAACGACTGGTGCAGTGGTTCAGGAAGGCAGCTCACCACCACCTTCTCAGGGACAACTCCAAATCAACAATACATCCAGCAATGCTCATTACCACGAGTGAATAAATAAATAAATAAAGTGTCTACAAGCAGCACTGAGGTCACTCAGGAAGGCCATTTCATCACCACTTCACAAACCCGGAGCAACTATACCCTGGAAGGACAGGAGCTCCAGGTGCACGGTAACATCAGCATTGCCAAGGTGCCCTACAAACCACGCTCAATCCTCCTAGCACTGTATCTGTCCCTACACCTAAAGGATTGCAGTGGGTAAGGAAGGCAGCTTACCACCACCTTCTCCAGGGAATTACAGATGGGAAGGTAATGATGGCCAAGCAAGTGATGGCCACATCCCATCAATTAATTTGTACGAGGGAAACTCATGGACTGTTCATGGCTCCTTTGCTTCCTCCACACAACCCACATTCCCATCTCGTTCTGCGTCAGCAACAAACATGGAAGCAGTAGATTTTGTCCATCCATCAAATGCATCGAATCCCTTTGTGCAAAGTTGGGAGTCAAGCACTAATCCATTTATTCCCAATTAGTTTTCTGTTAAAGAATTCCCAATCCATGCCAGTACATTCCCTCCAATCCCACATTTGCCAATTTTGCTTATCCACCTCTTCAGTGGGACCTTGTTGAAAGGTTTCTGAAAACCCCGACAAACCATTCCTCCCTTTTATCTACGCTGCTTATTCACAGCCAGACAGGAAAACAAACCCAGCAGGGTTTGTGAAATAAAATTTCAGTTTCAGAACAACATGCTTGGCATGGGTAGAGGATTGGCTGATTAGCAGAACACAGAGTAGGTATAAAGGGGTCATTTACACAATGGCTACTGGTGACGAGGGGAACTCCGCAGAGGTCAGTGTTGGGACCACACTGTACATGTTATACATTAACAGTCTGGACAAAGGATGTGAGTGGGTACAAGAACTAGTTTTACACGAAAGAGCCCAGGATGAAATGTTTGTCATATGAGAAGCTGGTGAAGTCTCTGAGTCTGTACTTGATGAATTTTCAGAGGCGGCGGTGGCAGGATCTCATTCAAACTTACAGAATACTGAGGGGCCTGGATGGATTGGATGGGAGTGGGGAGATGTGTTCACTGGTGGAGAGACCAGGGCTCAAGAGCACGGCTTCAGAGTGAAGGAACAACCCTTTAGAATGGAGATCGGAGGAATTTATTCAGCCAGAGGGTGATGAATCTGTGGACCGGTTCCTACCGTAGGGAGGGTTATAGATGAGGGTGTCATTTACTAGATAGGGTACAAGAGCTGGAGAAGGTTATGGAGATGATTAGATGGATGGAGATACTAGAGGAGCTTACATTGACAGGGTGGGGCAATAGCGACGGGAAAATGTTACACAGATCGTGAGTCTTGCAGGAACTGGATTGGGAGAGTCACAGGCATTGGATTGGGTTCTACAGGTCGGTAGTAATGCAGGGACCTGTTGGATTACACAGATAGGGAGGATTGTGGGGTCTCCACATGTTGAGAGGTTTTCAGGAAGAGGTTGCACCAATACGGAGGGATGTTGGAGCTGTTGTAGTTTACAGAGTTTGGGATGTTTGGAGCTGTTTAATTGTTAGAGGGATATTTTTAGGGTCATTAATATTGAACGCAGAGGGGGAGTTTAGATTTTATTAGATTCCCTACAATATGGAAATGGCACTTCGGCCCAACACGTCCACACCAACTCTCCAAAGAGTAATCGACCCAGACACACTTCCCTCTGAATGATGCACCTAACGCTCGGTCAGTTTAGAATGACCTGCACATCTTTGGACTGTGGGAGGAAACCCATGAAGACACGGAGACAATGTGCCAACTCCATACAGTCAGTCACCTGAGGCTGGAATTGAACCGACGTCTCTGGCGCTGTGAGGCAGCAGTGCTCACAACTGAACCACCCCAAACTGCAGAGCTACACAAAGAGAGAGTATTTGAGGGGCAGGGAGGAGCACACAGAGATGGGAAGTGTTGTTGCAGCTGGAAAAGGGTCTGGAGGTGTTTACACAGATAAGGAGTCCGGTCAGGATGGGAGATGGTTACAGAGGTCATGTGGTGCTATAGGCCAGGAGGCAGGAATGTGATCTGGCCTGCAGAAGGTTACAGTGAGATCATGTTCTCTTGGGGCTTGGGGAAAGTACACAGGTGGGTATTGTGGTCCAGGCTGGAGGATTTTACAGAGACAGGGTGGACTGTAGTTATTGTGGAAAACTACAGAAATAGAGATTATTGTACTGAGTGCAGGATGAGGTTACTGAGATTTGGCACGTGACCGATTTTGGAGCAAATTATACATAGGGAGCGTCGTCAGCATTGGAGTAGGTTTCAAATAAATTATGGGAGGAGTGGAGGTTACAGAAATTGGAACTTTTCTGGGAATTACAAGCATTCAAGACACTGGCACAGATGGGTTGGACCGAAAGGTATGTCTCTTTGCTGTCTCACACGACCAGAGACAGTGTGAGAGGGGGAATATCGAACAGAAAGACCCCAGGTTTTAATACCACCTTCTTAAGGGAGGCCTGCTTTCCCCTCTGTTGTCCTGATCCTCAGTAAGACAGCACAGGCCTGGATTGATAACTGTGAACTTCCTATATTAACATAGGAAGGCTCAGTACAGCAGTGATGAAAGTAAACAAGAGAGTGGGGTTTGAGCCTGGGCCCATCATGCTCTGTATTCACCCTTCAACACTATATCTGTGTCATGTCTTCTGGACTAAACTTCGATCCCTTAAATTCACTCTGCTCTGTTCACTGTGAGTGATCTTACCTCGCTGCAGGATTTATTGAAGAAACTAGATTTCCCTGTCCTCTGGCTGACCAATTGCGATCAATGAGATGATGAATGAAACACCCAGCAATTGGGAGGTTTATTGAGTCAGAAACATCCTGAGTACCTGGAGGAGACAGAGAAATAGACAGAATGGGAAATCCGACTGATGCAGTGAGGGTTGCACAGGGAGAATGGCGCTGAGTACCACAGAGATCTGGAATATCCCAGTCTCCATCCCTGGCCTATGTTGCTGCGTCTCTCTGGAGTGGAGAGTTCTGTTGGCTCAGGATCTGGAGTAACTACAAAAGCTGCAGTCACTGGCAGCAATTAGACCCTCACAGTGACAGATACCACATGGAGTGCAACCGAGTGATAGCATCAAATTTCAGGAAGGTATCAGGATCAAACCACAGTCAAGAAGAAGGGGTTTTGATTCATGGTGCACTGGGATCAGTACTCAGGGATGAGGGAGCTATCAGTGGGACAGGCGATGGGACTAGTGTTACTCTCATTAGACTGTTCATCCAGAATTTAATGCCAGTGGCAGGGATACCCATCTGAATACTCAATATCCTTTCAGGAACGAAATCTGCGATAGGCAGCTGGTCTGATCTACATATGACTCCAGACCCAGAGCAATGGGGTTGACTCTAAACTGTCTTCTCTAATAGTCTCACAAGGCACTCGGCTCAATGGCAGCTCGAGGGTGGGCATGAAATGCTGGCCAGCCAGAAACAGCAACATCCCATGGAGTGAATTAAAAACAACATCGTTGGGACCAGTGTCCTGGCAAACTATGTCGGTGGGATTATGGACAGTGCTTTAATTGACAGAGAAGATGCAGGGACAGGCTTCAGGTGAAATGAGTTTGCCAAATCCAAAGAGAAAAGGGGACACATTGGAACAGCACAGGGATGTGGCTGAAGACAAGCAGAAAGGAACAGGAAGGTACAGAATTTACTAAAACTGTACATCAGTGAATTAGGCTGTGACAGGAAATTCTGGGAAAAAGTCAATGACAATGTTCTTTCTTTGGAATGGGCAAAGTATCTGCAATAAGGTAATAGACTTATGACACAGAGATAAATAAGATTTAGTCACCAGGAAGATGTGGTTAGAGGAGAAGCAAAAGGCAGAACATAAATATTCAATCGTACCGATCCTTGAGGGGTCGCAGGGAGTGCAGGATGGGTAACCCTGACAGTAATGGGAAACAAAGACATTACAGAGAAAGCATTTGGCATCAGATGATGCAGCTGATTCAGCCTGACTGCAGATTATGAGTAACACGTGTCAAAAATATAAGCAGGAGAACAGTTTTAGGCTGCCTGACAGCATTTCATTGCTCAACACTGTTACACTTTCCAATGAATTCCTGTGTAATGCAAAGGCAATGTGATCATTTTGGGAGACTTCAATTTTTGTCAAAAATGATACTCTCCAAACTCCTCTTCAAATGTTTGTGTCAGTGTTTCTTTGAATAACACATTGTGTAAATGGCCAGGGACGTGACTATCTCAGATCGACCGTTGGGTGAAGAAGCTGAGTGAAGGAGTAATGTCACACTGAGATATCCTCTGGGAAATTGTAGTGTAGTGGAATTCTGTGAGATGATGGATTTTTAAAGTGACCATAAAGCACACCCTACAATCACAACCAAAGCCATTGACATGTGTTTGAGAGGAGAATTGACCAAGGTAAACAGGGGAAACAGTGAAGTGTGTGGCTGGAAAAGGACAGTGCAAAACATTTAGTCATAGAGATGTACAGCACGGAAACAGACTATTCAGTCCATCTCGTTCACGCTGCCCACATACGCTAACATAATTTTGTCTCATTTGCCAGCACTTGGCCCAAATCCCCCTCAACCCTTCCTGTTCGTATACCCATCCAGATGCCTTTTAGATGCAGTAGTTGTACCAGCCTCCACCACTTCCTCTAGCAGTTCATTGCATTCACGCATCACCCTCTGCCTGAAAAAGTTGCCCCTTAGGTTCCTTTTATATATTTCCCTTCTCACACTGAACCTCAGCCGTCCAGTTCAGGACTCCACTACATCAGGGAAAAGACCTTGTCTGTTAAACCTATCCATTCCTCTCATGATTGTATAAATCTCTATATGGTCACCCCTCAGCCTCAAGTAGCCCCAGCCCATTCAACCTCTCCCTTTAGCTCAAATCTTCCAATACTGGCAACATCCTTGCAAATCTTTTTCTGAAACCTTGCAATTTATGCATCATTGTTCCCATAGGGAGGAGACAAGAACTGCATGCAATATTCCAAAAGTGGCTTATACAATGTCCTGTACAGCCACAACATGGCCTCCTAACTCCTCTACTCAGTGCTCTGATCAGTAAACGCAAGCAGAATAAACACCTTTTCACTATCCTATTTACCTGGGATTATACTTTCAAGGAACTATGAACCTGGACTCCAAGGTCTCTTTGTTCAGTAACACTCCCTAGGACCTTACCACTCAGTGCACCAAGATCCTTCTGCATATCAATGTCCCTCAGTATCCTAACTTTCTTCTTGAATTTGACATGACCTCACACTTGTACAGATTACACTTAATTTGCCATTTCTTTGCACATCTTTCCAACTGATCAGTAACCTCCTGCAACCTTGGATCTCCTTGCTCATTCACCCCAACTCCACCAATTTTCATATCATCTGCAATAATTATCGTTGTGACTTCCTTTCGTTTCAATTGTGTGAGAATGTGTAACTAGAAAATCCCAGCAAGAGCTCACACATTTAAGATGGAGATGAGGAGGAATGTCTTCACTCAGAGGGTAGGGAATCTGTGGGAATTCCTGACTGCAGGGGGCTGTCGAGGCTGGGTCATTAAGAATATTGACAGCAGAGATAGTCAGATGTTAATGGATCAGGGAAACAAGGGTTTTGTGGAAAAGGCAGGAATGTAGAGTTGGAGAGTATCAGATCAGCCTTGATCTGATTGAAGGGCAGAGCATCCTCAATGGGCCAAATGGCCTCATTCTGCTCCGACACCTTATGGTCTTAACTCAAACTCAATATCTGCATTATACCACTGTGGGTCTTTCCTCACAAAACTCCTCTAAAATGGGACGATTGGATATTTATTATTACACAGCATTTGAAATCCAATGGACAATTTTGTTGCTGGCTCCTTGATATGATGTTATAGAAAACCATCTCGTATACAATCCAGGATTCCATCCATTACAGCCCTGATACTCATTAGTTATCCAGTCGGGACGGAGACCACTGTCACACACAGTTACTGTACTGCCCTTGCTACAAGTACATTCAGTGTGCTGACTGTAACCATATTGACATTCCCATCACTGGTTGATTCCTTTAAAAGAATTCCAGCCAATGATTGCTGCAGCTGCTTGTTCATTCCCAGCTCCATCCAAATAGACTCCAAATTTTGATCTTCAGTTCCACGTGGCTATCTCATTAATGCATTAACCTCATCCTTTCTTCACAACTTGTTGGATTTTTGCCTATCCTGCCTAGATCCCAAAACCCTTCAATATTCCCTTCCTAGCGATGGTCATTCTGCAGCTCCATCTCCAGAATGACGGTTCCAGCATGTCTGTTCACTGTCATTCCATCTGCCTTATGGCGAATGCAGGGTGTCATTCCTCAGTAGTGGGGGGTTGAACAGATGGATAGAGGTTACAGAGATAGGGAGGCTTACAGGGACTCGAGGATTTTCGAGCTAAATCTGGGCAATAATGTTCATGGGACAAAGGGGTTTGCGGATTGGAGGAATTTACAGAGGGAGAGGGAGTTGGAATTAGATTCTGGAGATAGGGATAGGGATGGATATAGGGAGAGGCAGGCAGACTGAGAGGCACAGACAGGGAGTGTTTCAGTCGGAGATTATTGTGTATATTGACAGAGATATGGAAGGTTGTAGTGACTGCAGATGTTTACAGATATAAGAAGGCTTCTAGGTTCTGGACGCTGCATAGATAGGAAGGCAATGAAGAATGCCAGGTTACTGGGTTGGAGACAGTTACACAAATGGGGTGGGTTGCACAATATGAAAGAGGTTCCTGTGGTCGGGAGGGTTGGTGGGAGAGGGCGAGGTTTAAATAGATTAAGATCGAAAATGAGTAGAACAATAAGGAGGTTGCGATTTTTTTCACAGGTAAGGAAGGGTTGTAAGAGCTGGAGAAGTTTACCCAGATAGGGTTGAATGGAGAAGTTAGAGACAAAACACATTTACATGGCGGGTGGCATTGGTAGGAGGAGCTTACAGGGATAGACAGGGCTCGGCAATTACAGGGATGAAGGAATTTAGTATCTACTGGAGAGGTTTAGGGATTAGGGTGTCAGGGATTGGAGAACCTGACATAGACAGACAGCATTGTGTGTACTAGAGGAGATTCCAAATAGAGGAAGGATTATCGGGACTGTAGTATATTACAGAGATCACTAATAGAGTATGTGCCAAGACTGATGCCTGGAACCTCCTGTGCAGTCTCAGGGAGTTCCAGTAAAGCAGAGGTGACAGCAGGGCCCTCACAAGATGGTGGGAATGAAACCTAGAATGTTGCTGTTCCTTGCCCAGCATTATAACTATGTCCTGTGTTCCAGGTCTGAATAAAGATGGCCACTAACTCCACCCTGTGCTGTTTACTATGATTGATCTTACTGGCTGCAGGATTTACTGAAGGCTCCAGATCTCCCTCTCCATCTATCTCTGGCTGACCAAGTGTCTTCAATGAGGTGATGCATGAGACAGGAGATAGAAACATCCTGATTACATGCATGAGAGAGAGATGGACAGAATGGGAAATTAGACTAATGCAGTGAGGATAACTCATGTAGAGTAGCACTGAGTCCAGCAGAGATCACAAAAATCCCAGTCTCCATCCCTGGTCTGTCCTGTTGTGGATCGGAGGATTCTTTTGGCTCTGGATCCGGAGTAGCTGTAAGAGTGAGAGACGCTGACAGAAGCAGGAATTAGACCCACACGGTGAGGGATACCAAATGGAGAGAGACTGAGTGATATCACCAGAGATTTCAGGATCAAACCATAGTGTCAGAAGAAGTGGGTATGATGCAGTGGGCACTGCTATCAGTACTCAGGGAGGAGTCAGCTATTTTATTGAGATGGTTCAGTGCTGGGACCAGTGTGTGTCCTGGTCAATCATATGACCAGGACAATGTAGACTGCTTTAAACTGACACAGACAAGGAGGGACAGGGCTCAGCTGAAAGGAAATTCCCAATTCCATAGAGAAATGTTCAAATATTGATACATGGGGCTGAGGCTGAGGAAAAACAGGAAGAAACAGGAAGAGACTAAGTTTAACTAAAACTATACATTAGCAGATAGGTTTGTGACAGGAAATTGTGATTTCAAAAGTAGATTACTATTTCAGAATTTGAATGCATAAAGCATTTGTAATAAGGGATATGCTGGTGTGACTGTGATTTCTATCTAATCACCATCAGGGAGACGTGGTCACAGGGATGAACAAAAGGTGGGGCATTAATATTCACGGCCACACAACATTGTGGAAAGTCAGGCAGAGTGGGAAGGAGAATGGGGAACTCTCATCGTTAGGGATAACAATGGGATTATATGTGGCCTCAGATTATCAATCATTAGGAAACCAAATTCTGGGTAATAAGAGTCAGAACACAGAAGGTGAAGGGCAGTATTAAGGCCCCATTACAGCATTACATTGTGAGGCATGGCATTGGACAGGGAATTATTGGAATTTACTACAAAGACAGTAGAACAACCGAAAGGGGATTCCACTTCCCTATCTCACCATCTCATTAGTGGTGGGTCACAAACCAGGCTGACTCTCTCCCACTCTCAGGGGAGTCTGTATGTTGCTGTACAGACCGATGTGGCCTTCCACACTTGGGGCAGAAGGTGGCCGTGGGATGGGGATGGGTGGGACGTTGGTGTGACAGCGCGCTCCGTGTGCTGTTTTCTCCTGGATTCCCCTTTTTCCCCACATCAAGTGTCCAGCTGCTCGACGCCGTCCCAATGCTCCTCCCCCACTTTGGACGGTCTTGGCTCAGTAATTCCCAGGATTTACCAGACTTCATTAAGCGATGCACAGAAGACAAAAAAAAATCTAACAATTCTGAAGAAGCCAATGCTTTAGAAATATGGAAGTATTTGTTAAAGGGATTGCTATGGGTCTACTAGCAGGAGGAGTGCACTCGGAAGGGTAAACATTGTCAGGGTTTAACCAGATGATAGGAAGAGGGAGAGGTGAAGGTGGTGAGATGTTACAGAGAGTGGTCAGGGCCTGAACGGTGTTACAAAGCCAGTACGGATTGCTGCGCTGGACGGGATTGCAGTGGGAGGGAGGGACACGTATTTTTTATGTATTCATTCATTCGATAAGGATGTCACTGATTGAGTCAGCATTCTTTGCCTCACAGCTAATTTCCCAGCGGGCAGCTCAGAATCAGCCATATTGCTATGGGTCTGGAGTCACACGTGAGCTATGGTGTCGGATGTCAGGTAACAATGTCAGATATCCTTCCCTAAAGGACAGACGTGAACCAGTTAAGTTTTTCCAGGTAATCAACCCTATTTTTATGGTGGCCTCACTAATGTCCTGTACAGACATAGCATGACATGGTATCCCAACTCCTAATCTCAATGCACTGACCAATGAAGGTAAGCATCCCAAACATCTGCTTCACCAACCTGTCTACCTGCGACACCACTTTCAAAGAACCTTGTACCTGCATCCCTGGGTCTCTGACTGTACAAGTCCAGCTCTGGTCAGCTTTGCCAGAGTGCAACACTGTGTATTTCTCCACTTGCTATTCCTAAACTCACTGGCCCACTCTCAGATAATCCTCTTCACTTTACCACCACTTCCAGTCTCACTTACAAACTTGCTAATCATGACTCCTGTATTATCATCCAAACCGTTCATATAGATGATGCACAACAGTTACCCAGCACCGAACCCCATGACACACTGTTGGTCACAGGCCTTCAGTTTGAGCAGCAACTCTCTATGAGCATGCTCTGTCTCTTACCGTCAATCCAATTTTGTTTCCAGTTGGTGAGTGATCCCTGGTTAATGTGGACATCATCCACTGCTCTGCCTTGCTCTATCACTTTTCTACCTCCACAAGCACTCAATCCAGTTTGAGAGACATGATTTCCCGTGCACAAAGCCATGCTGACAATCGCTGATCCATCCTTGCCTTTCCAAATAAACGATTATCCTTTCTCTCAGAATCTCCTCCAACAACTTACCCCCCTCTTCCATTAGTCTCACTGGTCTGAGGTGGCTGTTTATGATACAAATATCCCTGTGAGGTGTCCTGTAAATTCCTCCCGAGCTTCTCACAGAGCGCTGGGATACATCTGATCATGTCCCAAGGTTTTATCAACCTTTTTTCATTTTAAACCATCCTGATATCCAATGTGAACTCTGTTCAATACATCACTATGTATTTTCCCAAGTTCCCGAGCTTCCAGTCTTTCTCCAAAGTAAATCAAAATGCAAAATATTTGTTTCGGTCCTCCCCCATCAGCAGTGATTCCTCACAGACAGACTCATTGATCTTGCAGGGGCCCTATTTTCTCCTGAGCCAATATTTAACCCTTGTTGAAACTTATCAAAATGCTTCCTAAATTTCAAATATACTTCGACCGCTACTAGCCTCCCCCACCCTTATCTATTCTGCCTATTATGGTCACACCAAAATATAGAATCCAACAGATTTATTTTTTAAATTCCCCTTTTATAAAACCACGCATCGCCCATTGCACAGACTGGGAGTGTTGTACTCAGTGGAGGAGATGAAACTGATAGGGATGGTTTTAAACACGAAGCAATGTTGAGTAATAATGGGGGTTGCAATGGTGACAGCAGGTTTCAGCAAGTTGCAGGATATCGACCTGAGGGAGGTTACACAGATAGCATGGCTTTAGGGTCTGATGGGGGCTACACAGTAAAGAGGCTGTAGTAACTGGAGGCAGTTACACTGATAGGGACAGTAATAGTGATAGGCAGAATTCACAAAAACGGAGAAGATTGTAGGGTCTGCAGGGCACTACAGACATGAGACGAGTTGTATCAACTTGATGATGAACACAGGCAGGGAGGGTTGAGAGGTTTGGAGCAGTTCACCGTGATGGACAGGGGCATGGAGACTGGAAATGTTATTGAATTGCAGAAGTTTCAAATCACTGTAGGCAGTGAGAGATCATGATGGAGTGACAATGTCTGCTGGAGTTTCCTCAGATCTGGAGGATTGCAAGAACTTTATGATGTTGTATATGGAAGTAGGGTTGACGGGACTGAAGCTGGGAACAGAGATAGAGGGGTCTGCAGGGGATTAAAATATGGTGGGTAGTGGTCTCTGGTGGAAGTTCCACATAGAGGGATGTTTTGTGGAACTGCAGGATCCTGCAGAGATGTGGAGAGCTGGAGGGGTTTCACTGAGAAAAGAAGATTGGGAGGGGTGGAGCACTTTGCAGTGATAAGGAAGTTGTTAGGTTGGGGAGGTTTACACAGACAGGGATTGTTTAGGGACCGGAGCAGATGACAGAGGTAAAGACGGTTGTACAGATGGGAAGAACATACAGACATAAGGAGGGTAGTCGTGACAGTAGATGTTTATAGATACGGGAAGGTTTAGGTTGTGAAGGTTATTAAGACATGGAGGGTGTGGAATCAGTCAGATTTTCCAGGAGATAACAAGGGCAATTTTGGTTGGAGACAGTTTCACAGATAAGGGAGCATTACTAATCTCTTACAGTTGGTCAAAGTGGAAAGTGTTGTGGGGGACGGTGACGTTTACACAGATAGGGGTGTAAGAGCTGGAGAAGGTTATAGAAATGGGCGGTTAGATAGAGAGACTGGAGGAGCTTGCATTGACAGGGTGTGTGCTGGCGACGGTTGGATGTCACGCAGATAGGGAACTGGATTGGATGACTCAGGCATTGGAGCGGGTTCTACAGATCGGAATGCTGCAGGGACCTGAGAGGATTGTAGGGTCTTCACAGATTGATTGTGTCAGTCAGTCTGGTGAGCTAGGTGAGGTAGATATGGAAAGCTTAAATCCAATGTATACCATCTTCATTTTCCGGACCAGAACTTCAATATCCCTCATAAGCCACGAATCCCTAAACCTGCCAGCTTTTCCCTTCACTCTAACAGGGTCAAATGTGCCCTGGATTCTTAACATCACACTTTTAAAAGGCTCCCATTTGCCAGTCATTCCTTTTCCTTCGAACAGACTCACCCAGTTGATGGGAGCATGATGTGGAGGAGCCGGTGGTGACTGGGATGGGCAAAGTTAAAAATCACACAACCCCAGCTTCCAGTCCAGCAGGTTTATTTGGAGGCACTAGGCTTTGGAGCGCTGCTTCATCAGGTGGTTGTGGAGCATAATCATAAGGCACAGAATTTATAGCAACAGGATTGCAGAGTCATGGAATGTAATATCAAACACATTTAGTTTAAGTTTTCATCTTTTAGGATGATCACCTGCACTTTTAAAGTTGGTGCTGTGAGATAAACCTGTTGGAGTATAACCTGGTTTTGTGTTATTTTTCATTCACCCAATCGACCTCTGCTCGATCCTGCCTAATGGCCCCAAACCTGGCCCTACTCCAGTGTCACACCTTAATCTGTGGATCTGTCTGATCTTTTTCCATAACTATGTTAAAACGAAGACAGTTGTGGTCACTGGACCCAAAGTGCTCTCCCACTGACACTTCAGTCACTTGCCCGACCACGTTTTCTGAGGGGAGGTCCAGTGTTGCACCCGCCTGAGTAGAGTTGGGCCTTGTTAGAGTTGCATCTTGATGTAGGAAACGTTCTTGGACACATTTGACAAATTGCACTCAGTGCAGGCCTTTTACTCTCTGGGTGGTCCAGTCAATACTGGGAAAATTAAATTCTCCAACCAATACTACTCTATTATTCCGACTGTTATCACCAATCTCTCTACACATCAGCTCCTCCAGTACCTGCTGGCTATTTGGGGGTCTATAATACAGTCCCAACAGAGTGACCACCCCTGGTTTGTTTCTAAGTTCTAAACATGTGGCCTCATTTGGTGACACTTTGAGCATATCCTTTCTAATCACTGTTGTTATGTCCTCCCTCATCAAAAGGGCACCTCCTCCTCACTTATTTGTCCTTCTATCCCACCTGTAGTTTCTGTATCCTGGAACACTGAGCTGCCAGTCCTGCCCTTCTCTCAGCCATGTTTCTGTTATGGCTATAATATCCCAGTCCCCAGAGCAAATCCATGCTCTGAGCTCATCTGCCTTACCAGTCAGGCCTCATGCGTTGAAATAAATGCCCTTTAAACCAGAGGTCTTTTCCCTCCCTCGTCTGTGCCCCTGGATATCCTGAATAGGAAACATGCTTTTGATGGCTAATGTATTTTCCGCTGACTTTTCAATGTTCCCTCTCATAGTCAGAGTCCGAACCTCCTGCCAAACTAGTTTAAACCTCCCAGGGTAACACGAGCAAATCTCCCCGCAGTGATACTGGTGCCCCTCTGGTTCAAGTCTAACCCATCCCCCCGCCCCATACAGCTCACTTCTACCCCAGAAGAGATCCCAATGATCCAAGAACTGAAAACCCTGCCCCCTCCAACAGCTCCTCAGGCATACACCCACCCCCCGTCCTATCTTTCTATGTCTATCCACACTGGGGCATGTGGCATTAGGAGTAATGTAGAGATCACTGCCCCTGAGGTCCTGCTTTTTAACTTCTTACCTAATGCCTGATGCTCATTTCAAAGGACCCCATCCCATTGTGTTCATGAAGAGGGAGTAGTAAAGGCAGCAAGTCCAGCGAATACAGATCAAGCGATATCGTGAGTTTGATGAAGAAAACACAGTGCAATAAAACCAGGTGAAGCCATTCACAAGGATAGGGAGTGCAACGGGGTCCTTAGAAATGGCTGTGAAATAATCTTGTCAGATACTATGAAGGAAAAGCCACAAGGTAGTTTGTCAGTATAGTTAGAATAAAAGGGTAACTGAGGAAAGGGTGAGGCCTATTAGAAACCAAAGAAACAATCTGTGCATGGAGCCAGAGGAAGTAGGTGAGGTCTTCAATGAATACTTCCCATCTGTATTCATGCAGGAGAAAGGCATTGTAGCCGGGGATTTCAGACGGGATGGTGATGTTCTAGAACATGGTAAGATCAATAAGGAGGAGGTACTAAATATTTTCACAGGCATAAAGGTGGAGAACTCCCCAGTGCCCAATGAAATGTATCCCAGGCTGCTATGGTAAGTAAGAGAGGAGATTGCTGGGGCCTGGTGGATATATTTAATACTTTGCTGGCCACAGGTGAAGTGCCAAATGACTGGAGGATCACGAATGTGGTTCATTTGTTCAGGAAGGGCAGCAGGGATAGGCCAGGTAATTACAGAGCAGATAGTCTGGCAGCGGGGAAAGGGATATTATTGGATAACACTCTGAGGATGAATCAACACTTGCAAATGCAAGGATCAAAAGGAAAGAGCCCATGGGATCCAAAGCAAGTTGGCAAATTGGATACAAAATAGGTGGATAATCTTTTTCATGTTTGAAATTGTTTCACCAGCGGGTGTACCACAGGGATCTATGCAGGAACGATCGCTGGTTATTCTGGGGAATAATAACTTCGATGTGAAAGCAGAAGGTATCATTAGTCAGTTTGCAGATGACATGAAAGGTGAGGATGTTGTTCACAGTGAGGGGGATGGTCTCAGGCTACAGTCTGATGACGATCAGATGATAATCTGAGCAGAGTGTAGTTCTGATCGATGTGAGGTCATACCCTGTTGGAGGTACGATAAGCGAAGGACAGACATAATGAGTGTTCGGACCTTGTGGAGCGCTGAGGAACAAGGGACCTGAGTGGACAACCCAAAGTTCGCTGAAGGTGTCAGCACAGGTGGACCGGATGGGAAAGGTACCTGAACTGGGAGCGGGAGGTGGACCCATATCCTAGTGGGGTGAATTGCTGGAGCTGCTAGAGAGGATATAATCTAATCTGGCAGGGTGTTGTATCTTAAACAGTCGAAGGATCAGAAAGAAGACTGAGGCTGGTACACAAGTTAAAGAGAGCCATTTCAAGAGATAAGGCAGGAAAGAACATAGCAGGGAATGTGGGAAAACTGATGATTAAACTGCATTTATTTCAATGCAAGGGGCCTGACAGCTAAGGAAGATGAACTCAGGACATGGATTTGAACATGGGACTGGGAGATTATAGTTATTACAGAAACACAGATGTGGGAGGGGCAGGACTGGCTGTTCATTGTTTCAAGGTAGAGGGACTGCAGGAAGCATCGAAGGGGAGGCAAGAGAGGACGCGTGGTGATGTGTTTTGATTGCATTAATCATCATAGCAGTACTTAGAGAGGATATTCCTGTGGGATCACCCAGTGAAGCTTTGTTAGTGGAGCTGAGAAATAAGAATGAGTCATCACTTCGATTTGATTGTCCTACTAATCCCTAATAACAAGTGCCAGACTGAGGAACAAATATGTCGGGAGATCTCAAATGTCAATCATAATAATGGGGCTGTTATGATTGATGTTTTTTTAACTTTCCAGCGTTTGCAAGGGAGGAATTTGGTAATTGATTTCCAGTAAACTTGTAATCAATATATAAATGGCCTGAAAACAGAATTGGGCAAAATCTGACCTCCCTTTGTGAAACAAGGTAGGGAAAGGGACTGAGGTGTTAGTGGGAAAGCATTTTGCCAAAGTGACCACAGTTCTATTAGTTTGAAAACAGCGATGGAAAAGGGCAAGCCTAGTCCATAGGTTCAAGTTAGAAAATGGGGCCAGACCAATCTTGATCGTATCAGCCAGGAACTTTCAAAAGGTGACTGTGGAGTCTATTTGCAGGGAAAGGGATGTCTGGCAAGTGAGAATATTTTAAAAGTGAGTTAAATTGAGCGATCAGCGCTAGCATGTTCCTGTTTGTGTGCAGCTCAATGCTGACAGCATTCGGAAACACTGGCTGTCCATTGAGGGTCTGGTCAAGGAAAAGGGGGCACATGTCAGGTATAGCCAGCTGGACCAAGGGAATCCCTGAGGATCACAGGGGCTGTAGAATGGAAATCAGGAATGTAGAAAGGGGACATGAAATCACCTCGGCAAAGAAGGATGAGTACAATTCAAAACTGATTTTAGATAATATCGATACAATAAGTGTAAACGACTAATTCGGGACAAAGTCGGAGCCGTTAAAGATCAATGACGCTGTCGATGTGCATGAATTCTGGATATGGCTAAGATCCTAAACAAATTGTTCATTCCAGGACTTACTGTGCACCAAGACTGGGGAACTCAGATTACTACGTTGCAACACAATTGGAGTACTCTGTGCAATTCTCGTCTCCCTGCTGTCAGATGGATGTTGTGAAACTTGAAAGGGCTTAGAAAAGATTAATAAGATGTTTCCAGGGTTGTTGCTGAATAGGCTGGAGATATTTTTCCTGGAGCGTTGGAGACTGAGGGGTGAACCTACAGACATTTATATAAACATGTTTATATACATTTACCCCTTCACCTAACACTATGGACAATTTAGCATGGCCAATTCATCTAACCTGCACTTTTTGGACTGTGGGAGAAAACAGGAACACCCGGAGGAAACCCACAGAGACACGGAGAGAATGTGCAAACTCCACACAAACAGTTGGCTGAGGCAAGAATTGAAGCCGGGTCTCTGGCGCTGTGAGGAGCACTGCTAACCACTGTGCTATCGTGCCACCCCAAGCAGGGGAGTGGAGACAATTCCGGTAGTTATAGACCTGTGAGCCTTACTTAGAGTCTGGGTAAGGTGTTGGAAAGGCTTGTACGGGATAGGATTTATAATAATCTGGAGCTGATTAAGCTGTTTAGGGATAGTCAACACGGTTTTGTGAAGGGTAGGTCGTGCCCTCACAAACCTTATTGAGC
Source organism: Chiloscyllium plagiosum (assembly GCF_037043375.1). Taxonomy (NCBI): domain Eukaryota; kingdom Metazoa; phylum Chordata; class Chondrichthyes; order Orectolobiformes; family Hemiscylliidae; genus Chiloscyllium; species Chiloscyllium plagiosum. The sequence continues at coordinate 65,014,799 of NW_028270180.1, read as the reverse complement.
TCTTTAAGAAGGTGAACAAAGGGATAGATGAGAATAAAGCAGTTGATGTGGTATATATGTATTTCAGTAAGGCATTTGTTAAAGTTCCCCATGGTAGCCGATTGCCGATAATACGGAGGCATGGGATTGTGGGTGATTTAGCAGTTTGTATCAGAAATTGCCTCACTGAAAGAAGTCAGAGGGTAGTGGTTGATGGGACATATCGATCCTGGAGTTCAGTTACTTGTGGGTACTGCCAGGATGCGTTTTGGGTCCACTGTTGCTGTCAAATATATAAATGACCTGAATGAGGGCATTGAAGAATGGGTTAGTAAATTTGCAGAAGACACCAAGGTTGGTAGAGTTGTGGATAGTGACGAAGGACGTTGTAGGTTACAGAAAAGTTTAGATAAGCTGCACAGCTGGACTGAAAGTTCGCAAATGGAGTTTAATGTGGAAAGGTGTGAGGCGATTCACTCTGGAGGGAGTAACAGGTACACAGGTTTCTGGGATAATGGTAAGATTGTTGGTAGTGTAGATGAACAGAAAGATCTCTTTGTCCATGTACAGAGATACTTGAAAGTTTCCACCCAGGTTTATGGGTTTCTTAAGAAGCCATTCATTGTGTGAGCTTGTCTTGGTAGAGGGATTGAGTTTCAGAACCATTAGATCGTGCTGCAGCTATACAAAATTCTGGGTGTGGCCACATTTGTTCAGGTCACTGCATTACAGGACGGATGTGTAAGCTTTAGAAATGATTCAGATGAGATTTACGAGGAAGTTACCCGGTATGGAGGGAAGGTCTTATGAGTCAAGGCTGAGGGTCTTTCAGCTGTTTTTGTTCAAAAGAATGTGTTTGAGGTCAATTAGTTGGATTTCTAGGATAATCAGCAGGTGAGATGGGTTAGACAGTGAGAGCCTTTTCTCTTGGATGGCGATGCCTCGCAAGAGGGGAGATAGCTTTAAATTGGGGTAGATATTAATATTAATATATAGATATGGGACAGATGCCAGAGATAGGTTTTTTATTGTGGTTCTGTTCGCTGAGCTGGAAGTTTTTGATGCAAACGTTTCGTCCCCTGGCTAGGTGACATCATCAGTGCTTGGGAGCCTCCTGCGAAGTGCTTCTTTGATGTTTCCTCTGGTGTTTATAGTGGTCTGTCCCTGCCGCTTTTGGTTGTCAGTTTCAGCTGTCCGCTGTAGTGGTTGATATATTGAGTCCAGGTCGATGTGTTTGTTGATGGAGTTTGTGGATGAATGCCATGCTTCTAGGAATTCCCTGGCTGTTCTCTGTCTGGCTTGCCCTATGATAGTACTGTTGTCCCAGTCGAATTCATGTTGCTTGTTGTCTGCGTGTGCGGCTACTAAGGATAGCTGGTCGTGTCGTTTCGTGGCTAGTTGATGTTCATGTATGCGGATCGTTAGCTGTCTTCCTGTTTGTCCTATATAGTGTTTAGTGCAGTCCTTGCATGGTATTTTGTACACTACATTCGTCTTGCTCATGTTAGGTATCGGGTCCTTTTTTCTGGTGAGTTGTTGTCTGCGCGTGGCTGTTGGTTTGTGTGCCGTTATGAGTCCTAGTCCACCCCAACACACACAAACGAAGCTGCATCAGGACACTATTCAAAAGGGCCACAACACACTGCAGTACACCAGAACTGCAAAAAGAAGAGGAACACCTATACAAGGTATTCGCCAAAAACGGATACCCGCGCAACTTCATCAGCAGATGCCTAAGAGAAAGACCACGGAACGAGGACATACCAAAACCAAAAGGACTAACCACACTACCATACATCAGGAGCATCTCGGAACTGACTGCCAGACTACTGAGACCCCTAGGATTCATAACGGCACACAAACCAACAGCCACGCGCAGACAACAACTCACCAGAACAAAGGACCCGATACCTAACATGAGCAAGACGAATGTAGTGTACAAAATACCATGCAAGGACTGCACTAAATACTATATAGGACAAACAGGAAGACAGCTAACAATCCGCATACATGAACATCAACTAGCCACGAAACGACACGACCAGCTATCCTTAGTAGCCACATACGCAGACAAAAAGCAACATGAATTCGACTGGGACAACACTACTATCATAGGGCAAGCCAGACAGAGAACAGCCAGGGAATTCCTAGAGGCATGGCATTCATCCACAAACTCCATCAACAAACACATCGACCTGGACCCAATATACCAACCACTACAGCGGACAGCTGAAACTGACAACCGGAAGCGGCAGGGACTGACCACTATAAACACCGGAGGAAACATCAAAGAAGCGCTTCGCAGGAGGCTCCCAAGCACTGATGATGTCGCCTAGCCAGGGGACGAAACGTTTGCAACAAAAACTTCCAGCTCGGCGAACAGAACCACAGCAACGAGCACCCGAGCTACAAATCTTCGCACAAACTTTGAGTAGGTTTTTTACTCAAATTAGTCGGGGCATTGAATGCATTGCCTGCAACAATGGTAGACTCGCCAACTTTAAGGGCATTTAAACGGTCGTTGGATAGGCATCTGGACAAGAATTGGAATAGCGTTGGCTACTTGGGCTTCAGATTGGTTCCACACGTTGGTGCAAAATCGAAGGCCGAAGGGCCTGTAATGCGCTGTCATGTTCTGTGTTCTAGTGAGCAAAAATATGAGATGGGAGAGGAAAGACTTAAAAGCGATTTTAGGAGAAAAGTTTCTACATAGAGGATGGTGCAGTTATGGAATGAGCTTCCAGGGGAAGTGGTAGAGAAATGTTCAATTTGGGCAGGTACGTGGGGAGGAGAAGTTTAAGGGATCTGGGTCAAATGCAGGGAAACGCGACTCGTTCATGGACTGGTCAGCATGGACTAGTTGGGTTGAAGGAAAAGTTTCTGTGCTACATGGCTCTGTCTCCAGTTATTAGAGGAGGAGACTACCGAGATAAGGCATGTGATAGTCACTGAAGCAAGTTACAGTGTTAGTGATGGTAGTCTGGAAAGCAGTACATTTCAAACATGTGGAGGGACAATCGGGCTAGGAGAAGGTTACAGAAATCGGAACTGTTATGGGAGTTACAAGTTATTGAAGACACTGGTGCATAAGCCATGCCATGGATACAGTGTTGCAGGGTAGTGAGACTTAGTACAACAGAATTTAGAGCAGGAGTGGTGATTGAGCGTGTGGTATGTGTGAACTGTGCTCCCCATCCAGCACTGTATCTGTGTCATGTCTTGTTAGGCGATATTTGGAGCCCTCTCATTGCTCTCTGTTCTGTGCACTGTGAGTGATCTTACCTCACTGCAGGACTTATTGAAAGCTCCAGATCGCCCTGCCCTTTGTCTCTCGGCTGACCAACCGTCTTCAATGTGGTGATGAACGAGACACCCAGCAGCTGGGAAGGTAATTGAGTCTGAACCTTCCTGAGTACCTACAGGAGACAGACGTATATACAGAATGGGAAATTAGACTGATACATTGACGATTAAAAATGGACCTGGAAAATCCCAGTCTCCATCTTTGGCCTGTGCTGCCTCATCTCTCTGGAGTAGAGAATTCTGTTGGCTCAGGATCTGGTGTAGCTTCAATAGAGAGAGAGAGAGAGAGAGCAAGAGCGAGATACTAAGTGATATCACCAGAACGCTGGCAGATATCAGGATCACACAATTGTGTTGGAAGAACATGTTTTGCTTCATCATGCACTGATATAACCGGTCAGCAACCTGTGAGCAGGCGAAGTGATGGCCGAGTGATATCATTGCTAGAGCATGTATCCCAAACCTCAGCTAATATTCAAGGAAGGCCGGTTGGACTCCCACCATCAGGAATGGTGGAATTTGAAATCAATAATTTTAAAAATAGTAATTAACAATCCGCAAATAGGTATGAGACCATTGCTGATGTACAAAAAACCGAAACAATTGTCCTTTCGAGAAAGGCATCTGCCCATCCTGACGTGGTCTGCACGACATCCCCACAGCAAAGTGGTTGCCTCTTAAAGACCCTCTGAAATGGCCGAGCAAGCAACTCAGTTCAAGGTCAGCTCGGGCTGGGCAAGAAAGGCTGCTCAGCCAGAGACACCCACATCCCAAACCTGATTTAATAAATAATCCATTAGGATAGTCCCACTGGAAATGTGCTGGGATCAGTGTCCCGGCCAATCATGTCGGGAGATTTATGGACAGGGCTTTAAACTGACAGAGAGGATGCAGGGACAGGCTTCAGGTGAAAGGAGTTTTCCAAATCCAGAGAGAAAACGTGGAGCATCGCAACAGTATGGGAGTGCGTCTGAAGACGAGCAGAACGGAACAGGATGGGACAGAGTTTAACTAAAATTGTACATCAGCGAATAGATTTGTGACAGAAAATTGTGGAAGAGAGTACATTATGTTTTTTTTTGTATGCACAACGTTGCTGCAATAAGGTAGATGGATTTAAGACTCAGAGACAAAAGAGATTTAGACACCAGGGAGACATGGATACAGCGTGGACAAAACTATTCAGTGGTTCACAACCTTGTGCAAACTCAGGCAAAATGGGCAACGCTAGCAATAATGGGTAACAAAGGCATTACAGAGAAAGCATTTGGCCTCAGATCATGAAGTAGAGTCAATCTAAATGTAAATTCTGGCGACTACTTGCCAAGGACACGAGCAGCAGAAGAGTTTTAGCCACCAAACAGCATTTCATTGCTCATCACTGCATTACACAGGAACTCATTGGAATTGTTAACAAAGGCATTGTGATAATTTTGGAAAGCGTCAATATTTGTATAATCTGGGACAATCACTCGGACAACATTGATATTGGAAAAGGAGTTCGAATATATTTTTTTCAGTGTTTCTTTGAGCAACTAGCTCGGGACATAACTATCGCAGAGCGACCCGTGTAATGAAACTTAGTGAAGGGGTAATGTCACCTGCAGAGGTCCTTCGGGAAATTGTGATAAAGTGCAGTTTAAATAAATATAAAGTTTTAAAGTGAATAACAGAAAGGACAAGCTACAACTAGAAATAGAAATAGCCAATGACATGAGTTTGAGAGGAGAACGGACTAAGTTAAACAGGCTAAACAGACTGAAATATGTGGCTGGAAATGAACAGTGGAAAACATTTGAAGGAACAATGTAAAACACAACAGAAGGTCATTCGATTGAAACAGTAAAACTCACAGCAAGAAATTCCCACTGATCCCTGACTCGGGACAAAAGGGATCATACTAGATTGTGAGGCTGAGAAGATCACTAAAAAGTACTTAAAATCTTGTAGTGATTGTGTGATTTAGGAGTAAATGTTAATGCATTGCAATGGGTATGCTCGCAGGAGGATGGCTGTGGGAAGGGGAACCACGGTCAGGGTTCTTTGACACGATAGGAACTGGGAGAGGTGAAGGTGCTGGAGGTGGTGAGAGTGTTACAGAGAGTGGTCAGGGTGTTACAAAGCCAGGGCGAATTGCTGTAGCTGGAGGGGTTTGCAGAGGTATGGAGGGACATAGGTATTTTTATATATTCATTCATGGGATGTGGGTGTCACTGCTTGGAACAACGTTCTTTGACTCCACTGATAATTACTGAGAGGGTAGCTCAGAGTCAGCCATATTGCTATGGGTCTGGAGTCACATGTTAGACAGACTAGGTTAGAATATTTGATGTCCTTCCCTAAAGGAGGTTTGTGAACTAGATGAGTTCTTCCTACTGATCAACAATGTTTTTATGGTGGCCCCACCAATGTCTTTTACAGCCACAACATTACATCCCAGCTCTTACTCTTAATGCTCTCCCCAATGAAGGTAACCATCCCAAACGCCTGCTTCACAAGCCTGTCCACCTGTGTCACCACATTCAAAGAACTGTGTACCTGGGTCACTGACTGACAACACTACCCAGTGCCCGAACATTAACTGTACAAGTCCCACCCTGGTTTGTTTCACCAAAATGACACACTTCACATTCATCTAATTAAACTCCATCTGCTATTCTTCAGCCCACTATCCCAGCAGTACTGTTCATCCTGTTGTATCATAGATAACCTTCTTCACTGTCCACTTTACCACCAATGTCAGTGTCACCCAAAACAATTACTTACCAGGAAACCAATATTTCCATCCAAACCATTTATCCAAATGACAAACAGCAGTGTGCCCACTACACCGCTGGTCACATGCCTCCAGTCAGAAAAACAACATGTCTCCCATCACCCTCTGTCTCCTACCATCAGACCAATTTTGTATCCTGTTCATGAGCTCCTCCTGAATGCCATATCCTTTTACACTGATCTGAGCTTATTACCCAGTTTACCATACAGAACACAGAACAGCTCAGCCTAAGGCCCTTCGGCCATGATGCTATGTCAATCTTTTTATCCAACTGTAAGATCAAACCAACCTACATACCCTTCATTTCACTGCCATCCATGTGTCTACTCAAGAGTCTATTAAATGTTCTGAAAGCATCTAATTTTACTACCACCATTGGCAGTGCATTCCAACCATCTACCATTCTCCATCCTCTTATCCATCCTCCAATCACCTTAAAATTATGCCGCCTTGTAATAGCCATTTATTCCATAGGAGGAAAAGTCTCTGACTATTCACTCACTCTGTGCCTCTCATCATCTTGTTCACCCAACAACGTCGCCCCACCCCCTTCTTCATTCCCATGAGAAAAGCCTTAGATCCCTCAAATGTTCTCCATAAGAAATGCCCTCCATTCCAGGCAGCATCCTGGTACATCTCCTGTATACGGATTCTAAAACTTGCACATCCTTCCTGTAAACAGGGGACCAGAACTGAACACAATATTCCAAGTGTGGTCTCACCAGGACGCTATAATGATGCAGTAAAATCTCACGGCTCTTAAAATCAATCCCCCTTCTAAGGAAAGCCAACACAATATATGCCTTTTTAACAACCCCACCAATGTGCGTGGCGATTTTGAGGGATCTATGGACACGGACCCCATGGTCTCTCTGATCCTCCACACTGCCGAGTATTCCGCCTTTCACCCTGTATTCTGTATTCAAATTCGACCTTCCAGAATGAATCACTTCACACTTTTCCAGATTGGACTCCATCTGCCACTTCCAGCCCAGCTCTGCGTCCTGTCAATGTCCCATTGCAACCTACAACAGCCCACCACATTACCCACCACTCCACCAACCTTCAGGTGATTGGCAAACTTACTAACCCACTCTCCAACATACTTGTCCAAGCCATTTATAAAAATCACAGAGAGAAGATTCCCAGAGCCGACTGTTACCGAACACCACTGGTCACTGAGCTCCAGGTTCAATACTGTCCATCTGCTGCCACCCTCTGTCTTCTCTGGGCTATCCAATCCTGTATCCAGACAGACAGGTTTCCCTGTATCCCAATCATCCATCTTTTCTGAATGAGCCATCAACGTATTCTGTCATATCCTCAAAGAATTCAATGAGATTTGTGAGGCATGACCTGACCCCTCACAAACCCATTCTGACTGTCACTAATTTAACTATGGTTTTCCAAGTAGTCATAAATCCTGTCTTTAGAGTCCTCCCCAATAATCTGCACACCACAGACATTCAACCAAATCTGTAATTCCCAGAATTCTACCTCCGTAACATGGCCCGGACTTTACAAATCTTCTCTCTTCCGCCATGTTCCCCAGAATGGCACTGGAGGGTGGTGGGGATTACAGAGGCAGGGAGGGATATCAGGGCCGGCGGATTTTGCAAACATTAAGAGGAGGGTTGCAATGCCAAAAGGAGGCTTCAGTAATTGTGAGGTTTCATGGTGATGAAGACATTTGAGGAGGGAGAGAGGGAGGATTGTAGGGAATTAGGAGGTTTCACAGTTTAGTTGCTTTGTTAGGACTGCAAGAGGTTACTGAGTTGGGGAGGGTGTAAGCACTAGAGGATATTACATAAACATGTGGTTTTAGTTGCAATGCATGAAGAGGATGCAGGAAACTGGAGAGTATGGGGTCTGAATGAAGTTAACAAATGGGAAGAGTTGTCAGGAGTGGAGGTGTTTACAGAGACAGCAATAGTCTGATCTGGAGCAGAGGACACAGATTGGGAGGGATGTGGGGACTGGAGATGGTTTGACAGGGAGGGAGGACCATAGGCCCACAGGAGGTTACAGAAATGCGGAGAGCTGTAGGGCTGACGGGTTCATGGAGTTGGGAATGTTGGGAGTGATAGAGAAGTTTACAGGGATAAGGATGTTTGTAGGACAGGGCGGGATTACACAGACAGGGACTGTTTTAGGGAGCTGAGCAGATTACAGAGATAAAGAGGTTTGTATCGTCTGGTAGAACAAACTGAGATATAGAGTGTCATCGTGACTGAAGATGTTTATAGATATAGGAAGGCTTAGGTTTTGGGTGCCATTTAGACATGGAGGCTGTGGAATTTGGATTGTTTTTTGAGAGATTGGGATAGCAAGTTTGGTTGGAGACAGTTTCACAGATAAGGGAGCATAGCACAAACAGTAGGAAGTTCCTGTGGTAGGAAGGGATCGAGTGGAGAGTGATGTTTACACAGATAGTGGTGTAAGAGCTGGAGGAGGTTATGGAGATGGGTAAATGGCAAGGTGGGTGATAGTGACGGGGGATGTTACACAGTTAATCAATCTTGTAGGAACAGGACCGGGAGAGGCACAGGCATTGGAGTGGGATTTACAGATCGGGAGTGTTGCAGGGACTTGAGAGGATAACACATATAGGGATGGTGGTACAGTCTCCACAGACCGATGGCCTTTTAGGGACTGGAAGAGGTTATGTAGACAGGGAGGGCTGTAAGAGCTGCAGGAGCTTATGGAGAGTTGAAGAGTTGGAACAGTTCACAGCAGGAGGGTTCTCCAACAGGAGTAGATTACAGAGAGTGAGGGCTGTGTGGCCTGAGAAAGTTAAAGAGAGGGAGAAGGTTACGCTGATACAGACAGTGTTAGGGAGTGTTTAATGGACTAAAGAAGAGCTCAGAGAGAATTAATTATGGGGAGTGGAGGAGATTACAGACACAGACATGGCTGCAAGTTTGAAAAGAGCTTCTACAGATCCTCAGTGCTGTAAGGCTGAACGGAGGTTACAATAAGGGTTACCTACACTTAATGACTTTTTTGATATAGAGAAAGTCTCAGAACGGGGTTGTCAAAAGGAAGTATAGACAGTCCAGATGAGTTTACAGAGATATAAATGTTTTGGGTGGTTTCAGGATGGAACAGTGATTGGGAGTGCTGTGACGAATGGCAATAGTTATAGAGAGGGTTCTAAAAGCAGGAAGAGGTGACAGTCATATCGATCTTTGTAAGGACTGGAGAAACTTACATCGCCAAGGCATGTTTTGGAGATTACACATATAAGGAGAATATTGGGGTTGAGGCAAGGTTCAAGAGACAGGGATGGTTGACAGGACTGGAGAATAACCTAAATATAATCTCCACAGTGCGGAAATAGGCCATTCGCCCCAACAAGTCCACGTCAACAATTTAAAGAGCATCCTAACCAGACCCATTACTATACCTGTCCAATAAACCCTGCATTCCTCATGGTGAACTCACCTAAACCACACTTGCCTGAATACTACAGGCAATTTATGATGGCCAATCACGTATCGTGCAAATGTTGGACTATGGCAGGAAACCAGAGCACCCGGAAGAAACCCACACAGTCGGGGGGAGAACATGCAACGTCCACACAGACAGTCGGCCAAGGCTGGAATTGAAGCCAGTTTCCAGGCACAGTGAGGCTGATTATACAGAACACTGCAGAGATTGGACTAGGTCACAAACTTCACAAGGGTTTATTAGAACTGGAGGAAAATATAGTGAGGAACAGGAGAAACTTACATAGATGGTGTCCATGAGAGGGACTGGAGGAGGTTAACGCAATAGGGAGGGTTGTGCATTCTCTCGGCAATTAGAGGTAGGGACGGTTCGGGAGACTGGATGAAGTTAGTCATACTCACAATTGTACACACTCTGAGTAATGGCAGATGGAGTTTACTTCTGCTCACTGTGAGGTAATGCACTGTGGGAAGTCTCATAAGAGAAGGATATACATCATGAAGCGGAGGTCCTCCTAGAAAACTGAGTAACACCGGGACCTTGGTGGGCAAGTCACTGGATGTCTGAAGGTGTCAGCACAGGTTGACAGGGTGGGGAAGGCAGCTGAACTGGGAGCAGGAGGGGGACCCACATTCTGATGGGGCGAATTGTTAGAGCTGCTTGAGAGGATATAATCTAATCTGGCAGGGTGTTGCACCTTAAACAGTCATAAGGCCAGAAAGAAGATTGAGGTTGGTGCACAAGTTAAAGACAGCAATTTCAGTAGACAAGGCTGGCAAGAACATAGCAGAAAATGGGGGAGGGGGAACTGATGATTAAACTGCATTTATTTCAATGCAAGAGGCCTGACAGCTAAGGAAGATGAACTCAGGGCATGGATTGGAACATAGGACTGGGATGTTATAGTTATTGCAGAAATAAAGCTGATGGAGGGACATGACTGGCAGTTCATTGTTTGAAGGTAGAGATGCTACAGGAAGGGGAGGCAAGAGAAGATGTGTGGTGGTGGGTTTTCATTGCATGAATCATTACATCAGTACCGAGAGAGGGTATTCCTGTGGGATCACCCAGTGACGCTATGTTAGTAGAACTGAGAAATAAGAATGGGTCATCACTCTGACACGATTATCCTACTGTCCTCGAATAATCCATGGCAGATTGAGGAACAAACATTTCAGGAGATCTCAAATATCAATCATAATAATAGGGCTGTTATGGTTGGGGTTTTTGAACTTTCCAAACCTAGACTGGGACTGCCAGTGTTCAGTGTTTACAAGGGAGGAATTTGGTAATTGTGTTGCAGAAAACTCCCAATCAATAAATGGCCTGAAAAGAGAAAGAGGCAAAACCTGACTGCGCCTTGGGAAACCAGGTAGGGAAAGGGACTGAGGTGTGAGTGGGAAAGCATTTTGCCAAAGTGACCACAGTTCTAGTAGTTTGAAAATAGCTTTGGAAAAGGATAGGGCTGGTCCACAAGTGCAAGTTATAAAATGGGGCCTGACCAATCTTGATCGTATTAGCCAGGAACTTTCAAAAGGTGACTGGGGAGTCTATTTGCAGGGAAAGGGAACTCTGACAAGTGAGAATATTTTAAAAGTGAGATAAATTGAGCGATCAGCACCAGCATGTTCCTGTTTGTGTGCAGGTCAATGCTGACAGCATTCGGGAACACTGGCTGTCTATTGAGGGTCTGGCACGTGTCAGGTATAGCCAGCTGGATCAAGGGAATCCCTGAGGATCACATGGACTTTGGGTAGAAATTTATATTAGATTAGATTACATACAGTGTGGAAACAGGCCCTTCGGCCCAACAAGTCCACACTGACCCGCCGAAGCGCAACCAACCCATACCCCTACATTTACCCCTTACCTAACACTACCGGCAATTTAGCATAGCCAATTCACCTGACCTGCACATCTTTGGACTGTGGGAGGAAACCGGAGCACCCGGAGGAAACCCACGCAGACACGGGGAGAATGTGCAAACTCCACACAGTCAGTCGACTGAGGCGGGAATTGAACCCGGGTCTTTGTCACTGTGAGGCAGCAGTGCTAACCACTGTGCCACCGTGCCGCCCATGTCAGGAATGCAGAAAGGGTACATGAAATAGCCTCAGCAGAGAATGATAAGGGAATCCAAAAGTGATTATATAAATATATTAAGAGTAAAGAGTAACTCGAGACAAAATAGTTTCCCTTAAAGATCAAGGAGACCATTCGTGTGTGGAACCGCAGGATATGGCTAAGACCTTAAACACATTTTTTACACCAAATCTAATTGTGAACAAAGACTGGGGAACCCAGGGAACAAGAGTAATATGTTAGACCACATTTGGAGTTCTCTGCAATTCCAGTATCCCTGCTATAGGAAGGATGTTGTGAAAGTTGAAAGTGCTTAGAAAAGATTGACAAGATGTTGCCAGGGTTGTTGCTGAATAAGCTGGGGTTATATTCTCTGGAGCATCAGAGACTGAGGGGTGACCTGACAGAGATTTATATAAACATGAGGTATATGGATTTGGTAAATATTCAAGGTATTTTCCCAGGGGTTGGAGAGTCAAAGACAAGAGGGCATAGGTTTAAGATTAAAGGGGAAAGGTTTAAACGTCACTGAAGGGACAGTTTTTTTATGCACACGGTGGTGTGTGTGTGGAATGAGCTGAGAGAGAAAGTAGCAGATACTGATACTATGACAACATTTAAGAGATATTTGGATGGGTATATGAATAATAAGGGTTTAGAAGTACATGGGCCAAATGCTGGTAAATGGGATGGATTTATTTACATCTTCTGGTCAGCATCGACGAGTTGGACCGAAGGGTCTATTTCCATGCTGCCCATCTCTATGACTTGAAAAGAGTGCATGTTATAGAAGGTTTTAAAACACAAAACTATGGAAAGTCCCAGGACCTGATTAATTGTATCACAGAACATTATGGAGCCCCTAGCAAAGATATTTGTACCATTGATAGCCATGTGTGATGTGCTGGAAAGGCTGGAGTGTGGCATAGTGGACAGTGAAGACATTGTAATCGAGGATAAAGCGGATGGCCCTCAGGACAACTCCGTGCAACCCTGTCACGGTAGACGCTGCAAGACGTGTCAGATTGTGGATACAGATACCACTATTATGCGTGGGAAAACCTCCCACCTTGTACATAGCAGGTACTCATGTGACTCAGCCAATGTTGTCTATCCTATACGTTGCAGGTCAGGATGCCCGGAGGCATGGTACATTGGGGAAACCAAGCAAAGGCTATGACAATGGATGAATGGGCACTGCACAACAATCAACAGACAGGAGGGTTCACTCCCAGGTGGAGAACACTTCAGTGGTCCAGGACGTTCAGCCTCGGACCTTCAGGTGATCATCCTCCAAGGTGGACTTCGGGACAGGCAGCAGGGAAAAAAGTGGCTGAGCAGAGGCTGATAGCTAAGTTCGGTACCCATAGGGAGGGCGTCAACCGGGACCTTGGATTCATGTCACATTACAGGTGATCACCATTACACTACACACACACAGATATTCCTACACACACACACTCTCACATACACACGGACACAGATTAGCACAAACGCGCACACAGACATCCACCACACCCTTATAGACACACACACTCCCACACTCACACATGCACCCCCTCACAGACTTAAGACACTCTGCACTCACTACACACACGCTTTCTCACACTCACAACCCCCACCCCAGACAGACACACACAGACAGACAAAGACCCACAGACACACATATATTTTGTGGGGAGAATTTGTACTTGCAGAGTTACATTGTACTTTGCTGAAAAACTGCATGCATTCATGTAGAACTCTGAGCTCAAAAACTGCATGAATTTATGTAAAAGTCTGTTATCTCACTTTTTAGATTAGAATCAATCTAAACATCAGGGCATAGACAGAGAACACAGGGGGCTAACACTTTCAACATATTGTCTAGCTATCACCATTGTTAACAGCTAACCTGAGAATGCAACTTTAAAAAAAAGTTTTTTGATTTACACTGAAAGTAGTGAAACTATCACTGTATTCTAACCGATGAAAGGCTTAACAATCAATTTTTCAATGTATAATGTCAGTTACATCACACTGTAAATTTTTGCTCTAACTTCTGTGTTACGATCGAGCCCTCACTATCACCTGCTGAAGGAGCATCGTTCCGAAAGCTAGTGTGCTTCCAATTAAACCTGTTGGACTATAACCTGGTGTTGTGTTGATTTTTAACTCTGTTCAATAAGGTAGATTGATTTGTGACACAGAGATAAAAGAAATTTAGACACCAGTGTGACGTGGTTACAGGGCGAACAAAAGGTGGACAAAGTCTTTTCCCTGGGGTTGGGGTGTCCAGTACTAGAGGGCATAGGTTATGGATGAAAGGGGAAAGATATAAAAGAGACCTAAGTGGCAACTTTTTCATGCAGAGGGCGGTACATGTATGGAATGAGCTGCCAGAGGATGTAGTGGAGACTGGAATAATTGCAACATTTAAGAGGTATTTGGATGGGTATAAGAATAGTAGGAGTTTGGAGTAATATGGAATGGGTGCTGGCAGGTGGGACTAGATTGGGTTAGGATGTCTGGTCGACATGGACAGGTTGGACTGAAGTGTCTGTTTCCATGTTGTACATCTCTATGACTGTAACTTCCATACACTTCATTTTATTATCATCCATGTGCCTATCCAGAAGTATATTAAATGTCCCTAATACATCTAATTTTACCACCACCGCTGGCAATGCATTCCACTCAGCCACCACTCTGTATGTAATGAGCCTAGCTCTGAAATCTCCCCTTAACCATCCTCTAATCACCCGAAACTTATACCCCCTTGAAATAACTATTTATATGTGGGTAAAAATATCTCTCTCTAGTCACTCTATCTATGACTCTCACACCTTGTTCACCTCTGCCAAGTCACCCCTCACCCTTCTTCACTCCAATGAGAAAAGCCTTAGCTCCCTCAAACTTTCGTCATAAGACATGCTCTCCAGTACAGGCAGCACCCTGGTAAATCTCCTCTTTACCCTCTCTAAAGCTTCCACATCCTTCCTGCAATGAAGGGACCAAGACTGAACACAATATTCCAAGTGGGGTCGAACTAGGGCTCTATAGAGCTGCAGCATAACCTCACAGCTTTAAAACTCAATCCCCAAACTAATGAAATCCCACACAATACATTGCTTTTAACAAGTCAATCAGTTTGGGTGGCTACTTTGAGGGATCTCGGGACTTGGAACCCAAGGTCCCTCTCTGTTCCTCCACACTGCCAAAGATCCTGCCTTTAACTCTGTATTCTGCATTCAAATTCAATCTTCAAAATGAATGACTTCACACTTTTCCCAGATTGAACTCCATCTGCCACTTCTCAGCCCAACTCTGCATCCTGTCAATGTTCCGTTGCAACCCACAACAGCCCTCCACACTATCAACCACTCCACCAACCTTCGTGTCATTGGGAAACTTACTAACCCTCTTACAATCACACATCCAAGTCATTCATAAACTCACAAAGAGCAGAGGACCTGTAACCTCTCCCTGCAGAAAACCACTGGTCACTGAGCTCCAGGCTGAATGCTTTCCATCGACCATCACCCTCTGTCTTCTGTGGGCCAGTAATCCGGTATCCAGACAGACAGGTTTCCTTGTACCCCATGCCTCCGTACTTTCTGAATGAGCCATAAAGATATTTTGTCACATTCTCAAAAGATTCAATAAGACTTGTAAGGCATGACCTGCCCCTTACAAAACCATGCTGACTATCTCCAATCAAACTATGGTTTTCCAAGGAATAATAAATCCTGTCTCCCAGAGTCCTCTCCAATGATCTGCACACCACAGACATAAAACTGACACGTGTGCAATTCCCAGGATTATCCCTATTCCCTTTCCTGAACAAGGGAATAATATTTTCGTACCTCCAATCATCTGGTCCGACTCCAGTGAACAGTGAGACTGCAAAGGTCATCACCAGGTGCTCAGCAATCCACTCCCTCGGTTCCTGTAGTAACTTTGGACGCATCCAGTCTGGGTCAGCGACTTATCTATCCTTATCTTTCACAAAATTCTCAGCACATCCTCCTTCTTAACATCCACCTGTTCACGTACATCAGCCTGTTTCACGTTGTCTTCACAAACGACAAGACCCTTCTCAGCAGTGAATACTGAGGCATAGTATTCATTAAGGACCTCCCCTACCTCCTGTGACTCCAGGCACAACTTGCTTCCACTATCCCAGATTGACCTTATCCTCACTTTGGCTTTGCTCTTGTTCCTCCCATAAGTGGAGAATGCCTCACGGTTTTCCTTAATCCTTCTCAACAATGCTTTTTCATGCCCCCTTCTAGTTGCCCTCATTATATCTCTCGGTTCCTTCATGGTACCTTCAGAGAATCCCTACTGTGTGGAAACAGGCTGTTTGACCCAACAACTCCATATCAATCCTCCAAACAGTATCCAACCCAGCCCCATTCCCCCACCCTATTACTCTCCATTTGCCCTGACTAATGCGCCAAACCTACCCATTCCTGAACACTATGGGTAATTTAGCATGGCTGAGCCACCAAATTGGCACATCTTTGAGCTGTGGAGGGGGGGGGGGGGGGAAACCGGAGCACCTGGAGGAAATCCACAGGGAGAATGCGCAAACACCCCACAGACAGTCGCCTGAGGCTGTAATCGAAATGGAGTCCGTGGTGCGATGAGGTCGCAGTGCTAACCACTGAGACACAGTGCCATCCAATGTAACTCTCTGGAGACCTGTCTGATCCTTGCTTCCTCAACCTTAAGTAAGCTTCCTTCTTCCTCTTGACGAGATGCCAAAGTCCATGTGGACAACGTTGACTGCTCTGCCTTCATCTATCTTTGGCCACCTCCTCGAACAGTCAATCCGGTTTGTGAAACGTGGTTTCCCACTCACAAAGCCATGCTGATCATCTCGAATCAGCTCTTGCCTTTGTAAATGTAAGGAGCTCCTTTATCTCAAATTCTCCTCCAACAACTTCCCCATCACTGGGCTCACGGGGCTGTAATTTCCTGGCTTTTCCCTGCAGTCCTTAAGTGATGGAACAGCATTAGCCAACCTCCAGTCTTCCAACACCTCACTGTGTCTGTTGATAATATAAATATCTCTGTTAGGGACACTGCAATCTCTTCCCTAGCTTCCCACAATATTCTAGGATCGACCTAATGAGCTACTGAGGATTGATCTACCTTTATTTGTTGTAAGATAACAGCACTTTCTCTTCTCTGGTGAGGATTTTTTCCAAGACATCACTATTTATTTCCTCAAGTTCCCAAGCTTCCACATCTTTCGCCACAGTAAATACTGACAAGACTATTTTGTCTAATATCTCACCCATCTCTCTGATTCCACACGAGTGACCTTATTGATCTTTAAAGGGATCCTATTCTCTCCCAAGTTATTCTGTAGCCCTTATTAAAACTTGCATAAAGGCTTCTGATAATTCAAATGCACCATATCCCCTATACCACTACACCCCTCCTACACCCTTACACTCCTGCCATTTATAATCACACCAACAAATTAAATCCAACAGGCTCATTGCTGTATCAAACGGCATGGAGACCACTGTCACACACAGTTACTGTACTGCCCTTGGCATAAGTATATTCAGTGTCCTGACTTTAATCATATTGACATCCCCATCACTGTCTGGTGCCTACAAAAGAATTCCTGTTAACGGTTGCTGCTGCTTGGTTATTCTCAGCTCCACTTTTCATATTCAGATCCACATGAATCTCTCATTAATGCTAATAATCACAGTATTTGCTATTTATTTTGTTCAGGTCACTAATAACAGACTGTATCTAATTCCACTCAATCATTATTCGTTGGAAAATATTTGAGAATGTTGTAGTCATACAGATGAAATATACATAGTAATGATATTCATTGATTTTCTTTTGTTCTGAAGAGCTGAGTTCAAACAGCGCATAGAACTTGATGCTCCCGTGCTATAACAATGAAGAGAAAAAACAAATTTCTTGTTCAGTAAAATAATCAAATGCCAATTCCTTTTATTTATCAATTTTTAGTTATTGATCTGTTTATGAATTATGTGAAATTTGTTTTAGTTTTCCACTAATCTATTTGTATAGAATGTCAGATCGAACTGCTGTGAAAATATCCAAGTGCATTCATTTGAAAATTGACTTTGCGTATTTATCACTGTGGGATATATGCAAAGCAGTGTTACTTCTGCAATTATAATTGTTTATTCAAGGTAAATGAACTCGCACCAGTGTATAATTGTTTCAGCCAAGAGCTGAGTTAACAAGAATGAAAACTATGAAGGAAATATATAATTGCTTTTGTATTAGCTAAAATGTGCAGAAAAGAATGAAATGTGTCTGCAAATAATGGTAGATGTTACAGTCAAATAGATAAGATGCTGTGAGGGGAGGGGGTGGAGGTTAAGCGAGACATGTCTGTACAAACAGTTACAAACATCTGTTTCCCGCTCCAGCAGAAACAAAAAGAAAGCAAAAGATCATCAGGCTAGGTGTAAATAAAGAATAAAAGGAAATATTGCTTTGGTTAGCACGTAAACAGATGGCAGTGAAGAAGGATAAATAACAATAAGACCACCGAGGGAGGTGGTCAAACGGCCTTGTTAGGGCAGAGTTAAACATTTTGTCATGGACGAGGCCGGATGAGTTCAGAGATAAACAGCCAGGTTTAGATTAGAAATAGTTATAAACAGTGAAGGAGCAATGGGAGGAGGGAGGAGAAACGAATTTCATAAATATTGTATACCCGTTAAATTCAGTGTGTGTGTGTGTGTCTTGTGGACAGTGGACACCACACCCCTCTTGCAACAGCGTAATAAATAATACTACTGATTCAGGTCTTGTTGCGGACTGAAGTTTTTGAAGTGACTGAACTTCGTAGCTCACAATCACTTATCTCATTTATTGCATGATGTCTGAAGTGTGTTATTTCAGCAATTCTATCAACTATTTAAAAAGTCTAATCTTAAATAAGATCCTTAACACCCAGTTATCAATCTATTCCTAATTCATGTAAATATCTCAATTTTCTTGAAGTCAATGTTCACACAAAACAGTGCACATAAAGCGACACAAATATATTCATCATCAGCTGATTACTGTTCAGTGGAATAACCTGAGTATCTTATTGTTCCTGAGACTAATGACAACAATAAGCATTTGTTTACTCGTCCATGCAGTAAGTGCATTTGATATCTTATATTTCAGTTGAGTTGTAAACGACGATTTATGTTGTTTAAAACAATAAGTCTAATTTGTCATGGATATTGACTGCAATACAATAACACTGGAAACACTTTTTTAACTATTCTAACAATCTTTAAGCTCCTCTTCTGTTGTGAGTGTGCAAGAGACAATTCAAATTATAACCATTTTTGTTGCAAATTCAACAAACGCTGCATTTTGAATTTATGAACTTCTTACATATTTGCAAAAAGGTTAGTATTTACTGTATGTCATATTAAAAGACTACTTTTTCTAATCATATGCGCTACAAAATGAGTATTGCTTTCATTGCATTGTAAGAAAAGAAGTAGAAGTTTTTGTTGTTTCAATTCCAACATTATTCATCATTGTACAATAATGACACAATTATTATAATCGCTTTATATACCACACTGCAGTGACTTCATTGTTTGTTTAGTTTCATGCTCATTTTCATGATCTATAAATTCTCTTCCTAATTCTGACACTTTGATTATAATATTAATCAACGTACCATCTCTACAAGGAATCAAGTGCAAAGAAATTCGCAAGTTTTATATTGCATATATTTTTGAGTTCAGAAAAGAATTTTGTCAATAATCACTGAATGTCTCATTTTTTTCTTTAATACGTACAGCTAGCTACTATGTTTTATTCCTTAGTTTACTGATCTTAATAAGCATCAAATCGACATCACAGCAAAGTGCTTTTGAAATATTGAATCATGTTAACTCTTCATATGCATTGCAGTGTACCATCTCTCAATCATTGTAACAACCAATTTTTATTTTACCTGTTGAAACATAGTTGTATTAATGTAAATATATTTCACTTCAATGCTAACACTTGTTGTGTATGTAATCACAATAAGACTTAAGGATTTTTCATGCAACAAAATCCAATGACAAAGCATCAGCATCCCTTTATTGTTTCATTCAACAATGACAATAAATTTTGATTTTCTGAAAATTGAACATTTTTAAAAAGAAGGAATGTTGTCTTCAGTTGATTGTTCGTATTCAATGACTTATTCACAGTATCTACTGTTTATTCTCTTCGGGTTCCCAAGACAAGAAATTAACTAGTTCTGCTGTTTCTAAATTCCTGGAAAATATTTGATAATGTTGTGGCCTAAAAGGTGAAAAGGCTAAGTGATCGTAAGTGATCAGTTTTTTGTTCGAAAGAGCTTGATTCAAACATTTCGGACATTCACATTGTTATTCTGCTGTGTTACAAGGAGAGAAAACAAGTCGCTTTCTTCATCTGTAAAGTAAACATATGTCACTTCCAATTATTCGTTAGTCAGCTAATTACCTACATTGGTTATTTAAAAAATGAAATTCATCTAAATATTGGAATGACCTTTGATCAAATTAAATTTCTAATTATTTTTCATTCGTGAATTGTTAGATAGAACATAGATCATAGAACAATACAGCACAGAACAGGCCCTTCGGCCCACGATGTTGTGCCGAACATTTGTCCGGGCTTAAGCACCCACCCATGTACCTATCCAATTGCCACTTAAAGTTCGCCAATGATTCTGACTCTGCCACTCCCACAGGCAGCGCATTCCATGCCCCCACCACTCTCTGGGTAAAAAACCTACCCCTGGCATCTCCCCTATACCTTCCACCCGTCACCTTAAATTTATGTCCCCTTGTTATACTCTGTTGTACCCGGGGAAAAAATCTCTGACTGTCTACTCTATCTATTCCTCTGATCATCTTATAAACCTCTATCAAGTCACCCCTCATCCTTCTCCGTTCCAATGAGAAGAGGCCTAGCACTCTCAACCTATCCTCGTACGACCTATTCTCCATTCCAGGCAACATCCTGGTAAATCTTCTCTGCACCCTCTCCAAAGCTTCCACATCTTTCCTAAAGTTAGGCGACCAGAACTGCACACAGTACTCCAAATGTGGCCTAGCCAAAGTCCTGTACAGCTGTAACATCACTTCACGACTCTTGAATTTAATCCCTCTGCTAATGAACGCTAATACACCATAGGCCTTCTAACAAGCTCTATCCACCTGAGTGGCAACTTTCAAAGATCTATAAACATAGACCCCAAGATCCCTCTATTCCTCCACCTTACTAAGAACCCTACCGTTAACCCTGTATTCCGCATTCTTATTTGTCCTTCCAAAGAGGACAATCTTACACTTGGCAGGGTTGAACTCCATCTGCCACTCCTCAGCCCAGCTCTGCATCATATCTTAGTCCCTTTGCAGCCGACAACTGCCCTCCTCACTATCCACAACTCCAGCAATCTTCGTATTATCTGCAAATTTACTGATCCACCCTTCGACTCCCTCTTTCAAATCAGTAATAAAACTTACAAACAGCAGAGGACCCAGAACTGGTCCCTGCGGAATTCCACTTGTAACTAGGCTCCAGGCTGAATATTTACCATCTACCACCACTCTCTGACTTCGACCGTTTAGCCAGTTTTCTATCCAACTGTCCACATTTGCCTCTATCCCATGCCTCCTGACTTTCCGCATACGCCTAAAATGGGGAACCTTATCAAATGCCTTACGAAAATCCATGTATACTACATCCACTGCTCTACCCTCATCCACATGCTTAGCCACCTCCTCAAACAATTCAATAAGACTTGTAAGGCAAGACCGACCCTTCACAAATCCATGCTGGCTGTCCCTAATCAAGCACTGACTTTCCAGATACTCATAAATCCTATCCCTCAGTACCCTTTCCATTACTTTGCCTACGACCGAAGTAAGAGTAACTGGCCTGTAATTCCCGGGGTTATCCCTATTCCCTTTTTTGAACAGGGGCACAACATTCGCCACTCTCCAGTCCACTGGTACCACCCCTGTTGACAGTGAAGACGAAAAGATCATTGCCAACGGCTCTGCAATTTCCTCTCTTGCTTCCCACATAATCCTAGGATATATCCCGTCAGGCCAGGGACTTGTTTATCCTCAAGTTATTCAAAATGTCCAACACATCTTCCTTCCTAACAAGTATCTCCTCTAGCTTACCAGTTCGTTTCACACTCTCCTCTTCAACAATACGGTCCATCTCGTTTGTAAATACTGAAGAAAAGTACTCATTCATGACCTCTCATATCTCTTCCGACTCAATACACAGTCTCCCACTACTGTCCTTGATCGGATCTATCCTCGTTCTCGTCATTCTCATGTTTCTCACATACGCATAAAATGCCTTGGTCTTATCCTTGATCCTATCCGCCAAAGATTTTTCATGCCCTCTCTTAGCTCTCCTAATCCCTTCTTCAGCTCCCTTCTGGAAATCCTGTATCTCTCCAATGGTCTGTCTGAACCTTGTTTCCTCAACCTTATGTAAGCCCCTTTCTTCCTCTTTACAAGACATTCAACCTCCCTCGTCAACCAAGGTTCCCTCACACGACCATCTCTTTCCTGACTGACAGATACATACATATCAAGGACACGTCGTATCTGTTCCTTGAAAAAGTTCCACATTTCCACGACATCCTTCACTGACAGCCTAAGCTCCCAACTTATGCTCCTCAGATCCTGTCTTACAGCATCGTATTTACCCTTCCCATAATTGTAAAACCCACGCTGTTGCATGCACCTATCTCTCTCCACAACCAATGTGAAAGTCACATAATCGTGGTCACCATCACCAAATTGCTCACCCACGAACAAGCCCATCACTTGCCCCGGTTCGTTATCGAGTACCAAATCTAATATGGCCTCCCCTCTGGTCCGACAATGTACATACTGAGTTAGAAAAGCTTCCTGGATGCACTGTACAAACACCGGCCCATCCAATCTACTTGATCTAAAGAGCTTCCACTCAATATTTGGGAAGTTGAAATCGCCCAAGACAACTAACCTGTGGCTTCTGTACTTTTCTAAAATCTGTTTCCCTATCTGTTTATCCACATCTCTGCTGCTATTGGCGAGCCTATAGTAAACACCCAACAAGGTGGGCGGCACGGTGGTTAGCACTGCTGCCTCACAACGCTGGAGACCCGGGTTCAATTCCCGCCTCAGGCGACTGACTGTGTGGAGTTTGCACGTTCTCCCCGTGTCTGCGTGGGTTTCATCCGGGTGCTCCGGTTTCCTCCCACAGTCCAAAGATGTGCCAGTCAGGTGAATTGGCCATGCTAAATTGTCCGTAGTGTTAAGTAAGGGGTAAATATAGGGGTATGGGTGGATTGCGGATCGGTGTGGACTTGATGGGCCGAAGGGCCTGTTTCCACACTGTAATGTAATCTTAAAAAAAAGGTGACTGTTCCTTTCCTATTTCTGACTTCAGCCCATAATAGCACCAAAGGCAGATCCCCCTCGAACTGCCTTTCTGCAGCCATTATACCACTTCTAATTAGCAACGCCACACCCCTTCCTTTTTTATCACCCTCCCTAATCTCAATGTAATCTTGGATACACTGAGCTACCAATTTCTAGAGCGTCCTGCAGTAAATACTTTCACATATTCAGTCGGCTCGAAGAGAAAGAAATTCCTCCGTATCTTTCTTAAATAGGTTACTATTTACTCTGAGACTATGTTCTCTGGTCTTCGATTCTCAGACAAGGCGAATCATTCTCTCCTAAGTTATCCTATCATGTCCCTTATAATCTAATGTATCTCAGTAAAGTCTTGTTACATTATTCTACACTCCAATGAGTACAGGGGCAATATTCTCAGTTTCATCTCCCGAGAATATCCTCCCATATCCAGGATGATTTGTGTTAAATTTCCCTAAACTGCTATTCCTAAAATAGGGGGACTAAATTTGTTCACATTAATCCAGCTCTGATCTGACTAATGCCATGTGTATTTTGAAAAAAACATATGTTCCCATTCCGTTTAAATAAAGTGAAACAAAATTATTTGACTTCCCGATTACCTGCTGAAACTGGATGCTCGCTTTTCATATTTCATGTACAAGGAAGCGAAGTGCTCTGTATGCTGATGTTTTGTGCTGTGTATTTCCCCACTTAATATTTATATCTGCCAAAACGCATAAACCTCTTTTTTTGCATGTTTTATGCTGATACGTTTTTGTCCACTTGTTCATCCTGATTCTGTCCATCCACAACGTTGCTGTGCCGCTCTCATTACTTGCATCCATATCTATTTTGTGTCATCTCCATACTGAGCAACAGTACATTAACTGATGTTGTACAGGTGATTAGTACATGTTGTCAACAGCTGTGGCACCAATATTGTTGGCTCCGGGAATCTGCAAGTTACAATTTACTATCATGAAAATGCCCTCATTACCTCGCCTCTCCATTCATTCCCCAATCCTCGACTAATACATACCCCCAAATTGTTGGTTTATGCTTCTATGCTTGTGAAGTGCTATCGTATAAAACACCGTTCAGAATATTTTTAGAAATTCAGATATATTCCATTTACTGCATTCCCCTTTATGTATTGTGCTTGTTACGATCTGAAAATACTTGTAGGTTAGGTCTGATTTCGTCTGCACAAAGCTATGCGGAATCCATTTTATACTATCATGCATTTCTAATGTTCTGTTATTCCAACTTTAATCATAGATTAACATTTTCCCAGTGGCAGATATGCTGTCAACTGAGCTGAATTTGTCAGGCTGGACACTCACAAGACGTGACCATTGTTGAATAAAGGTGTTGAGGAACAAATCAAAACGAAAGAGTATCCTATATCAGACAGACAACAGGGTTCAAGTGAATTTCTTGTAGGGACTTCAATAAAGTGCACACCAGGAAGGAAAGAGGGGATATGAAATAATTTAATCTGCCGGGGCTGA
This sequence comes from Chiloscyllium plagiosum, assembly GCF_037043375.1. NCBI lineage: Eukaryota > Metazoa > Chordata > Chondrichthyes > Orectolobiformes > Hemiscylliidae > Chiloscyllium > Chiloscyllium plagiosum. The sequence goes on along the minus strand of NW_028270180.1, from coordinate 64,990,287 downwards.
AGATAATCCAAAGAGGGTCTACAAGTACATATCTGGCAAGAGAACAACGCGAGAAATATTACCTGCAATATCAAGGAGGTGGACATTGCTTTTGAGCTCAGCAGATGGAAGAGGCATCAAACGAAATTTTCACGTCATTTTTTATTGTGGAGACAGCGAGACCAAATGTTCACTCTCCACATGTGAAGAGGACGATACCTTTTCCGAAACTATTTGACCAAGCATCAATAATTTGAGATTCGGTGATGTTTCTAGCGGTTGGATTGCATTCGACTCTGTCTGGCCTCATGCAACAAAGAGTCTACATGTTCTCAGGACTGGATTTTTAATATAACGAGCAGGCTTTGCCTTGTCGTACTGCAACATCGGAGGTCGAAGATGACTTTATAGAGATTCATAAAATCAAGAGTGCTCTCGATAAGGCGAACAGCAAAGTTCGTTTTCCCTTGGATCCTGGAGTCCAGCCCTCATAAGATTTACACCGAATGACAAGACATCCTTTTCACACAGAGGATGGCTTGCACATGGAATCAACTGCTAGAGCAACTGGTACGTAGAGGTACTGCTACATTATTTTATAAGACATTTGGACGTTTAGACGAAGAGAAAGTGTTTAGAGGGATTCAAGCAAGGTGGAACAGCTCAGTTTGGGAAGTTTGTTCGCCAAGGATATGTTATACTTAAGGAGGCTACAGAAATCATGGAAATACATACTGATAAACATTTCATATTACAGGAAAATAATTGCTGGACTTCTCAGAAAATGTAAAAGGCGTATAAAACTCCAGACCCTGGACTGGTGTATTGTTATGAACGTGTGTGAAAAAAAAGAGTTGAAAAGCTTGCAAGGACACAGAACAACCTGTTCTGACCAAGGGAACAATGTGGCATTTGTTCGAAACAGCCAGCAGAGCTGGATTGCCATCAGCTTAAATTATGAATCAAGATCCGAAATCAAAATCAGGTGTGAACTTCACGTTTTGATAATATTAAAGCCAATGAAATAATCCGATGTTTTGGGGTATAAATCAGGATATTTTCAACAGCTAGGACTGCGTCAGAGACATCCAGCTCAAGAGATCCTACAAATGTACCTTCCTGGAAATGTGTTTGCATGGCAGAACATCGAGGAAAACCTGGAGAGAATCTTGCCAGAAAAATCCACAAAATGAGACTTGAAAAGGCTGAGTGGTTTTGAACCATGATTACTTTTTAAATCATTATTGGGAATCTTTTAGAATTGGAATGTTATTGCGGAGTGGAAGGTAAAAGATGGGTTTAAGAGAAACTAGTTGTAAATAGTTGTTAGTTTTCATTCTCTGTTAGACATAAAGAAAAAAGTTGATATTTTCCCTTTAAATCGTGACCTTTGCGAAACGTTTTGACTATCGAATTTTGACAGATTACACCACGGGGTAAATGTTGTTCTGTGTTGCTCGTTTCAATTAGCATCGAGGTTTACCCTGTGTTTGTACTGAATCCCAAAGCATGATAGGAGGTAAGCGCGGAAATTGCAAGACTCCTTGCTGAAATAATTGTGTCATCTCTAAATATGGGTTTGATTTAAAATGACTGGACATTGACGAACCTTGTTGAAGAATGGATACAGGGAAAAGACTGGAATCTCCAGGCTTGTGAGTTTGAAATTGATGGTTCGCAATTTTTTGAGGTGGTTTTGGAAGATAGCATTTTCAGAGTCCAGGAAAAATAGGGGATCATCAGCATGGTTTAGTGAGGTGGAAACTGGATCTCACAAATTTGTGAGAGTTTTGATCAAGTACGCAAGAGGAGTGATGAGGCAAGAACAAAAATTTTGCTTACTTAGGCTTCAGGAAAGCGTTTAACTAGATTCAACATGGAAGACTAACGAGTAAAGTTAGATCAGATGTGGTTCACAGTGAGTTTGCAAATTGGATACAAAATTCAATTAACAACAAGAGAAAGGGTGAGATTTTGGTGTGTTGTTTATCAGACTGCAGGCTTGTGACCAGCAGTGTTCCACAGGGATCAGTGATGGCTCCTTTGTTTGTGAGTGATGTAAATGTTTTAGATGACAGTATGGAAGGCAAGGATCATCAGTTTGTGGTTGACACTAACATGAGCGACATGCATTTCACGAGATGACAGCATAGGTCTTTGTGTGTACACGAAGAACATTTAAAAAGACTTTTGGACAAATACATGGATAGCAAAGGTTTAGAATGATATGGTCCAAGTGCAGAGAAATGCGGTTAATGTAGACCGGCATTATGATCAGTGTGTACCAGTTTGCACCAAACGACCTGTTTCTGTGCTGAGGGACGCTACAACTCTCCATGGTGGTACAGTCGACAGAGAAGAAGGTTATCTGAGGTTATAGAAGATTAAAAGAGACATTGATCATTCGGGTATATGATTAAATGAATGGTAAAGAGAAATGATCTTGAACAAATGTAACGTACTGCAGTTTGAGTTATAAAGGGATAACTGGTACAATTACAAGTACTGCTTTGAATAGTCCTGCGCAATAGACATGTCAATAGGTCACGGAATGAACTTTGGAAGTCGTGTCACATATCGTCAGCTTCGTTAAAATGCTGTTAGAACGCATTCATGCGTTGCTCAGTGTTGAAGTTGGGACGTTATCCTGAGGTTGTACAGGATGTTGGTGTGGCATCTTCTGTAGTATTGTGTCTATGTTCTGGTTTCCAAGTCAGATAAAGAAGAATATTAAGCTGGACAGAGTTAAGAAGAGATTTACCAGTATGTTGCTAGGAATGAATGGATTGAGCTGTAAGGGGAGGCTGGATTGGCTGGAACTTCTTTCAAAGGTGCACAGGAGGTTGACGTTTACCGTATAAATGGTTTTTTTTAAAATCCTAATGGGTACAGATTAGCTCAATTGCAACGGTGCTTTCCTTCTTTGGGGTATTTCAGGACTAGTGGGCGTATTTTTAAGGTGTGAGGACAAAAGTGAAAAAAGGACACGAGGTTCACTTTGTTTTACTTTACACGGTATGTTTCCTGTGCAAAGTTCTAGAGGAAGTAGGAATGTGGATAAAGTTACAACATTTAAAAGACACTTAGATAAGTGCATGAATAGGACATGTTAAGAGAGGTATGGGCCCAATACACGTAGTTGGTACTACGTTAGTTTCGGTTAATGGTAGCATGGACTGTTTGGAACAGCGGTCTGTTTCAATGATGTCTCAGTTTATTTGAAATTTACAGAGTGCTGAGAGGCCTGTGCAGAGCCAATGTGGCAAAAATGTTTCACCCACTATGACACACTAGAACCCGAGGGCACAGAGACAAAGTGAAGCGATAACAATTTGGAAATGAGACGTGGAGGAGTATCTTCAGTCAGAGAGTGGTGATTCTTTGGAGATAGTTGCTGTAGAGGGCTGCGGGCGCCAATTCAGTGAGCAAATGTGTGGCACGTTGGCTCATTGGTTCACATGGCTGCCTCATAGCACCCGGGTCCCAGGTCCGATTCCAGCCTTGGGCGACTGTCTGTGTGGAGTTTACACGTTCTCCCTGTGTCTGTATGTGTTTTCTTCGTGTACTCCGGTACCTCCCACAATCTAAAAGATATGCACATCACGTGAATTGGTCATGCTAAATTGTCCATAATGTTTGGTGCATTAGGCAGGGTTAAACATAGAGTTGGGGTGGGTTGATCTTCGGAGGGTTGTAGTGAACATGTTGGTCCGAAGGGCCTGTTTTCATCCTGCAGGGAATCTAATCAAATCATTTCAATTCAGATTAAAATAGCTCAGGATCTTTTCCCACGACCCAATGCCCTCTGCGCCATATCAACAGAAGTTTCACCGAGCGAGTTTGGAGCTCCCAGCCTCGGCGTTTCACGCGCCTCTCTCCCTTCACAGTAGGACTGCATGCTCATGGAGTTTGTCACTGGCAGGCAAAGTAGATATCCACTCGGTCATTCCACTCTCAATTTCCAATCGGATCTTCGCCACTGCGTACACAGTTTCACTGAGTCCAGACCTGGGAACCGGTGTGATGTGAGTGTGCAATAATAGTTTCTTCCTTGTCTCACGGCACGGGTAAAGTTACGATGTGAAACTTCATGTTTAATGAAACCGATATTTCAACAATATTTGTGAACTCTCGCCTGTACATTTAATCTTTTATTGAAATCTATCGAATTCAATCTTCAACATTCTCAATGATGGAATCTCCACAGCCACTGGGGACATCGAAGGTGACGATTCAATCCGGTCTCAGTGGGCTTTCCTGTTGTGCATGTGATGCGGTTCCTCGACTATCTCTGCCATTGCATTAAAAGCTTTTTGTATTGTGCTTTTTCATGTAATCGAATAGTGGTTCGTCCTCTGCGTTGTGGTCAAGCAACCTCCATACAAATCCGAGTATCAGTAATGAGCATTTGTTCCATGTTACTCCACATAACCTGTGCAAAACAAACGCAGAAAGGACACAATCAATTTTAAGTTGAAAATACTCACTCAGGTGTTGGTTTTAATGCTTCAAGCCGCTACTCTCAGCACCCAATCTCGGAGATTTTTCTCCCTTTAACAATCACTATTCCCCCTTTCCATCCCTCCTCCCATGTCACTGGGCCATTGGAAAAATTAACATTCACTTTTACATTAACACCGTTAAGTCTGTGCTGTAGCTGTCACTCTTGTTAGGTGAACGTCACCCAATATCACCGTCAGGACCATTCAGCCACTTAATGCTATCAGACAATGTGGTTGGGTTTTGAATCCTCACGTATAGTGTTTTATTGGCATGGATCAGAGATCATTGGAGCATTGGGTTCATGAAAAGGGCACAGAACAGTATTGAGGGAATGACTTTATTGGAAAAGACCAATGTCTGTGATCTCCCCACATTTATTTCAAGTCATCATTTGTCTCTCGCTAGAGTATTGTGTATAATTTTGCAATTCACATTATAGCAGTGATATGACAACTGTGGAAACGATGCAGAAGTGATTTGCCAATATAGGATCTGGATTGAAGAACTTCAACTATTAAAGAGTTTAGACGGACTGGCGTTGTTTTTTCTGAAAGAAGGGGAAATTGAGATGAGACAGTGTTGAGATGTACGAAATGATGAGCAGTATGGATTATGTACACTTAACGAAACATTTGATGGAGGGATCAATCACCAAGGAGCCATAGATTTAAGATAAGAGTAAAAAGGTTTGGGTAGCTGCACATAAAAAACGTTATCAGACAACGAGTGGTTGGAATCTGGAACTCACTGTCTCTGAGTGTTGGAACGGCAGAAATTCTCAGAAAATTCAGAGATATTCAGATGTAAGTTTTTAATGTTAAACGCACACAATGTCAAACGATAAAAAATTGGATGAGGATAACCAAGCAGTTATTTTGACAAGAGCACGCACAAGTAGCTTGCAAGAGCAGTTCGCTCTGACGACCACTGGAGTATGGCGTTTCGTATCCTCAGCTGTCATGTGGGATGCAAGGGTTCATTTTCCCGCTGGGACGGCCCTGACTGTTTCAGGGTTTCAAGGTTTGTGTAAAGATTTGCAGTTCCAGTGAAGTTTGCAGATGGTGTGTGGATGTTCGATAGTGTTGGGAAGTTGGTTTGCAGCTGTTTCCTGCCCTTTCTCGGAGACATCCTCAAGGCTAATGAGACTCTTATGAAGCTCTGCTGTCCTGTAGCGTTTCGAATTGGTGTGATTTCCTTCCCACTGCTTTCAGTTGCTGCTTCTTGTCGTTCATTGCAGGTCCCGGTATGTTATGTCCAGGTCAACATGTTCTTTGATGGAGTCATTGGATGAGTCTCGTCATTCTAGAAAATCTCTGGTTGCCCACTATTGTCCAATTATTGTTGTGTTGTTCTGGTCGAATTTGTTGACCTCGTCATGTCTGTGCATTGCCACTCTGTACAACTGATTGTGGTGTTTACTGGATCCTCCAGAAATGCTTTGCAACAATAGATATTCCCGCAAATTCCTTGCAGACAAACAACGTTAGGAGGGCATGCCAAGAACCAACACATCAATGAAAAATGTCTCGGAACGGACAGCCTTTGACTACTCGGATTTATTAGAGAATATAAACCGAAAGCCACATTTAGACAACAACTCACCAGAACATTGGACCCAATACCCATCATGTACAATACAAATATCGTCAAACAATGTTGCACGTAGTGAGAGCAGGGAACATTATACAGGACAGACAATTCACGACTCGCATTCATGAAGATCTACTTGACACTAAACACCACTGCCAGGTATCCTCAATAGGTTGACTCATTACACTGAGTGTTGCTGATTCTGCGGCTGGAAGCTTGGATTGTATGACAGTCTGCAGCAATGGAGACGGTGTTGCTGGAAATGTACAGCAGGTTAGGCAGCATCCAAGAAGCAGGAGAATGGACGTTTCTGGCATGAGCAAGTCATCAGGCACATGCCCAAAACATCACTTCTCCTGCTCCTCAGATGCTGCCTGAACTGCTGTGTTTTCCAGCACCGCACTCTAGACTCTGATGTCCAGTATCTAAAGTCCTCATTTTCTCCTCCGTTTGCAGCAGTTGTTGGTTCCTTGAGTGAGGGATCAGTTGATATAACCAATGTAAACTTCGATTGCTGATTGAGAAATATAACCAGGTCCGTAGCTCAAAAGAGTGTTTCTGTTGTTTCTCAGGTGCCATTCCTGGCACGGCCTCTGGCACTGTAATTATTTTGAGTTTCCTGGTTGTTCAATGTGTGTTTCTGTGATCACACAGTTGCCAGTACTCTGGGGAGCGGCTGCAGTTATCTGCGTTCGCAGCCTCGATGCAATTGATGCGGTTTGGGTCATTCTTGATTTGTGCAACAGGAGCACAGTGATGAATCAATTGGTATTGCAAGAAAGCAGACAGGCGTGGAAAATGTCGAGGTTCTGGTGATATTTGCACAGTGTTTAGAGATTACCTAGATTCAGGAGAAAAGAATGTTGAATTCTTACGAGTCGTGTTGAAGAACTGTCTGGGAAACAAATCACCAGCGGTGTGGTTTACAAGCGCACTCACAGTAACCATAATGCGAAATAAAACATACAAAAAATGAGGAAAACAGACGAAGGATGACAGTAATCATGGGTTACCTGACTTTCACTCCCCAGCTCCCCCAATTCCCACTTCCAGCTCCATTATAAACAAATTTTAGAGAGCCATAAGCATCAACGTTGTCCATTGGAACGACTCAATTCTTTCCTTTGTTTTCGATTAGGCTATTTGTTTCAGGGTTTTTTTACTTTCCTTGGAAACGATCTCTTTCATTGTGAGCATTCGGAAAGGAAGACATCCTTTTTGTTAGGGAAAGAATATGATACTAAACATGTTTGTGTCAGGCATGAGATTCCTCTGGCTCACACGTTTCTTCGACTTTCTCTCGGTTTTAATAGTGTTCTTCCTTTTGACTTCTCCGACCAAAGTGCATGACCTCATAATGCCGACATAAAACTGCATCTGACAAGTTATTCCCCATTCATTCAACCTATCTACATGCCTGTGCGAAATGCCACGTTCTCAACATAATATGTGTGAATTGTCAGCAGATTTGTGCACATTTGACTCTGCCACTTGCTCCATGCTATTAATAGAGAGATAATTGAAGGCTTAAATATACTGAGACTTGCCAGACATCTGCCGTAAATACTTCTACATACTTGCTACCCTCTGAACGTGAGAACATCCTCCTCATCTGTGTCTTAGTGGGTAACACCTTTCCCTGAGATCAGAACCTCCCGTCCTGTACTATTCTGGATAGAAACCAGAGAGGAACAAACGCTTAAAGTTAAGCATAATCTCACTGGCGTCTCTAGGGCCAGTTCTGAGTGCTCTTTGTTGACCTCTGGTTGTACAAACTGCCCTGATTAGCACTTTAGTTTTGACAATGACACATCTACTTCAAAGTTACTTTAGTGCCTGTGACTGAAGTGGTGCTGAAAGGCGCTGTAAAAATACAAGAGCACCTTTGTTACTCGACCATTGCCGTTTTGTTAATCTCTCTGCTCATGGAAATGGATCATAGAACATAGAACATAGAAAAATACAACGCAGTACAGGCCCTTTGGCCCTCGATGTTACGCCGATCCAAGCCCACCTAACCTACCTTCCCATCTACTCTATCTCTCTTCAACACAGAACATGTTCCCCTCACTGTTGATTTTAAATGATTTCCTGTTGGATGAGTTTTTTAGATTAGATTAGATTACATTACAGTGTGGAAACAGGCCCTTCGGCCCAACAAGTCCACACCGACCCGCAGTGAGGCAACAGTGCTAACCACTGTGCCACCGTGCCGCCCACTGCAACTCCAGAAAACCCGTCTCAATAACTCGGTATTTTCTCAGGTCTGCTCAATTGTTGACATGCAGGAAACTTGTGTTCTGAACGAGAGACAGATCTGACTCAGAACGATAGGTCTGTTCCTCTATCCACAGATAATAACAAACACATGGTGTATAAGTAGGTTTCACTGAGTTTATTTGATACAAGTTGTGTTTTCCATAAACGTCTTCACTCCTCGTCCTTTGGTCAGTTGCCCTGGACAGGGGCAGCAGTTCCTCCTGACCATCAACACGCCCATCCACACCGCTTTCGCCAACATCATTGTACACATTCCCAAGAAATCTCCCATTAAACTTCTTTGCTCCAAACAAAATATTTCCAGAGTCTGGAATCTCTCCAAAAAGTGAGATTTATTTATAATGCAAAGCAGAGGGTTGTGAAGATATTCTTGGAAAATTGTGCCAATTCGCAGATGGGGAAACTGTCAAGAAGCAAAGCAGAAATCCGAGTCTCGAGTTTTTTGGATCTTAATATATTCCTTGGAAGCGGATCCAGAGGTGAATGAATGATGAACTGTTCGACTGAGCAGAGACAGGTTAGAAATGTTTTAGTGCTTGCGGAGGCCAGTGCTTTGGCTCTGATACCCTCCGGACATGAACTAATCTGTGACATTGAAAAGATCCTCGTTCCTGCACGTCAGGACGTCAAATCTCATTTCAGCTCCAGGACAATGAGAAAACACGGTCACAGACAAGACACTGAAAGATTGAAGAGACACGGTCCCGCTTGGAGGAGAACTGGTTCCTGGTGTCATGGTTGTGTCTTTAGACTGTGGGAGCAGACTACTCCCATGTCTTCAGAATGAATTTCCAAGGATTTATTTTCGAAAGGTAAAGCTAATTACGGACTATTTTCCATGGGGGAGGAGCAGACTAAAGCTTGCATTCGGAGATCATTGACGCCGTTGGCTCATCAGTCTCTGTGGCGATGTTACTCAGTGCGTTTGGCTCTTCACTAACAGGTGCTGTTCTCCCTCGACCCAGGAAGGGAGTGACAATCACACAATCCTTTTTTCTTCAGCTGCACAGTTCCGGGGTTTATACCGTGGTCAGGAATATTACAGATGACATTACAGTGTGGAAACAGGCCCTTCGGCCCAACAAGTCCACACCGACCCGCCGAAGCGAACCCACCCATACCCTTACATTTACCCCTTACCGAACACTACGGGCAATTTAGTATGGCAAATTCACCTGACCCTGCACATCTTTGTGACTGTGGGAGGAAACCGGAGCACCCGGAGGAAAACCACGCAGACACGGGGAGAACGTGCAAACTCCACACAGTCAGTCGCCTGAGGCGGGAATTGAACCCGGGTCTCTGGCGCTGTGAGGCAACAGTGCCAAGCACTGTGCCACCGTGCCGCCCACATATGTTCGTCATGAGGCATGAAGGGAGTTTGTCCCGGTTTTAGGAGAGCTGGTTCCCGGTGACATGACTGTGTCGGCAAGGCGTGGGATCAGACTGTTCCCATTTTCCACAACGAATGCCCCAGGATTCATTTTGGAAACGTCAAACCAATCGAGGGTAATTGTCATTCTACGAAGTGCAGGCGAATTCTTGAATTCGCTAACAGTCTTCTTTATGAGATCCTGCAAGGGGCTTGCTACAAGGAACTCCCCAGTCTCTGTGGAGCAATTAATTCTCTCGTTCGGCTGTTAACCGATAAGGTGTTCCCACGCATGGAGCGGTCGCTGTTCTTATCCAACCGAATCCTTTGCTGTGCAGTTTCGTGTTTTTAGTAGGTTCGGGAATATGCTCCCGATCGGAAAACCTATCCAGTGAGGAACGACAAATGTGTTTCTTTATTGTTTAATGGCGAGTAAAGTGTTGCGGATGCTGGGAAACTCTGACAAAAACAAAAACTGCTCAAGGAACTCGGCAGGAATGGGAGACCCTGTGAGAAAAACAGAGTTCTGAGAAACTCCTGAAGAAGCTCTGAATGGTTGTCTCTGTTTCTCTATCTCCAGATACTGCCAGACATGCTTAGTTTCTCCTGCAATCTCTGTCTTTGCTTCGAAATGAATGATAATTTGAAATATCGAGATTGATGACACAGACCAAACATATCCTGACATTTTACCCTGTGGAAGCTGTGATGATTCAATTCAAACAAACCTAACAATGATTGCCGGTCCCTCAGATCTACAGGGAGGGAGAACTTGAAACCAGTTTAGTAGCGTACTTCTGCAGGTGTGGCCAAGTGATTGAGGCGATGGGCGTTAATTCCACTGTGAGTTCCTCATGCAGTTAAGCATTTTGCTGACTGTGATTGAGAGTCGAGAGTGAACTAGAAGTGTGTTTGTTCTCTGCTTTTATGTTTGAAATTCAAATCGCAGGATGAAGTAAAATGCATATAAACCAGATAAGGAAGCTTGGGAAACTGCAACCAACCGCCTGTCATGATTGAAAAGGCAGAAACCTCCAAAGCATGAAAGACCCATATAGTCGAACACTTACAGTGCTGAATTCGTTTGAGCCTTTGAGCAAAGTGCTGCCAAATGAGGTAAGAACGCTTTAGTGGATTGTATTGGAATGTGCAGACTCAGTGGGCCAAAAGGCATTTTCTGTGCTCGACACATCCATGGCCAGCTGAGAAAAACTCAGTTTGTGAAGGAACAGGACATTGTTTGCAAAGTGCCCCTCGGCCAGGAAGGGATCGAAGTTACTTTCTGTCAGTCACGGTATTCATTGGAAGATTTTAATTGGTAATATCTGGTATGGTGCCTATTGGTGGAATCAGTCTATACGATAATCAGGACATGAAACCGTGGTGCCTTATTGCCCTGCCGTGAGCAAGCTCTCGCAGCTTACATTCCCTGATTCTGCTTTTGAAATAAAGATCACTTTCTCAATGTGTCTGTATTTGTATCAAACAGCTCATTGATCTCGGGACTAGACATGAAGAGGAATCTGGAGGTGTGACAGGGACAGAAACAGAAAGAGACGAGACGTGAAAGTGTCTAGAGTTTGCCTTGTGTCAGTAGTTTTAGTGAGGAATGTTTTCTGGGCGCTCTCCTGTCAGATCCCAGGAGCAAGATGCCTTGATTTGGTGGGATTTGTGTTACTGAAAGTTACACATGCGAAGCGTGTGGGACTATTTCAGCTCAGTATCCACTTCATATCGCAGCTCACAGCAACGGTTCACATTTTTTGGAGAAGTGGCTTGTATTCCACTTAAAGCCGCCTTTCACGAGAGAAACCTGCGGACTTAAAGCGCATGGAGTGCGTATAATGATGAGGACTCTGTCACTGTCGGGGAATGTGCCTGCGTGTTTGCGTCTGTGTGTGAACATGAGAATACGTTCCCCAAAGGTGTTGCAACCCAGTCAACCGCCAGTACCATTGCTGTGTCATTTAAGCTCACAGAGCGAATCTCATTGACATTTTCCCTGGAAAATCAGAACACTCAAAGTTATGGGGCAAATGCTGCAAACTGGGACGAGAATAGATGGACGTCTGATAACCTGATCTGTACGATGGACGGATGGCCCTTCACTGTCCCGCCCCAACCCCACTCCCCCACGCTTTAAAATCTCGAGGACAGAGAGAGGAATTGACCTGACGAGAAAATCTCTTCACAATCTTCCATTACATTTTTATTGTCCCTTTTCCGACAAATTTTGCAAATTACTTACCATGCTTTTTATCTTCTCACCTAAATCATTTATTTAAATGAAAAAATGAATGTGGGCTCAGCATCGATCCTTGTGGGACACCATCGGTAATAGTCCTCCAGTCTGAAAGCTACTTTCCACGGCTATTCCCAGCCTCCTGCTGTTAATCTAATTTTATATCGAATTGGAAATATCACCTTGAACTCTCTGTGATCTCACTTTTTGAATCAGGCAAACATGTGGAATCTTGAAAAAGGTTTCATTAAAGTTCAAGTGAGCAATATCTACCACTTTGTCCTGATCAATCATATTAGTTATGCCATCGAAAACTCAGTCATGTTTGTGAGATACAACTTTCCTCGCGCAAAAACATTCCGGTTATTCCAATTTATTCCTTGTATCTCCAAATGCATTTAAATCCTACCGTTTATAATTGCATCCAACAACTTACTTAAGACCACCGTCAGAAATCCAGGCCTATCATTCCCAGGATTCTCCATGTAACCCTTTCTTAACAAAAGCACAAAATTAGCAACTCCCCATTTTTTCGGCGCCTCAGTCATAATAATAGTTTACACAATTATTTCTACGAAAGGCCCAACAGTTTCATTCCCTAACTTGCCACAAAGTTCTGGGATACATGAGATCAAATCCCAGAGAAATATCCATCTTCATATTTTCCAAGTCCTCCAACACTTGCCCTTTACAATGGAAACGACTTTATAAACATCAGTATTTAGTTGTAGGGTCCATTTCGTTCTCCACAAAGTGAACATTATATATCTCTCCATCTCCAAAACCAAATGTGAGCTCTTTCATCTTAAAGTGGTCCTATTTCGTCTCTAGATCTTAATGTCCTTGTGGAATCTCTTTAGATTATATCCTTAACTTTACGTGCTTAGGTGATCTGACATTCTCGCTTGACCTTTATGATGTCCTCTTTAAGAATGTCCATTCCCTCCTTATAATCATTCAACAGATTCAACTGAAATCATATGTTTATATGGAAATTGTGACCTTTTTTTAAAAAAAGAAATTCATATGACAAAAGCCTTAATCCCTGCGGTCAACCTTGTCCTAATATAATACCTACAATGTGGAAACAGGCCATTCGGCCCAGAAAGATTCCTTTAATCCTGCAACGGACATCACACCCAAACTCACACCTCTACCCAATTTCTGTAACTCTGCATTCCCCATGGCCAAAGAACATCACCGACGCATCTTTCGCCTGGGGAGGAAATCGAGGCAGAATCGGAGAGGATGTGGAAACTCCAAACACACCGTCCTCTAAAGTAGAAGTTGCCCATTATTGAGCAGGTTGTCATACTGCACCTCGCCAATAGCCGTTTGGAAATTCCAGCTGGTCACCTCTACAGGGTAGACTTCGTCTTACTTGCTCATTACCTTCTCACAGATGTCTAATATATTTGTCAGACTTTATTTCCCCTTGAGAACCTATGCTGATGCTTCAAGTACTCGGTAAACCGATCCTTCCAATGACATTTGACAATGAATTTAATACAAAGCTGATTTATTTGATTTTTATCCAGAATATCAAAACTTTGCTTTCAGATCTGAATATGATGAACAACAAGGTTAAATCGCTGTTGAGATATGTAATCTCTGCACTGTCTCAGCAGGGTCGACGAGTGAGTGAATTATTTCCCTTCGTGGGATCCCTCTTTTGTCTCAGCAGGGTCGATGAGTGAGCTAACTGTGTTTCTCACATGGAGCAGGTAAATGCTTTCTGCCCACTGCAATCTTGCTGGTGTACTGAGAGTTGAGATAAACGCTTGAACCTATTCCTAGAATAACTACACTTGAAACGTCTCTCACATTGTGAAAATGTCGAAGGGGCATCAGGTCTACAGAGACTGTTAAGCACATCCCACAGACTATACATTTGATAGGTCTCTCTTCAATGTGAAGACGTTAATGATAAACTGCCCCCTGGAACTTTTAGAGTGAATAATGTCTTTTCACAGTGTGAACAAGTTGATGACACGTTCATCTCCAGGAACTTGTGCAGCACTTCCTGCAGTCAGGGCATTTAGAAAGACACGTTAATATTGTGAGAAAGGTGATGAGCCATCCGGTTACTCGGACTTTTACAGCAGTTCCCATCGATTTGGAAATTAAGATGTCTCTCCTCCCGGGTGAGCACGTAGATCAGACGTCACGTCTCCAGAATTCTTAAAGGTCTCTCATTCATGTGAGCATATTTCTCAGAGATGAAGCACACAGAGGTTTGATAACATTTTCCAAAGTCTGGCGAGATTAAAGGTTTCTAATTAGAATGAGCGTTGTGCTGGACGTTTTAAAGCATTTTCCGCAGTCCAGACTTTGAAATGGTTTCTCCTAATTCTGAACGAGCAGGTGCTGCAGCAGGTCAGAGACAGTGTGAATCCCTTTCCACACTCTGAGCAGGTGAATCGCTTTTTCCTTGAATCTTTGCCTCCATGGGAATTCAGCTCAGACAAGGAAATGAATACGCACATTTCCATAGACGTTTCTTAGTATGACTGCATTAGTGGTTTGTGAGCTCTGCTGATGGGGAGAACCATTGTCCACGCACACAATAAGAGAACGATTTCTCTCTCACTGTAACCAGAGGGATTTTTTGTCCTTTCATGTTCTCTATCTGATCAAGTTCTATTTGTGATAAAATGTGCGACTTTATCAGATCACAGCGGAGAGATTGGTTTGTAAATCTTCCCCTTCTAATATCCTGCGAAATTGATGCTATCCAAAAATGAGAGTGGGAAAGCAACTTTGACAAGACTCTGGATACTTTCTAAGAGATGGTCTGAGGGTGAGGGATTTTCGACACTTAGAATGTGACCAGAATTTCGTCAGAATCTTTCATGCACACAGCATCCACCACAGAGAACAAATAGATCTGCAGGTGGATATAAACACGATCACCTCCCTGTTCCTTCCAGGTCAAACGCTGTCCTGCCTTGTCTGACATGCAGTTCTGTTGGAGCAGACATTTCTTACAATTGCATCATGGCAAAGCTGAGGCCTCTGTCTTCAGTCCAGAAATCAAAATCCACTGCCTCGCTCCTGAGCCGAAAGTGTGCTGCTGGAAAAGCACAGCAGGGCAGGCAGCATTCAAGGAGTAGGAGAATCGACGTTTCGGGCAAGAGCCATCATCAGAAAATAAGCTTGTAAACCGAAGGGGTAGAGAGACAAATTGGAGTGGATGGGGCTGGGACAATGTAGCTGAGAGTGTGATAGGTGGATGGAGGTGTGTGTAGTGGTGATTGGTCGCAGAGCAGTGCGGAGGGGATAGTTGGGGAGGAAGATTGATACATTGGACAGTTCATGAGAGCGATGGAAGCCCAGGACCTGCATGAACTTGGCTGATCGGGAGGGAGAGTTGAAATGTTCGGCCACGGGTCAGTGATGTTGTTTGTTACGGGTGTCTGTGGGTGTTTTCTGAAGGGAACTGTAATTAGGTATCCTGTTTCCGCAATATAGGTAGACTGCACCAGGAGCAATGGATACATTCAATGACATGTGTGGAAGTGCAGGTAAAACTCTCATGGATGTGGAAGGCTCCTTTTGGGCATGCGACAGAGTGGAGGTGTGGGTGGAGGTTTTGCAAATCTCATGTTGGAATGAGATTGGGGCGGGAGGGGAGGGTGGTTTGGTGAGGGGTGTGCACTTGACAAGGAAGTCGTAGAGGGAATGATCTTTATAGAAAGCGGATAGAGGTGGGGAGGGAAACACATCTTAGCTGGTGGGGTTAATTTTCAGGTGTGGAAATGTCGGAGAATGACATGATGTCTGCGGAGGTTGCTGGAATTTAAAGTGATGAAGAAGGGAGCTCTGTCCTTGTTGGAGGGATGGGTTTTGAGAGTGGAGTTGCGGCAAATGGATGAGCTGGAAAGCATCATTGACCATGTGCGAAGAGAAAATGCCTCGCCACTGACTCAATCTTCTCTTTCGCAATTGTCTGAGTCTGAACGAGTCACGTCATAACCATAGTGGCATCCTTCACCGCGTTTTGTGCTTTCAACCACATATCGCCATCGTCACCATCGTCACTTGCACTTCATTAACATCATTAACTCTTCCACGTCTCCGCTCTTCTGCAGCTCAAACTCTCAGCCATTCGTTTGGATTAAACGGTGGTAACACACTTCCATCCGCCCTCTCAAATCCCTCCTCTGAACTGGCCTAACTCCCTCTGCCTCTATTCAAGGGTGGACTTGCGTTCTGTTCAGTGTTTCATTGTTCTTTACCTGAATGGTATTTTCCAAGGACAGAACACTCCACAAAATCATTTTATTTTAAATAAATGCCGTTTCAATCAACTTTCTTTTGCAACTTTTAAATATATATGCGCACACGCATACATGCAAGTATGCCCACATATTTATATACTTTATATATGTTCGCATACACACACACACACACACACATATATATATATATATATATATATATATATATGAGTGTGTGTGTGTGGACAATATTAGGAATGGATTGCCGGACATTTGAAATTTCTTTCTGTAGAATATGAGTGGTAAGGGTCTTCAATAATGTCCCAGATATCCAAATCTGCGGGAAGTGCACCCAACCCCAGCTCCTCGGCAACTGCGTTTGGGAACTGTAGCTTGAGGTCAAGTCATTTGGAGTCTGAGTGGAATTCAGCGAAGTTATAGGGAGGCAGTAACACTTCAGGTACAAGAAATAGATAGATGGGATCCAATCTGGAGCCGAAACGCTAACAGGCAGACAGTGCAGGCATCTGAAGTGGCCATGCCCCTCAGTAATATGTATACCATATTTGTTATTTTTGGGTGGGATGACTTCCGAGGGGAAAGCCATAGGGTATAGTTCTTTGGCACAGAGTTTGCACCTTTTTCTCAGAAGGATGCGGGGGACGAGCAGGAGAGAATTTGTTATTGGGGACTCCATATCAATGGGAACAGATTGAGATTCTGTGGATATAGGGCAGACTCGTGATTGATGTGTTGTCTCCCAGCTACCAGAGTTTGTGATATCTCGCATCGTGTTTTCAGGATCCTTAAGGGAGAGGGTGGACAACCCCAAGTCATTGCCCACATATGCACCAACATCGGTAACAAAAGTGATGTGGATGTATGGCAGAATTTCAGGGATCGAGGGTGACATCTTAAATCTAGAACAAACAGAGTTGTTCTCTCTGATTTGTTGCCTATTCTACGTCGTAGTGAGGTGAAGTGCAGGGAGAGAGCATTTGAAAATGTTGTTGCAAGGATGGTGCAGGAGGGAGAGATTCCGATACCTGGATAGTTGGGGGTTAAACTGGAGTCGATGAACCTTTACAAACAGGATGGTCTTCACCTGACCTAGAAGAGTTCCAATACCCTGAGGGGATAATTTGCCAAAGCTCTTCATGAGGGTTTGAATGAATTTAGCCGCGGAGTGGGAAACTGAATTGTCGCTCCAGTTTGCAAGTGGTTGTGAGTGGTTTTGTCATAAATAGCGTTTCAGGTTTACAAGAGTGTACTGGCAAGGATGAAGGTAGCTTGAAGTGTGTTTGCTTCAACATCTGGGATAAGGTAGGTGCCATGGGTTGTTACCTGGGACTTCGATGTTGTGGTCATTTCAGAGACATGAACGGAGGACTGAAGAGAATGGTTGTTCCTGGTACCTCAGCTTCGATTTTTCAGTCAGAGTAGGAGGGTCGTTTCAGAGGGGGAGATGTGGCACTATTCGTCAAGGACAGTATTATGGTAGCAAAAAGGATATTGGTGAGGACACGACTGAATTTGCTGAGATAGAATGGACTGAGAATAGAATCAGGAATGGAGAGCTCACCACAAAATGCTCTAGATTTATGGAGGAAAAGATTGCAAAGATGATTCTGGATAGGAACAAAAGTGACAGGGTGTTTGTTATGGAGAGCTTTAACTTTCTAAATATTGATTGGAAATGTTATCGGTTCAGCAACTCGGATCGGTCAGTCTTTGTCTAATGTGTGCAGGAGCGTTTCCTGACGCAGCAAGTAGACAGGCCAACAAGACACAAAGCCACATTGGATTTGCTTATGGGTAATGAACTCAGCCAGCTGTTCTCTTTGGAGGTAAGTGAGCACTTTGTTGATAGTGACCACAATTCGGTTATGTTTATTAAGTGATGGATAGGAATAGATATTTATTGCAGAGCATGAGGTATCGCGGGGAGAAAGGCCATTATGATGCCATTAGGCAAGAGTTAAGATGCACTGCATGTGGAAAGTAACTTCAAGGGTTGTGCACACCTGAAATATGGAGCTTGTTCAGGGAAAAGTTACTGCATGTCCTTGGTAATTATGTATGAGTCATGCAAGGAATATGAGGTCGACACAGAGAGCTGGGTTTACTGAAGAAGTTGAATCTCTTGAGAAGAAGGAGAAGGAGGCGTATGTAAACATGAGATATGAAGGCTGACGTAGGACGCTTGGGAATTAAAAGCTAACCAGGAAGGGCCGAAAGAGAGAGCTACTTCGAGCGAAGAGGAGGCATGAGAAGTCTTTGTCTGGCAGAAATAATCCTGAAGCTTTCAATTGATAGTTCAAGAATAAAAGAATGTCTAGCATATGATTATGGCCTGTCAAGAACAGAAGTATGAAGTTGTCAGCGGAGTCCAAGGATAGCAGAGACGCTGAATGTTTTTTTTTATCATATCAAAAATGAAAAAGACAATGTTGGCGAAGAGAGTACTGAGATGCAACCTATTAGAATAATGACATTGACATTCATAAAGAGGAGTTGTTAGCAATTCATGGAAGTCGAAAAAGAGGGTTGTCCCCTGGACTTGATGGGATGTATCCGAGGATTCTCTGCGAATCGTGGGAGGAGTTTGCAGAACTTTTGACTGTAAGCTTTATTTCGTCAGTGTTTATGTCATTAGTGCTAGAAGACCCGAGTTTAGCAAATATTGTCCCCTTCTTCACGAAGGCGAGTAGAGACAATGCTGGTAATTATAGAACAGTGAACCTTAGCTTTCTTGCAGCTAACGTTTTGGAAAAGATTATGAGAGATAGGATTTATGATCATCGAAAAAGGAAGAAGTTGTTTCGGGATAATGAGTACGATTTTATCAATAGCAGGTTGTGCCTCACAAACCTTATTTTGTCTTTGAGAAGGTGAGCAAACAGGTGGACGAGAGTAAAGAGGTTGATGTGGTGGATATGTTTTCAGTAAGGCACTGTCGGCTGTTGCATGAAATACAGAGTCATGGGATTGAGGATGGTTTAGCGGTTTGGATCAGAAATTGGCTCGCTGAAAGAAGACAGAGTGTGGCAGTTCATAGGAAATAATAATCTTGGAGTTCAGTAACTGATTGTGTACTACAAGGTTCCTTTTTGTGTTCGCTGTTGTTTGTCATTTTTATAAATGACCTGGATTATGGCATGGAATGATGGATCCATAAGTTTGCAGATGACATTAAGATCGACGATGTTGTCAATAGTGCCAATATCTGCTGACGGTTACAGAGCTGACCTCAGAAGTGGCAAATGGATTTTAATGTGGAAAAGTGTGAGGTAATTTACTTTGGAAGGAACAACAAGAATAAAGAGTTCTTGGCTAATTGTAATATTCTTGGAAGTGTAGATGCGCAGAGCGATCTCGGTGCCCATGTATATAAAACTCTGAAAGTTACCACCCACGTTGACAGGTTTGTTTGCAAGGAGTCCGGTGTGTTAGCTTTTCTTCGGAGAGTGATTCAGTTTCAGAGCGAAATTATCACTTCGCAGCTCCAGAAATTAACTGGTGTGGCCGCAGTCGTAGAGTTGCGTGCATTTCTGGTCGCCACATTATGCGATGGATTTGAAAGCATTGGAACGGGTGCAGAGGACATTTTCAAGGATGTTGCCTTCTATGGAGAGATGGTCTTACGAGGAAAGGTTGAGGGACTTGAGGCGGTTTTTGATAGTGACAAGAAGTTTGAGGGGTGAATTTAGATAGAAATTGAAGATGATCAGAGGTTGCCATAAGGTGGACAGTGCAGGCATTTTTCTTAAAATGGTAATTTTGGCACAAGGGCACATCGATGTAAATTGAGGGTGATAGATACCGAGGTAGGTTCCTTTATCAGTGAATAGTAAGGGGGCTGAAGACCTTGCCTTCAACACTCGTAGACTCAACAACTTTCAGGTCAATGAAATGGTCATTGTATAAACTGGCGGATTATGATGGTAAAATACTAGTCAGATTGGTATCACAGGTCGGTGCAGCTTTAGGGCCAAAATGAACTTCATTGCGGTGTAATATTCGGTGTTTGAACTGTTCTTCAGCTTGAAGTTGCAATCATCTCTGGTCACTATCAGTAAAACCAACACCTGGTGAGAACCGAATGTGCAACTTCGGCACCTTCCGCACTTCCAGTCTGTCGTGCAATTACATCAAACTGACGAATTGCACCACTGGAGCTGCCGTGTACTGATGACCAATGGCTACTGATCTTACCACTGGGCCCCTCAAACCAATTACTCCTTTTTTGCTGAAGATCTGAAATGAAACACAGCACAGAGGAGGTTATACTGATGATGGATCATCGATTATGGAGCATCAGGTTCAGCAAAATGACATAGTAAAATATGGTGAAAATAGGCATTATTGAATTCTGTGTTCGTTTACTGTGGCTTCCTGCGTTGATCACAGGCAATGTTATGTCGCCACTGTACTGGGATTTTCCTTCTATCGGTATCAATTCGTCAGAGAATTCAATTCACTGGTACTTCACCAGCATCCTTTGGAATGTTCATACGGCACAATGACCCTCACTGTACACAACGTCAACAATCCTCTGCATTACGACATCCAAGGGCACGTGGCATGGTTTTTTTATCAATAGTGAAAAAATAATCATGTCATGCAAGGGCAAATTGAATTTTTGTTTAATTAGTAAGTCGCAAGAATCCAGAGTAAGTTTCAAAATGTCAGAAATTCACATTGATTACCTTGGACAGAATTCTAGCCCAGCAAGTGGGAAATCTGTCCCTCAATCCCCAGCATCCATGTAATCGCTTGCTCCATGTGTCCACTTGGAAACCTATGTGAAGGGATGTTCAGCCTGACAGAGAACTTGTGAGAATCCTCCACTGTCTGATCTACAGCTGAAACAGGAGCTACCTATTCCAGCTTGGAGGGTAGCGAAATGGAGGTGGGACAGAAAATATTAATTGGTGTAGATTCACATTGTTCTCATTGTGATTGTTTAAAACCTGAGCCAGAAAAGACTCAAGCAGAAAGGAGCAGAAGTCGGCCATTCTCAACACCGCTCCTGCCCCGCCACGCCATTCTGTACCATCATAGCTCACACAGCACTTTTATGTCTTTTTCCAGCGTATCCATATCATCGTGTTGCCAAGTTGCTAACACATATTTATCGATCTCTACCATAAATCGACATCGAAGTTATTCATCGCTGAGAGGAAAATGTTGCATTTCGAGACAGTTGGATTTTTGCATGAATGTTATTGGTTTTGCAGATGAGCAGCCGAGTCTGGTTAGAACACCTATCAAACCATAAACTAAAACTCTACTCTGATGAGATTTGCATCCACAACTTTTGAATGGCAGTCTTAAGAAAGGCGTAGAAATTCAACGCGCTTTCCATTGCACCACAAAGTCGCGGCCACACCCAGTTTTCAGCACAAAGGTTTGCCTTAGAACGATTTCGTTCGGGACACCCATCTCACGTCTGTCTGACCTCGTCACACTTTCCAGTATCTGGTCCTTATCCACGTGTGCTCTGGATCTTCAAGTGTTCGCCTACATACTGATGAAACATCCTCATAACACTTAGCATTACCACACGTTCAAATAAGAAATTCCAGACGTACAACACTCTATGGGTGAAAGCGTTCTTCCTAAATCTCCTCTAAACCGCTTTTCTCCTGCTTTTCATCTATGTCACTGGTTATTATTCTTTCCCAAAAAGCCTTATTCCTGTCATAAATATCTATCTTCTTCAGAATATGTGCATGTTAATCAGTTTCTCACTCAGCCTTCTCTGTGCTTAGTTACACAGCCCGAGCTTAGCTCATCTACCTTCACAATGGGAAGGGTCCAGCCCTTGGCATTATATTCATCTCCTGTGAACTTCTCCTCCTGCAATCAGACGGTTCCTGCAGTCATGCGATTACAACTGAACAATAAATGTTCTTTGAAGAAATGCCAAAATGTCTGAACAGAATCAGCAGCTCTTGTCCATCTATGATGAGAAAGGACAGTCAACGCTTCGAGTCCAATGATTCGTGTTCGGAACTAATGGGATGTGTGGGTGGGTGAAAAATGTGGAAGAGGGCGGGCAGGATCCAAAATGATTGAACTCGATGTTGGGTCCTGAAATCTGCATGGTCTTTCAGTAGAAAATGAGTTGCCGATCTTCCAGCTTGCGCTGTGCCTTGAAGAAGAACTGCAGCGGACCAGAGACTGGTATGATGGCTCGGGTACACAGTGCAATGTTAAAGTGACAGGACACTGGAAGACCGGGGTAATCTTTGTTGATTCTGGACAGAAGTTAAGTGATCTCAGCTTTGTCACCGACTCTGTTTTCCTCTCTCCATTGTAGAGAGATCACATTCTCAGCAGAAACGACAGTTTTCTGGATTGAATGAAGTGCAGACAAATCACTGGAAGATGTGCCTGGAAGTTTCCACATTGAGGAGAGACATCGGAAACCAGCAGGAAATGTATCTTACAACATAGAACGTTACAGTGCAGTACAGACACTTCGGCCCTCGATGTTGCACCGACCTGTGAAAATAATGTGATGTATTACAATGGAAAATTAACATTTCTTTTGAAACCAATAAAAGCACAGGAAACAAAAAAGTAAGGGCCTGACTTTGCAGAGGGCAAGTGTTGCAGACAGAAAGAAAATCTATGTATATTTAAACCGAGCTAATAGCAGACTTACAAGGCCAGCAAACTACCATATCAACAGCAAAGGAATTAGGAAAAAAACAACTCCATATCTGGAAAGGAACTCGAATCTTTCTTGCCACTGACATTGAAGTGTTCATAAGAAGAAGCGAATTGTACTTTAAAGGGAATATGTGAAAGCTATCAGGCGCCCATTACATGAGGCGTCTTGCCAATGTATTACCTGGGACATGGGAAACCTGAATTTGATGGAACGCGCTGCATGCTGAAAACTTTCTGGCCCAAGAGAAGGAAAAACGGACATTAAACATGGAACAGCAAACACATAAAGCTCAGCTTACTATGATGCAAATGGTCGCCCAGCCGTTGGAAGGAGGTGCTGCGTGAAAAGAAGGGCTGGCAGAGGTAAATCTGGCGGGTGCTTTGTTTGCAGAGCAATGGACCACTGAATGAGGCAGTGCACGCCCAGGCAGCCTCAATCGGCCCTGGAGGCTAAGCAGCAGGGTGACTAATGGAGGAAGGCTGAGGTGGAGATGGGCAGCCCCAAAGTAACAGGTAAGCCTCTTTGCTTTATGCTTGGCAACTAATACTCGCTTATGCTCATCTCTACTACTAACCTTATGGGCACTGAAACACCTCCCACGTCTGTACTGAGCACTGAGTTTGCAAAACGTGAACTATATTTTCAGTACAAACGATGATGAATATAAGTCAATGCTTACATCTATGTTATATGTGGAAGGTGCACCTCTTATCTTTTTGGAAGATACAAGGGCAACATATTCAGTTCATTAATGAACGCAGTTCAGAGAGTCGACGCAAATAAAGATGAACGGAAGCTTCCTGAACTTAATGGGTGCATCAGGAGTCGTGACACGAGAGAGATTTACCGCACCCCTATTGTGCGAAACCAGGAATGGGGAATCATTTCTGTTATCGGAATTCTTTTCTTTCAATCTGATGTCTCGGGATCTCAAAGTGAGACTGGGGTCGGATTTGCGCAGTACCCCGACGGGCTTGCAGGTAATACAAAAATAAGATTTACCAGTGCAGGCTGGAAAATACGAATCACGACCCCTGATGCATGTCAGAGAGCGATAGGTTCCGTGAGCGATTCACTCAACCAGGAAACAAGTCGCCATGTTAATCCCATTAACACCGATTTTCTTGCTGTAGATATGCTGCACTGCACAGCACACATACACCGCGATGGTCCTGACTAATCACAAGAGAAGGATTGGTTCAGGAGATTGGTTAAACCAGATCAGTTGTTATTGTGCCAATTTTATTGGAATGATCACAGATGTGCTGTCACTTTAAACTTTTTTAAGTATCTGTGACGGTAAGTAGACCCTGTTTTGTTGATGTGGAAGGCTCTTTTCCTCACGGACCATTGGCGAAGGCATCCAGAGACAGGTGTCAAAATTTGGGACCATGGGTACGACAGGCACAAAAAACGAAAGATTGTATCTTCAGGGTCGGTGTGGGTATCAGCTTCAATGCAGTTATGAGGACGTATAGGAAGAAACTAAATTGGCTAACTCAGGCAGACAGGGCAGTCCTGGTAATCCCCGCCAGGAGTGTCGTCTGGCATTTACCTCTGGTAGATGTCTCGTACCCAAGATTAAGAAGGGTCCCAACTGATTTCAGGGCAAAAGGCAAACACGATGTGGGGCTCATACGAACCCTTAAGAATAACCCCGAAGTCTGAGTATCGTCCTTGCAAAGCAAAAGAGCCGTTAAAACCCGAGGCTGTGCAAGGAATTACCCCAGTCTTTGAATCGCTCTTATAGGCTGGAGTGATAATCCCCCGTGAATACTCACTGGTGAGAACACCCATTCTTTTCGTTCAAAAAGGCAAACATTCCAGGTGAATCGGGGGAATGGAGGTTTGTTCATGACCTGCAGGTTATCAATAACGCTGTTGTTCCGCACACCCCAAATGTTCCCAACCCCTATACTATATTGGCTCAAATTCCACTGTATGTAATGTCTCTCTATTGCGGATTTAGCAAATGCCTTGTTTTGTGTACCATTACACGCCGACAGTCAATTCTGGTTCACTTTTCCATTCAAAGGCCAATAGTATGCTTTCACGTGACATTTTCAAGATTACTGTGAGTCCCCACCATAATTAACGAGGCTCTACACAGGAGGCTGGAGACTCTTGCTTTAACCGGGGGGCTCAGCGCTTCTGCAGTATGTAAGCGAATGCTTAATCGCAGGATCAACAGAGAAACAATTTGAGAAAGGTAGGCTTGCGATGCTCTGCCATCTTGTCTCGCAAAACTACAACTTGTGGAACAACAGTTGAAGTTCTTAGGTCACTTAATATCTGAACAAGAAAAGGTCATTGGTCAAGACAGAGTTCAAGCAAACCAGCAAAATTCAAAGCCTCACATGAAGAAACAATTGCTGTCCTTTTTGGTCATGTGATTCTACTTAGAATGTTTAACCCGCATTACGCAACCCTTTAGGCGCCGAAAAGTGACATAGCTCATGGCTCAGTTTTGCTGAGCTAGAGTCCGTTGCAGTGACCCCTGAGGCCGAGATGCTTTTGTTGAATTGAAATGGCTCTCCAAACTACACCGACACTGGGATTCCAAATCCAAACAAGCCTTTTGTACAAACAGTGGATGAGAAGCGTGCCTGCATGACATCTGTGCTGATGCAGAATTACGTGTGGAAAATTGAGGCCAGTAGCTTATTTTTCACCTCAACTTAGATCCCGTAACGGCAGGATTGCATAAATGCTACCCTGTCGTGCCTGCATTTGAAAAGGCTGTTGTAGCTTCCAGGGACATAGTCGGTTTTGTTGAATTAAACCGACTGGCCCCACATGCAGTATCCTTACTGCTTTCTGAGCAAAACACAGCACATATGTCGGCAGCACGTTGGTTCACATACAATGCTATGCTATTGGAGAAGCCTAACATGACAATAAAGCGATGTAACGTCCTTAATGCTGCTTGTCTTCTCCCCACAGAAGGAGACGGAGACCCACATGACAGTGTCGCCGTAATTAATGACATTTGAAGCCCGAGACCAGACGTGAAGGATTCACCAATTTAGAATCTGATACGGCGTTTTATTGTGGAGAGGTCAGCATTCAGAAGCAAAGAAATAGGCCAGTATCTGGTATGTTGTAGCAACTACCCACGAGGTAGTCAAAACGGGATCAGTTCCTTCTCATCTGTCAGCGCAAGCAGCAGAGCTGATTGCCTTGATTGAGGCATATAAATTGGCCGAAGAAAGAACAGTGAATATTTACATCGACTGGAGATATGCATTCGGGGTTGTGCATAATTTTAGATCCCTGTGGAAAAACAAGGGCTTCTTGACCTCCACTGGAAAGCCAATCACATAACATGGCCTGATCTCTGACCTCCTGAAAGCAGTCCGATTGCCGAAATCAATCACTGTACGTACGTGTGAAGCCCACAGGAAAAATTATGATTCAATTTCTCAAGGCAATGAAGATGTAGACTGAGCGGCAAGGACGGTAGCCAATCAGCCGCCAGGTGATGAGTTTGACCTGTGTATGTGGATGTCAAATATTTGTAATCCAAAGCAGACTTATGGGAGTTACAGTCGCAGGCCACATCGAAGGAGAAGTGTGAATGGACAAGGGCAGGCTGCAGAATGAGGGAATGGGTGTGGTGTGGCCCCAATGGGAAACCCTGTCTACCACGATCTTTATTCCCTTTCTATGCCAAAGTAACACACGGTAAGGACCATGTGTCAAAAGTGGGGATGTACGACAATATTTCAGCACGCTTGTACAGAAAGGGATTTACTCATTACTCATAAAAATAATGTGAATAATGTGTTATCTGTGCCACTAATAATGTGGATACAAATGAATCAGGCAGAACACTCCCAATCCCAAAGACCCTTTGAACATTTACAAATGGATTTTATTGAACTAACACTCAGCGAAGGGAAAAGGCATTGTCTGGTAATAGTTGATGTTTTCCCAAAGGGTGGAAGTGCTCCCACGTCTAACCAGGAGGCCAGTGCGGTAGCCAAAGCTTTGCTAACTGAAATAATTCCGAGATGGGGCATCGCTGAAAGGCTAAGCATCGACAATGGAAAGCCATTTATAAATATTGCCCTCCAGCAGATCAGTGATTACTTGGGAATAAAGGTGAGGCATCATTGTGCCTATCACCCAGCGAGCGGTGGGGCAGTGGAAAGAGAGAAAGCTACCCTTAAAAATAAAATGGCAAAATGTTGTGAGGAACTCGAGGTGACATGGACAAAGGCATTTCCAATTGTGCTAATGTATATGAAGGAGAGGAAGCGTAAATCTTAGGACGTTTGAGATATTGTTTGGAATGTGGCCCAATACAAAAATTGGCCCAAGACCGATTGTAAAACAGATAACATTCACCACTATTGACAAAGCCCTAGCCAGAGAAACAATAGCCAACCTGCTGAACAGACATAACAGACAACAGGACGTTGAACCCATCAACAAAGACGGCTTACTTAAACTACTGGACTTGTGCCTCACAACACACTTCACATTCACATACGAACAAATCAACGGAACACGAATGGGCTCACCGATCTCGGGACTCATAGCAGAAGCAGTAATGCAAAGGTTAGAACAAACAGTCTTACCACAAATTCAATCCAAACTCTGGGTCAGATACGTGGATGACACCTTTGTAATCATTAAAAACACGGAAATAGAGAAAACACACCGGATCATCAACTCCACACTCGCAGGAATCCGATTCGCGAGAGAAGAAGAAAAGGACAACCAACTCCCATTCCTAGACGTGATGGTACAGAGAACACCAAACGGAGAATTCACCACAAAGGTACACAGGAAAGCCACACACACAGATCAAGTCCTGAACTATGAAAGCAACCACCCCAATATACACAAACGAAGTTGCATCAAGACACTATTCAAATGGGCCACAACACACTGCAGCACATCAGAACTGCAAAAAGAGGAAGAGGAACACCTATACAAGGTATTCGCCAAAAACGGATATCCTCGCAATGTCATCAACAGATGCCTAAGGGATAGACCACAGAACGAGGACATGCCACAACCCAAAGGACTAGCCACACTACCATACATCAAGAACATCTCTGAACTGACAGCCAGACGACTGCGACCACTAGGACTCATAACAGCACACAAACCAACAGCCACACTCAGACAACTACTCACCAGAACGAAGGACCCGATACCCAACATGAGCAAAACTAATGTAGTGTAAAAATCCCATGCAAGGACAGCACAAATCACTATATAGGACAAACAGGAAGACAGCTAACGATCCGCATCCACGAACATCAACTAGCCATGAAACGACACGACCAGCTATCCCTAATAGCCACACACGCAGACGACAAGCAACACGAATTCGACTGGGACAACACTACCATTATAAGGCAAGCCAAACAAAGAACAGCCAGGGAATTCCTAGAAGCATGGCACTCATCCACAAACTCCATC
This sequence comes from Chiloscyllium plagiosum, assembly GCF_037043375.1. Taxonomy (NCBI): domain Eukaryota; kingdom Metazoa; phylum Chordata; class Chondrichthyes; order Orectolobiformes; family Hemiscylliidae; genus Chiloscyllium; species Chiloscyllium plagiosum. The sequence goes on along the minus strand of NW_028270180.1, from coordinate 64,961,983 downwards.
AACAACCACATCGACCTGGACCCAATATACCGGCCACTACAGCGGACAGCTGAAACTGACAACTGGAAGCGGCAGGGACTGGCCACTATAAATGCCGGAGGAAACACCACAGAAGCGCTTCACAGGAGGCTCCTAAGCACTGAGGATGTCACCTAGACAGGGGACGAAACGTTTGCAACAAAAACTTCCAGTTCGGCGAACAGAAACACAACAACGAGCACCCGAGCTACAAATCTTCACACAAACTTTGAACACCTACGGGCGAGAGACGCTAAGACAAGCCAGGAAATGGGAATCCTGCGCTAAGCGCAACATACGAACAACTCCGGTTCCTGCACGAATGCCGAAAGAATCGAATCCTTCCACCAAGTGTCAGATACAGACCGCCAGTCAACAACCCACAAGCCAGAGACACAGCCAGACAGAACGGATTCAGGATGATCCAGGGAATGATTACAGACGCTTACAAACGACTTCACAGATACAGACAAGGAATTGCGCACCAAAAGTCGTTAATGTCAAAAACTACTAATCAGGAATGGACCCAGACCATAGAACAGGCTGTCACCATAGGACAGAACAGGACTACACACCGCAAAAAACGGCACGAAAAGAAAAAATGGCCAAGCTAACACACAACATAGAGGACACCACAACACACACCTGGGTTAAAAACCTCTCCCACAGACAGCTCACAGACACGGAAAGAACAATACTGGCCAAGGAACTCAACTACAACCACAGGGACAGCAAGACAGCAGACTTCCTAGCAGCACTAGAATGCACACTCAGTAACAATGGACTGACAGAAGAGACACAACAAACAGTGAGACAAAGTATCGTACCCATGATAACAAGGAAAAGACAAACACATAACCTCAACACAAAGGAGAGGGAAGCACTAAAATCACTAAGAAACGATAAGAACATAATCATACTACCAGCAGACAAAGGCAGAATAACGGTCATCCTGGACAAAGCAGAGTACATCCAAAAAGCACAACTGCTTTCAGATACCAAGTCCTACCAAAAGAGGGAGGTTGACCCCACCCCACAGCTCACCAATAGGATAAACAACACACTGAGGAATCTACAAAAAAGCGGGCAGATAACCAGGTCTGACCTACAAAGAATGAAACCTGAAAGCAACAACACCCCCAGATTCTATGGACTACCTAAAGTGCACAAACCAGACATCCCACTCAGACCCATAGTATCACTACCAGGGACACCATCACACAAAATGGCTAAAGAACTACAGCAGAAACTGAAACACCTCATCAGCGGATCCAGACACTCTATACAATCAACACATGAATTCTTGGACATCATCAGAAATGTAAACATAGACAAAGAAGAAACCATGGTCTCATTCGACGTAACGGCACTGTTCATCACTATTGACAAAGCCCTAGCCAGAGAAACAATAGCCAACTGGGCAACAGACATAACAGACAACAGGACGTTGAACTCGTCAACAAAAACGGCATACTTAAACTACTGGACTTGTGCCTCACAACACACTTCACATTCAACAACCAGATATACGAACAAATCAACGGAACACCCATGGGCTCACCGATCTCGGGACTCATAGCAGAAGCAGTAATGCAAAGGTTAGAACAAACAGTCTTACCACAAATTCAACCCAAACTCTGGTCAGATACGTGGATGACACCTTTGTTATCATTAAAAACACGGAAATAGAGAAAAAAACACCGGATCATCAACTCCACACTCACAGGAATCCGATTCACGAGAAAAGAAGAAAAGGACAACCAACTCCCATTCCTAGACGTGATGGTACAGAGACCACCAAACGGAGAATTCACCACAAAGGTACACAGGAAAGCCACACGCACAGATCAAGTCCTGAACTATGAAAGCAACCACCCCAATACACGAAGTTGTATCAAGACACTATTCAAAAGTGCCACAACACACTGCAGCACACCAGAACTGCAAAAAGAGGAAGAGGAACACCTATACAAGGTATTCGCCAAAAACGGATATCCTCGCAATGTCATCAACAGATGCCTAAGGGATAGACCACAGAACGAGGACATGCCACAACCCAAAGGACTAGCCACACTACCATACATCAAGAACATCTCTGAACTGACAGCCAGACTACTGCGAACACTAGGACACATAACAGCACACAAACTAACAGCCACACTCAGACAACAACTCACCAGAATGAAGGACCCGATACCCAACATGAGCAAAACTAATGTAGTGTACAAAATCCCATGCAAGGACTGCACAAAGCACTATATAGGACAACCAGGAAGACAGCTAACGATCCGCATCCACGAACATCAACTATCCACGAAACGACACGACCAGCTATCCCTAGTAGCCACACACGCAGACGACAAGCAACATGAATTCGACTGGGACAACACTACCATTATAAGGCAAGCCAAACAAAGAACAGCCAGGGAATTCCTAGAAGCATGGCACTCATCCACAAACTCCATCAACAAACACATCGACCTGGACTCAATATACCGGTCACTACAGAGGACAGCTAAAACTGACAACCGGAAGCGGCAGGGAGAGGCCACTATAAATGCCGGAGGAAACACCACAGAAGCGCTTCACAGGAGGCTCCTAAGCACTGAGGATGTCACCTAGACAGGGGATGAAACGTTTGCAACAAAAACTTCCAGCTCGGCGAACAGAACCACAACAATAACAGACCACTGTGAGGAAGAGATGTTATGTTACGGTATAAAACTCTCCACACTTCTGTCTCAAATACAGAATCAAAAGAAGGGCAGCACTACCCCAATCAGCAGAAGGGAAGATGCACAATCTAGAACCTGAAGACTGGATAGTGGTGAAAGACGTCAGGAGCAAATGCATGAGGGCGAAGAGCTGGCTGGGCCCGTTCCAAGGGCTCCCTACAACACAGACAGCTGTTAAGGTCGCCGAAAGAGCCACGTTGATACACGCCAGCCATTGCAAACGTGTAGGTGACCTTGAGGAAACATCGGACAACACGGGATCCAAATAAGTGTAAGTAATGATTAGAAGACTCATAGAAATATGGGGCTGCATGGCAGGACGAGTCGTGAAGGCAGGAGTGTCTGGGATACAACCGCAGACGGTAATCTTAACCAAGGATGTTAAGTTGACATTTACATGCCCGTTTGGTAACCAGGACGACTATAAATAAGGCAATAAATGTTTACGCAGAGATCCTTGTGTACCCAGTTACTGGCATTTTGTAGTATCCCCCACGGCTACAGGTACACCTGACACGGGATATCGGTTTCCTGTTATCAAAGAAGGAGGTGCCATGGCAAGAGTAATAATAACCAAGATTCAGGAGAGTGATGAGGAAGCCTGGTGGTGTGGAATAGATAGACCCTTCTCCGATATCTATAGATAGTTGAATATAGTGGTACAGCCTCGCACCCACCCCGCCCGAGATGCAGTGCAGAAGGTCCTCCAAGAAATAGTAGCTCCTGGACTCGAAAAGATGAATGTCCAATGACCCGCACTGCAGATGGGCGGAAAGGCCTTTTCCAATCTGACAGAAATAGAAGAAACAAAGAAACTGAATGTGCAGCTAAAATGATCACAAACGATCAAAGTAAAAGTGGATTCATTGAGAAAACCTACAGCGCCATATTTCACTTTCCGTGGAAGTCTACTGTTAAGGACTCAGTGTTCTCACTGCTGTAGCAATGGGGGATTTCCTCTGACCATTTATGTTGTTGACAACCTTTCCAAAGCAGGGAATGTTGTATGGAACTGTGCATTAATCGAGTATTGTCACAAACAGGATTCAGACTAGCATAAAACAAAGAAGTGCGAATCCTGGAAATCTGAATCAACAACAGGAATTGACAGAGAAACTCTGCAGGCCTGACAGCATCTGTGGAGACAAAGAGATTTAATGTTTCATATCACAGATTCAGGCTACTTATGCTTTATATTGTTTTATTGCCTGGGTAATTGTCAATTGCACTTCACGAAACAGCATGTCTACCCCAATCTCTCATTAGCTGACAGGCGTCATCCGTAAAAATGCAAAATTCCTTTATAAGCGGTAATGCTGTTGCTGTTGTCCTGAGTTGGTGAAAGGCTGGCCTTCATTACCTTTTCCTTCTCCTTTATGTCGATGAGCAGCCATGGTGAATGGAGAATTTCTGTTTGCCTCCCTTTGTCTCTCTGTGCCATCTCACTCTCTTGTACATTCTCTCACTCTCTGTCTGTCAATATCCCTCATTTTTCATTTCTACTCTTGGAAAAGTGTTAAAATCGGAGTCTGGTCCGTGGCTTTCTCACCCCCCCCCCGCCCCCCCGGCCAGAGTGTGCAGAACTGGGCTCACAGTCTCCAAGTAATGTCTGTGTTACTTAGGTCTGAGATCAGGTGACATTTGTTCACACAAAACGTTATGAGCTTTTACAATTCTAAATAGTATTCATAATAGACCAGAAAAAAACAGTTTCACTCCAATTATAGGATTTCTATGGTGCCATTGCCGTTTGCCTAAAATCAATGAATGGTGACAGCAGACAATGAGAGCCATTATCTCATTAGATGCGTTATTACTACAACATTGTCCTGCAAGTCTGCAGTGTCTCCTGCATCTCTTCATTATTCCCAAAAAACTTGAAAAGACGGACGGAGAATAATAGTAGAAGAGATAGACAAATCCTTGTCGAACAGAGTAAAAAGAACTCTGCGTTGAATTAGCAGGATAGAACATCGATTAATGGGTCCACATCAGGCGGTAGGGCTTGGTAGCACGAAATAACAACGGTCTGAGCTCAAACACAAGAAGCATGCTGATCCGTCACTTTCGCGATGTTGGATAAACAATACGGCTTTTACAAGAAGTTTAAACAATGAACTTTCAAAGTACAGAACATTTGACAGCATTTGACACCATTATCGCCTGATTATTACCATATGCTTTAACTGACGAAACCACATACACTGTTCTTCAAATCAATAAGGGCATTTAATGAAGTATTTGATCACAGTTAATCGGACCACCTTTATGTAATAAAGCTGCTCGATGAGAATTTATATCAACGTCCGCTAGTGCAGAAAAGAAGTTCACAGCTGGTGACTGTCCACTCAAAATGTACAGGAAGAGGTAATCTCTTCTTGCTTTGATTTCAAACTGTGCCTTCACCTCTTTAACCTGACGGAATAAACAGTATGCGTTCATCCTCTCGGGGCCCATTTACCGCCTGAATATGCACAGAGGGAAACTCATACGAAGAGACCAGCGTAATTGTGGTGAATCTACCTGGAGTGGTGTGTGAGTTGATGTTAACAGTGGGCAGTAAGGGCTAAACCATTAGCACTGACATTGATCCTTGTACCAACAGCTCCTCACTCACTTTCTGCCTCATGCATCCCAGTCATCATTGACTTTCAGTTTATCCTACTTTCCCTTCAAAACTTTACACTTGTTCCGGACCACTTTCGGGTGTCCACTTGGAAACTGCAGCTTTTTCAAACGAAATTCTGGAGAATACACGTCACTCTTTGGGATAGGCTTCACTGCCCAACCATAATTACTCAAAAGATTGAGATGGTAAGTTACTTTACTTCGTCCTCGAAGTGCTCAACACAGTGATACAGCCATGAGGTCGATAGGGAGGAAGTTCCAAGAATTAAACCCAGCGACATTGAATGAACAGCGTGCTAGTTTCAGCTCAGAAAGGCGAGATCCTTAGAGGGGATTTGCAGTGACAATTTATTCGTGTATGTGCTGCCATAGCTGCCAGAGGATGTGATGGAGGCTCGTACAATTGCAACATTTAAGAGGCATTTGAAATGGTATATGAGTAGGAAGGGTTTGGAGGGAGATGGGCCGTGTGCTGGCAAGAGGGACCAAATTGGGTTTGGATTTCCGGTCAGCACGGACAGGTTTGAACGAAGGGTCTGTTTCCCTGCAGTACATCTCTATGACTCTAAGATTCCAGCAATCAATCACTGGATTCCTTCTGGCAGAACCGGGTCTGTGCTCTCTGTGGAAGCAGAAAATGGTTTTCATTCAGATTAGCCACAGGAAGAGAAATAAATCTTCATTTCCTGACTTGGAATTTTACCCAGGCCTGGGCGTTTCAAACCCAGACTCTGAAGCAGGGACTCCACTGAAGTTGACAATAACCCTTTCGACCTAACCTGTACAAACTCTTGTGCCTATCGTTCTTTGTCCCCACATTTTGAAGCACCGGTACTTGCCGTGGGTGGTGAAGGAGCTAACTACTGCCTCGCAGAAAAATCGTGGGGTCAGAGACCCGATCGATCTGTCATGCAGCGGGGATTGCATTGCTCAGAACAGACGTGTTTGCTGTGTGGGCCTGAAACCGAGCTCGATCACACACTGATACGGTGTAACAGGCAGTTGGGTCGGCTTCATTCGCACTCTGGGAAAATGACTGGATTCTAAATTCAGGGGAGCGAAGTGTCACTGATAGAAGGCTGAGAATTGGTTTGGGAACGCTATGATTCATGACCGAATGGCGGGCAGACCAGATGGGCTGAAAGCTCTAACTGTCCTCTGATGCCTTCTGGTCTCTGGCCATTCAGTATCTAAGGAAATAGAAACAGAGTTAATCGTGCATTTCGAAGTCCTCCTCTCATAAGTCGGCGAGGTGAGAGATGAAACAGTTCTGCTATTAAATATTGAAACTGGGTGAATGTTTGGAGACGGAGTAATAAAAGAGAAACTGAGTATAAAGTTGAGAGTCAGGAGATATTCAATAAAAAGGTAGACGGAGATGGACATGGAGAAATAAGTGTCACTGGTCTTGAAGACTTAACTCGGTTTTCCATTCCAAGATTCTACCAGACCTGCTGAGATTTCACCGCAATTTATTTTGTTGACACTGAAACAGAAGGGAGAAGTGTGATCCTGGACCAATCAGCTATGTCTGCTCTGTGGACGTTTGAATTCCCTGTTCGAACAAATCACTTCTGACCCACACGGAAACCTAACTATCCTGCATCACCTCCACCCCTGTTACAGACAGTAAGCTGTTCATTACGTAAACCCATGTGGGTACACAACAGCATAATTTACCGAGTGAATTGGGAAATTTTCAGGGAGAGTTCCATTCGGTTTCCATCAGAGCATTCTCATTCAGTTAATTCTATTGCAGCACCATTTGACATGCAGCTGTCACTGTCATGTGGCCATTCGCATTCGACGTCTCTGGTCATTTGAGTTTGGGCACTTTTGGAATGGAACCTCACGTTTTGGAAGGGACATCGTTTATAGCATATTCGGCTGAACTCATAACCATGTCTCTTGCACCTGCAGTACAGTGGAGACAGTTTTCACTCAAAAACCAAGGGATGATCAAAAACGGAGGAAAAAATGTGCCAACATAACCTGCCTCAGCAAGCGAATTCGCTCTTGCAACATTAATGGAGTGCGGCCAACCTATTAAGAAACAACAGCGCCCTGCATGGGTCTCGACCCCACAACATTGAGATAAAAGTTCTCAAGCTCTACCGACTGAGCTAACCAGGACAGGGTTGGTGTTGGTTAATTTTTCATTTCGTACTGAGTTTAATTCAGCTGACACGGCAATTTTCAAAAATCTCGTTCATTCCTCCCCATTGCAAACAACACGATTCAAGTCTTTCAATTCTCAGATTTATTCCTTCAGATCATTACAATCCATTTAGGCCTTGCCCCGGGATTTACTATTCTCTGTTAATATTTTCATATTTTGACCCTGATCCTTAGGTCGCCGAACTGATTCCTAGACACTCTGGCAGACTGCAAATCAATCGGGAAAATGCCTCAGGAAACCAAATCATTTCTGATTAGAGTGTAGGGAATCCCATCTGCTGAAGAGACAGAGTCCTCACCATCAACACTTTCTTTGTTCTACCTGCCTACAAAGTTTACCACTTCTAATATTCGAGACAGGAATTCTGATTATAAAATGTTTTAAAAACAGGAACAATCTTCTGAAGCCATTTCCAATTAGAATTAGAATTTTTTACCCTTTCACACGGTAACAGCCGTTCCTGAGGAAGGAGTTTCCATTAGGTGTGTCCCAGGGCTGGGCAGGAAGCCGCTGAATGAAACTGTAGTGGCCCCTATCTGTTGGCAGCGGGGGAGAGAGTGGGGTCACATTCTGCTGCACGTGACCGTTTCACTCACTGCGGACTCAGGGTCAATCATGGATGCGTTCTCGTGGTTGTACTGTCAGTACATGGTCGGTCTCAATACTTAGAGTCATAGAGTCATAGAGATGTACAGCTCTGTGCTCTTTTTGGGCTAGGAGAACCAACATTTCAGCCAAATGCACTTACCATTAGAGACACAGCAACTGGTAGCAAAATTGTGCGTGTACACATCCAAACGCACAGTGCTCGAGAGGATGTGGACAGCAATAGTTCTCATTATTTTAAGAATCAGTTGCTCATGTTCCCATGTTTATCGCAGAGAGGGTGAGAGATCCGAGGAGTAACAAACACACCCATAAAGCAATATCAGGACCTGTATAGTTCTGTCATAAAAAGCTGCCTGCTGTTGTTCTATTGCAAAGTTGGATTTCAAACCCACGACGCAATAGAGACTGGACCCTAAACCCAGCACATTAAACCTCTCTGGATTAGTGGTGCTGGAAGAACACAGCAGTACAGGCAGTATCCGAGGAGCAGTAAAATCGACGTTTCAGGCAAAAGCCCTTCATCAGGAATACAGGGTTTCGCCCGAAACGTCGATTTTACTGCTCCTCGGATGCTGCCTGAACTGCTGCGCTCTTCCAGCACCACTAATCCTGAATCTGGTCTCCAGCGTCTGCATTCATTGTTTTTACCTACATTAAACCACTCGGCGACGCTCCCTGACGATAATTAAGCGCCAAACCTGTCAAGACTAATGTTTCAGCATCGCTTCACTTCAGGCAATTTCCCCTGGCACTTTTTATGAATACCTTCGCATAATTAAAAAAAATTACAACGATTTGAAAGGTTTGCACGGTGTGGACATCAGTGAGAAGCTGAATATTCTTCGACAGTTTTCCCCGGAGGTTCCGGCCTGAGTGATGTCCTTGGAAAAGTTTACAAAATCATGATGTAGTCGAGCAGAGAACATAGTCAATCTATACTTTTTCAGAAGTCACGTGAGTTTAAAGCGAGATAGCATAGGTTTAATGTGAGAGCAGTACAATTTGAAAGGGATGTGAGCGACACTTGTTTTTAATACAGACATTTTTGTGCGTGTGGAATAAATTGCCACATTTAGTGGCAGAGTTTGGTGCACTCACAACACTTCAAAGGCATCTAAATGGGTATGCAGACAGGAAGTGTTCGGAGAGATAAGGGACAAATATTGGCAAATATGTTTAGATTAGTTACGGTCATCTGTTCAGCAGGTGCAAGTTGGATAGGAAGGTTTGCTTCCGTGCTCGGCAATTCTGTGACACTCCAGTACCTGACAACAGTTTGAATAGACCACTTGCAAAAACGCATGCTGTTTGTTACTAAGTCAGCGTGTTTGAATTTTATTTTTTCTTGAGGCGTAATGTTTTGAAATGACACAGAGAGGAATGTTTTCCAGACATTTACAGACAATGACCATTCTCCTTGATACATTCCCAAGTTCTCCATCAAATAATTTCGTTGACTAAAAAAAACCTCACAAATCGTGTTGTCCCATCAACTCTCCAGAGAATCCAAAAACTGACAGCTCTTAACGTGGACAAGGTGCAAAACTCAAAAGGCAGAGTCATTATCAGACACACAAACTCATTACTTCTGTCTGTGAGGCAGTGCGAGACCTGTATGTCCAGAACTGCTCACACAAAGAGCACCGAAGGAATTCTAAACGGAGCTTCCCGACATTCTGGAGATTTAGTGCATTGCCAAGTAACAGAAAGTGCTCAAGTAACATAAAACAAAACAGAAAAATGTACCATGCAAAGTGAATATTACCAATTATATTCTCGATTAAATTAGGTCAACAATGCGCTGGTGCCTCCATCTGATCGAGCGAGCCAATCTCCAGGCTCCCTCACCAGGACAGTAATGAAGGAAATGAGAGAAATATAACAAAGTTTCACGTTGCGATTGCCCAACTTTTAGACACAACAACAAAAAACGAGGGAGCAGATTTAGTGCAGGATCTGGCTTCACAACAGCGGTGAAATAACGACGTCCACTCACTTTTAGGGAAAACTGTGAACAGCTCACATTGTCCAGAATATGAATACACAGCGCGGGCTGTTAAGTTCCCATATTCTACTGCTGCCCCGACATTCATACGAAAATGTACCTTTCAAAAAGAGCGTTTGTAGCTGTTTCCCCTCGCTCTTACTGCCGCCCTTGGTAGTGTAGGGGCTGGTATTCTCATCTTACACGCGGTAGTTGAGTGTGCAATTCTCTATTGTGGAAAAGCGGAGTGTTTTGGAGCAGAAAGATGTGAAGTTCGGATGCTTCTGGAGTTCTTGTTGAAAAGTTCGGTGACTCGAGGAAGATGGATTGCAGACTTTTCCTCACCTGTCTGGGTGACATTCTCAGCGCCACAGAGGTTCCTGTGAAGCGCTGCTCTCATGTTTTGGTACGAATTCATTTGGTTTCATTCCCGCTGCTTCCGTTTGTTGGGATTGCAGATTGGGTCCAACGGATGGAATCCGTAGATGAGTGCCCTGCTTCCAGGAATTGTCTGGCTGTCTTCTGCTTGCCCTGTCCTATTATTATTGTGCTATTCTAGTCGAATGTGTGGCCCTTGCCGTTTGTACGTATTGCTACTGGGGACTGCTGGACTGACGCCCACACAAATTCTTTGCCAAAACCAATATCCACACACCTTCATTCGCAGATGCATGGCACACAAAGTTCGCAGCGAGGATATGCTTTGATGTAATTTTTAAATCATGCTTCCCTGTATTAAAAACAAATTCTGGAAAACGATATCCAGACTCCTCCGAACACTCGGACTTATGACAGCACAGAAACCGAGAACCTCACTCAGACAACAACTCACGAGAAAACAAGGCCCAATCCGCATCATGTGCAGGTCAAACGTGGTTGACGAGATTCCACGCTGGGACTGCACGAAACACGACATAGGAGGAAGAGGCTGACAACTAGAGAGCTGCATTCATAATTTCACCTGGACTGTAAACGCCTCGGACAGCTGTTCCTTGCAGTTATGCGCAGAATATTGAATGTCTCTGATTCCAGGGCTTGGAACTCGGATGATATGACCGTCTGCAACACTGGTTACTTCCTTGTGTGAGGTAACTCCTGATGAAACATACGTAACACTCTATTGCTCATTGAGAAATATATCCAAAATAGGAGCTCATAGCAACATTTCTGTTGTCTTTCTGGTGCTGTCTCTGACATGCCCTGTGGCACTGCACTTATTCTGTGTATCCTGAGGGTTCGGCACATGCTTCCACGATCGTATTATGGGCAGTAATCTGCATTTTCGCTACAATAATGGGTGTGTGAACCGGAGGTCCACCATTCTCGATTCTATTTTTCTCTTCTTATGCGCAACTGCAATACATTAAAGGATCAATTAATATTGTAAAATGATATACAGAGGCCTGTGAAATATCGAAGTTTTAATGACATTTATGCAATGGTTAGAGATTACCTTGATTCAGGAAATAAGGATGTAAAGTCTGTTTGGCTGGAGTTGAGGAACAGTGAGGAATGAACTCACAAGCATGTGTAGTTTACAAGCCCAATCGCAGTAACCACAAAGCGAAATAAATCGTACAAGGAAAAAATATTGTGTGTGAGTGACAAAAATGGCAATAGTCATGCGTGATCTTAACTTCCCATCTAAAACTCTCGGTTCCATTGTAAAAATGTTTGGAGAACCATAATCAAGAACATCCCACATGTCCCATAAAACATTACGAGGGATATCTTGGTAATTGATTACTCTACTGGTGACTTAATTTTCCTATTTTCTTGGAAACCATCTCTTTAATTGTGAGCATCAGAAAAGGCTTTCTTTTGCCACCAAGAAATAAATATGTTCGTTTCATGTATAAGAACACTGAGACTCCTCTGCACTGCACATCTTTTGTGTTTCTATCGATTTTAATAGTAGCGTGTCTTTTGATTCTTCCCAACAAAGTATATGACCTCGCATCCCTTACATGAAACTGCATCTGCCAAGAATACTCCAATTGTTGGCGGGAATCCTGAGGAACAGAATGTACATGTATTTGGAAAGACAAGGACTGATTCGGGACAGTTAACATGGCTTTGTGCATGGGAAATCATGTCTCACAAACTTGATTGAGTTTTTTGAGGAAGTAACAAAGAAGATTGATGAGGGCAGAGCAGTAAATGTGATCTATATGGACTTCAGTAAGGCGATCAACAATGTTCCCCATGGGAGACTGATTGGCAAGGTTAGATCTCATGTAACAGCAGTGGACCTAACACCGACCCTTGTGGTACGCCGCCAGTACATGGACACCAAGAAGAAAATGTTCCATTAACTACAACACTGTTTTCTATTGGCAAGCCAATTACTGATCAAAGCTGCAATCTCTCCCACAATTCCATTCCACAGCATTTTGTATAATAGCCTATTGTGGGGAACCTTATCGAACAACGTTCTGAAACCCATATACACCACATCAATCGGTTTACTGTAATCTCCCTGTTTGGTCACTTTGTCAAAAAAGTCAATAAGATTCGTTAGGCAAGGCCGACCCATCACAAAACCGTGCTGACTGTCCCTGATCAGATTATTCTTTTCCAGATGGTCATAAATCCTATCCATAATAATCTTTTCCAACACGTTGCCAACAACTGCAATGAGACTCACTGGTCTGTAATTACCAGGGTTGTCTCTACGACACTTTTTGAACACGGGAACAACGTATGCTATGCTCCATTCCACAGGCACTATTCCTGTAGATAACGATGATTTGACGATCGATGCCAAAGGCTCATCAATCTCTTCCCTTGCTTCCCAGAGGATACTAGGACAGATCCCATCCAGCCCAGGGGACTTGTCTGTTATCACACTCTGCAGTATTTCTATCACCTAAACCTTGTGAACCTCAATCTCTGGTACTCTGGACGCAAGTATCTCAGTATCTTCCACGCCAACATTTTCATTTTCTATAGCGAACACTGTCGAAAAATATTTACTTAGCGCTTCCCCTATCGCCTCTGACTCCACACACAACTTCCCATTATTATCCTTGATTGTCCCAAATTTAACTCTCGTCATTCTTTTAATCCTGACATACCTATGGAAACCTTAGGGTTAACCCTGATCCTATCTGCCAACAACTTCACATGTCTCCTCCTGGCTCTTCTCAGCTCTCTGTGTAGAACTTTCCTGATATCGTTGGAACCCTCGAGCGCTCTAACTGAGTTTTCACATTTTGTCCTAACATAAGACTTCTTGTTTTTCTTGACCAGGGATTCCACTTCCTTCGTAAACCACGGCTCACGCGTTCTATATCTTCCTCCCTGCCTGACAGGTACATACTTATCTAGGACACACAGGAGCTTTTCCTTGAATAAGCTCCACATTTTAATGTGCTCACCCCCTGCAGTTTCCTACCCCATTCTACGCTTCCTAAATCTTACCTAATCTTCCTAAATCTTGGGACTTGTGCCTCACAACACACTTCACATTCAACGAACAGATATACGAACAAATCAACGGAACACCCATGGGCTCACCGATCTCGGAACTCATAGCAGAAGCAGTAATGCAAAGGTTAGAGCAGTCTTACCGCAAATTCAACCCGAACACTGGTTCAGATACGTGGATGACACCTTTGTTATAATTAAAAACACGGAAATAGAGAAAACACACAGGATCATCAACTCCACACTCACAGGAATCTGATTCACCAGAGAGGAAGAAAAGGGCAATCAACTCCCATTCCAAGACGTGATGGTACAGAGAACACCTAACGGAGAATTCACCACAAAGGTACACAGGAAAGCCACACACACAGACCAAGTCCTGAATTATGAGAGCAACCACCCCAACATACACAAACGAAGTTGCGTCAAGACACTATTCAAAAGGCGCACAACACACTGCAGCACACCAGAACTGCAAAAAGAGGAGGAGGAACACCTATACAAGGTATTCGCCGAAAACGGATATCCTCGCAATTTTATCAACAGATGCCTAAGGGATAGACCACGGAATGAGGACATGCCACAACCCAAAGGACTAGCCATACTACCACACATCAAGAACATCTCCGAACTGACAGCCAGACTACTGCGACCACTTGGACTCTTAACAGCACACAAACCAACAGCCACACTCAGACAACAGCTTACCAGAACTAAGGACCCGATACCCAACATGAGCAAAACTAATGTAGTATATAAAATCCCATGCAAGGACTGCACAAAACAATATATAGGACAAACAGAAGACAGCTAACGATCCGCATACATGAACATCAACTAGCCACGAAACGAAGCGACCAACTATGCGTAGTCAACACACACAGACGACAAGCAACATGAATTCGAGTGGGACAACACTACTATTATAGGGCAAGCCAAACAAAGAACAGCCAGGGAATTCCCAGAAGCATGGCACTCATCCACAAACTCCATCAACAAACACATGGACTTGGACCCAATATACCAGCCACTGCAGCGGAGAGCTGAAACTGACAACAGGAAGCGGAAAGGACAGGCCACTATAAATGCCGCAGGAAACACCACAGAAGCGCTTCACAGGAGGCTCCCAAGCACTGAGGATGCCACCTAGACAGGGGACGAAACGTTTCCAACAAAAACTTCCAGCTCGGCGAACAGAAACACATCATTGTCTTGAGTGTTCCAGAGTTTTTCATTGTCCCAGAGTCCAGATGAAGTTTGCATTCCTCACGTACGTGAGTGAGAATGATTTCAATGTCTCAGATCAGTTCCTGTCCCGATAACATCAGAGTCAATGTCCCGTCCTCTACTCGTCCGGCAGTTCACACTTCTTCATTCTCCTCTGATTCCATTTCCCAAAGAGTTTCTCAAGATTTACAAAGCTGGAGCCTAAATTATATGGTTTGCTTCCGAAACATTTTTTCAACTGCCAACTGACAATATTTTCACAGTATCTCTTCACAATCCTTTGGCTTGCACCATGTCCAGGGATGAGAAGCCCCGTTTGGTGGAGAGATTCCCGAGGCTGATGAGTTTCACTTTGGAACAAAGATGGTTAAGTGGCGATTTCCTGCGGTTGTTTCTAATGATGGGAGAGGGAGCGGTGGGGAATGAGCACTTTGACGAGCAGGAGGAAGTGTTGCCACTGACCCGAGTCAGAGAACAGTGGACAGGGATTAAAGGAGTCTAATGAAAAGCAGCACTTCTGCTCAGGACGTTCAATAACAGCTGCAGAAACCCGATGTGTCGAGCAGTGTATCTGGAAAGAGAAACAGAGATAATGTTTTAAATATGGAACATTTCTGATGAAGAACTCGAGTTTCCCAAGTCTAATCAAATTACCGGCCTGGTTCACAAAATAGTTTTTCTGAACTTCGAGCGAAAATTGTACCAGCAGGAAAGCATTCATAACGTAGTCAGCAGGATTCGAACCTGCGTGGGGAAACCCCAATGGATTTCTAATCCATCGCCATAACCACTCGGCCATGACTACAGACAGCTCAGGTCCGTTGAGCATTGACCAAATCAGCCGTGATCTCATTGAAAGCGACCGTTGACTTGATGAGCTGAATGCTTCCATCTCCTTTCATACCTTTGCTGTCATTTGTAAGGTGCGAGACACCAATGTAAAAGAAGAAAAGCACAAAGGTAGGAAAAGATATTTACAGCCAAACTGAGTCAAATTATTTATTGAAAGGAAAATCACACTTGGCAATTTGCTAGATCTCTTTGCGAACATGACCAGCAGAGGTAAGCAATGGAGCTATTGATCTGAGTATTCTTAGATCTGAAGCAAACAAAGGTTAGTGACATATTCATTTCATTTTCTGGCGAACGAAATGTTCTTTCCTGATGGTTACAACGAAAGAGATGGTTCCCAATAAAAGACAAACATTAATTCGCATGTAGATATATTTCAATGTGACACGTTTCATTTTCAGTCCCTAATTACCCCAGAGATGGAGGGGGTGAATTACTTTTCTTCACGCTTCAACGCCTCAGCGTGGAGGTACAGACATGAAACCGCTAGAGATGGAGTTCTTGCATTGGGAACCAGCGACACTGAAGGAACAATGTAAAAGTGAGGACTATAGATGCTGGAAACCTGATTTTAGATCAGAGTGATGCTGGAAAAGCACAACAGGTCAGGCAGCATCCGAGGAGCAGGAAAGTCGACGTTTCTGTTGCCAGTCTTGCTGCGTTCCGCAAACAATCTTCGTTTTTGTCTCAGATTTCCAGCTACTGCAGCTATTTGTTTTATGTTAACCTTCATAATGTTTTGAACAAAACCAATGACCTGCCAGCATCGGAAAATCGGCAGAAGTACTGGTACACCGATATGTTTGCTGAACAATACAACCATTCCATGAGCGGGAATACGATCCGGGCCACGGTGCTGAGAGTACTGAATCCTCACAAGTCAATCCTCACACGAACATTTTCGTTGCAGATTATTTTCAACTTGTCTTCGAAGATTTACAAAGTGGGGAAAGGCCATTCTGCCCTTTGTGCATTGCGGCTAATCAGAGAGCCATCTATTCTAGTCGCAGTTTCCAACTTTGGCCCAAAGTTTGGCCATGGTTTCATGCAGAAACTCAGCGAGTTCACTCAGACATTTTTGTGTGTGCAGAATGATTTGCCACATTTAAGGCAAATTCAATGGCATCCCGAATGGTTATATACACAGGAAGCGTTCGGAGAGATAAGGAACACATTTTGGCAAATATGGTTCGATTAATTTCGGTTATCTGTTCAGCAGGGACATGTTCGATAGTAGGGTATTTTTCCGTGCTCGACATCGTTGATGTGCTCCCGCAGCTGACACCACTTTTAATGGACCATTTGCAAAAAAATGCACTCTGTTTGTTAGGCAGTAAGCGCGTTTGCCTTTCTTTCTGGAGGGTGGATGGGACGAGTTGACCCAGCGATGAGGGTCTTTCCGGACTTTTGCTGCCAATGACCATTCGTTTGGCACCTTCCCAACTTTGCCATCAAAGAGTTTGGCTGAAGAATAATACCGCACGGATAATGTTACCCCCCTCAGCTCTCCAACGAATCCAGAAACTGACAGCTCTTCATGTGGAACAGAAGCAAAACAGAAAGGGTGGACCATTGTCAGACACACCGAAGCATGCATGCTGCCTTTGTTACAGTGCAATCCGATTATGTCATGAACTGCTCAGAGAAACGGCAGCGAGGCAATTCAGGACATATTGGAGATTTAGTGCATTGCCAAGTCACAGGAAGTGCTCAACAAACATAAAACAAAATGGAACAGCAATAATCCATGAAAAATGAAGTTTACCAGTTGCACTCGTGATGAAATTAGGTCAACAATGCGCTGATGACTCCATCTGATCGAGAGGACTAATCACCAGCCCCTTTCACCAGGACAGTAATGAAGGAAATGCGAGAAATACAAAAAAACATTTCTCATCGCGATTGCCAACCTTTTCGCCAATGCAACAACAAAAACGGCGCGCAGATACAATGCAGAATCTGGTTTCGTATCAGCAATGAAATAGTAATATCCATTCACTTTCAGTGAAAACGGTGAACAAAGGAAATTGTCTTAAATATGAACACCCTGCGCAGGCTGCTTGGTTCCCCGATTATACTGCTGCACAGACTTTCATATTTAAAGGTACCTTTCAAAGAGAGTGTTTGTGGCTGTCCATATGACAATGGAAATTGTTGCCCTCGCTCTCACTGCCATTATTGATCGTGTTGGGTTTGGCATCCTTACCTTGTACGCGGGAGTTCAGTGTACAATTCTCTGCTGTGAAAAATCGGAGTGCTTTGGAGCAGAAAGATGCGAAGCTCGTGTGCTTCATGGAGATGTTGTTGTAATGTTTTGCGGTGCTGGGAAGTGGGATCCTCACAGTTCTGGGTAACATCCTCAGGGTTGCAGAGCCTGTTGTGAAGCCTACTGTCCTCTGGCGGTTGGAATTGATTTAGTTTCAGTGCCGCTGGGTCCAGTTGTTGGTGTTGCAGATTGGATCCTGATCAATGTGTTTATTGATGGAATCCATGGATGGGTGCCCTGCTTCTAGAAAATCTCTGGCTGCCTTCTGATTGCCATGTTCTATTACTGTTGTGCTGCTCTCGAGGATGCTTGCTGTCTGTACGTATAGCTACCCGGGACAGCTGGCCGTGGATATTAGTGACGGCCACACAAATTATTTGCCAAGAATATGTATCCCACAACTGCATTCCCAGATGTCTGGCACACTAACTTGTCAACTAAGATATGCCATAAAGCAATTGAAACACCTTGCTTCCCTTTAATAAAATAAATTCCTGGAAACTGATTGCCAGACTCCTCTGAACACACGGATTTAGGACAGCACATAAACCAACAGCCTCGCTGAGGGAAGGCTCACCAGAAAACAATATCTAATGCCCATCTTGTGCAGGACAAATGTGGTTGTCAAGATTCCACGCAGGGACTGCACGAAACACTATATCGGAGAAACAGTCGGACAACTAGCGAGCTGCAATCATGAACTTCAGCCAGCCCGTATACGCCACGGGCAGATGTTCTTGTAGTTGTATGTTGGGCATTGAGTGTTTCTGATTCAGGGGCTTGTACCGTCTGTAGAACTGGTTAATTCCTTGTGTTGTAACTACTGTTAGAACATATGTAAAACTCGATTGCTCATTGAGATGTACATCCAAAATATTAGCCGAGAGAAGTATTTTGGTGGTTTTTCTGGTGCTGTTCCTGTCATACCCTATGGAACTGGACTTATTGTGTGCTTCCTGACGATTCGGTGCATGCTTCCGTGATCGTATTTTGGGAAGAAACCTGCGTTTTAGATTCAATAGCGTGCGTTTGCAAACCTGGTACACCTCCCTGTATTTTGTTATCTCTTATTGTGTGCAATTGCAACACGGCAAATTATTAATTTACATTGGAAGGTGACAAACGGAGGCGGGTGAAATGCCAAGGTATTAGTGACATTTATTAATTGGTTGCATATTACTTTGATTCAGGAGATAAGGATGTAAAACGTGTTTGTGTAGAAATGAGGACCAGTGAGGAAAGAAGTCATCCGCAGGGGTAGTTTACAAGTGCACTCGCAGTAACCACTACGTACGAGAAAAAAATACTACATGTGAGTGATAAAAGATGGCAACAGTTACGGGTGATCTTAGTTTCCAATCTCCCACTCACGGTTCAATGGTAAAAAAAAGGTTTGGATGACAATAATCAATAAATCATATCTGTCCCAGAGAACAACGCGAGCCATATTTTGGTCATCGATGAGTTTACAGCTGACTTTGTCTCTGTCTTTTCTTGGAAACCATCTCCTTTGTTGTGACCATCAGGAAAGATATTACTTTTGACATAAAGAAAATGAAGATTATGTCACTAATCTTTGTTTGTTTCATGCCCAAGTACAGTCAGACAACCTTGATCAACTCTGCTAGTCATGCTAGCAAAGAAATCTGGAAACATGCCAAGTGTGATTTTTCGCTCAATAAATAATTTTGATTCAGTTTGATTGAAACCACCTCTCCCTAAAGTTGAGATTTTCTTCTTTTAAAATGGTGTCCGGTATCTTCCAAATGACGGCAAAGATATGAGAGCAGATGAAAGCAATTTAGCCTATCAAGTCTGCGACAACATTCAATGAGATCATGGCTGATTTGGTTAATTCTCAACCCTCGTTTTTATCCTCATTTCCGTAATGCTCCATGTCTGTCTATCACAGCCTTGAATACACCTCGCCTTCACAGCCCTCTGTTGTTAGGAAACCCACAGATTTGCTACCCTCTGAAAGAGTGAATATCCTCCTTATCATTTTCTTAAATGTTTGATCCCTTCAGCTGTGAGAACGCATTCTCGTCCCAATTTCTCGGGGGTGGACATCAGAGCAGAATAAGCTCCTGAAGGTAGGTCTGCACTCTCCAGTGCAGTTCCATGTATTTGAAACATTTTCATATTTTGACCTCTGATTAAAAATAGTAGACCTAATATGCACATCAGATTTGCCAGTGGTGAATCTTTTCAAGAAGACTTCAATGAGCGTAATTCTACTGGCAGTGAATAGGGCTAGACAAATTAGATTACTTACAGTGGGGAAACAGGCCCTTCGGGCTAACAAGTCCACACCGCCGCGCCAAAGCACAACCCACCCATACCCCTACATTTACCCCTTACTTAACACTACGAGCAATTTAGCGTGGCCAATTCGCCTGACCTGACCTGCACATCTTTGGACTGTGGGAGGAAACCGGAGCACCCGGAGGAAACACACGCAGACACGGGGAAAGCGTGCAAACTCCACACAGTCAGTCGCCTGAGGCGGCAATTGAACGCGGGTTTCTGGCGCTGTCAGCCAGCAGTGTTAACCACTGTGCCACCGTGCCGACCTAATGCAAGGACATTTTTCTTTCGCGATCCAGTGCTGTATTTATTCAACTCTCTGCGCATGAAAATGGATCATACCCATCCACTTTATCTCTCATTAATATGTGTGCAATTCAAATTGATGCAGCCATGACTACACGTGCGCAATGCTGTCTTAGTGTGTCTTATGTAATGGAAAGTTCCAACCTGAAACACCAGGATTTGGCTTTTCTTGGCACCCCAGCATCCTCCTCCTTTCGAAAGCAAGAGAGTCTGATAGCGAATACTGGGGTACCAGGAAAAGCCAAATCCTGGTGTTTCAGGTTGGAACTTTCCGTTGCATAAGACATACTAAGACAGCATTGCACGCGTGTCGTCATGGCCGCGTGATACAGGTGATGGATTAGAAATCCATTGGGGCTTCCCTCCGCAGGTTCGAATTCTGCTGGCTCCGTTTTCAGTGATGTCATGCAGGACGAGTTTTCACTCACAGTTCAGAAATCTCGTCTCAACATACAAGACCAGTCAGTTGATTAGACTTAGCAAACTCAAGTTATTAATCAAAAATGCAACACACTTAAAATACTATCTCCGTTTCTCTTTTCATACTTACTGCCAGACCCATTGAGATGTTGCAGTATTCTTTGAATGTACTGTGCAGAAGTGCTGTTTTTGAATAGATTCCTTTTACCGCAGTCCTCCTATCACTAACTCTGGTCACTGGCAACACTTCCCCACGCTCGTCGAAGAGCCAATCCCCACCACTAATTTTCCCATCATTATAAATTGCCGCAGGAAATTGCTGACAAACCATCTTTGCTCCAAAGCGAAACTCACCAACATCGGGAATCCCTCCACAAAACGGGACTTCTCATCCCTGGACATGGTGAAATACAGACGATTGTGAACAGAATTTGGGAAAATATTGTCACTTGTCAGGTGAAAAAGTGTTAAGAAGGCAAAACACGTCACCCAGTCTCCAGCTTTGTGAATCTTCAGAAACTCTTTGGGAAAAGGACTCAGAGGAGAATGAAGAAGGGTGAATTGTCAGACTGATCGGAATCAGTCAGGACAACTTTCCGTTCTTTAAGAGGACGGGACATTGATTCTGATGTTCTCAGGACAAGAACTGATTGGAGACATTGAAGTAATTCTCGGTCCTGTACATGAGGAATACAAACCTTGTATGGACACTGGGACAATGAAAATACTCGATACCACACAAGATACTGAGAGGTTCGAAGAGAGATGTTCCCGATTGGAGCAGAGCTGGTTCTCAGTGACATGGGTGTGTCTATCGTGGATGGGATCAGACTGTTCCCATGTCGCCATTATGAATGTCCCAGTCCTTATTTCGGAAAAGTAAAACTGGTAGAGGACAGTTGTCGTTCTGGGAATGGCAGTCTGAAGTGGTAGGTCAATCACAGACTGCTTTCGAGGATCGTCCAAGGTGTTAGGTTGGAAGTATCAGCTCATTCGACTGTTAACTGAAATGTTACTGGTTCAATAGCCCCAGGGCGACAGCGATTGATGTTCATAATGCATCTGTTTTCTGTGCAGCACCGTTTCATGTTTCTAATGGGGTCAGGAAAATGTTTTCCAAACAGAAACCTTTGGTATGACGAACGATTAAAAAAAAGTTTCTGCATTGCTTTAATGGTTAATGTAAAGAACTGTGCATTCTGGGAATCTGAAGCAGAGACAGAAACTGCTGTCGAAACTAACCAGTTTGGCAGTGCCTGTGGGAGATTACCGAGTTCTGATGAAGTTTTGAAATATTTGTCTCTAATTCTCTCTGAATAGACGCTGTAAGATCTGCTGAGATTCTCTTGGTATTTCTGTTCGTGGTTTTAACTGAATGCCTATTCCATTTATAAGGATGATACAACCAAACCCACCACAAACCAAGATTAAGAAATAACACCTCTGCATCTCACTTCACTGCAAGCCCAAGAATAATTACATGATACTGCACTTCTCCAGCTTCCACTCTAAATATATTAAAGATGCCATGCCGTAAGGACAAGCGCTTCACCTGCACAGGAACCGCTCAGATGAGGAATAATGCGATAGACACCTAAAGATTTTGAAATATATCCTCATGATGATGGGGTACATGTTGAACTGATTGATCGCCAATTCCGGTGTGCCACAGTGAAAATCTGCTGTGAACTCGTCAGAAGACAGACAGAGGATGCGACTAATAGAGTATCTTTCATGGTGAGTACTTTCCTGGAGTTCAGCACGTTCTTCACAGGATTCAGCATGTCTCCGATGATGATGAGCATCTCACTAAGAACATCCCCATGGCTTCAATTCTCACCTTCAAACACCCAGCAAAATTATAACATACGACCGTTTACAGTAAACTACTCAGCCTTCACATAGCATTCACCACAACACCACAGCACCATGCCTTCGCAACCTTTGCAAGACATGGACACTACCATTACCCGTTGGTTACACCACCCACCACGTACACGACAGATACTCATGTGACTCAAGCAATGTTGTTTGTCACATATGCAGCAGGCAATGATACAACAAGATACCACAAGATACTCAGTAATGGTATATTGGCGAGACCATGCAGATGGTGTGCCAATGGATGAATGGTAACGGCATAACAATTGCCAGACAGGATTATTCACACCCAGTCGGGGAAGAGTTCAGCAATCAAGGACATTTGGTTTTCAATCTTCGACTAACTGTCGGCCAAGGCGGCTTTCGAGGTACACAACAACGCAAAATCGACAAACAGAATTGGATCGCCAACTGCCTTCGTTGTGGTGATGCCATCAACCATGATATTCGGTTACTGTCACACCACATGTGACCCACCACACTGTTCTGTATCTGTGAAATCTTCCTTATTGTTCTGTTTTCACACCATCACCGTGACAAGTTGTTATTGTCTCTCTACCTTAATCACTTTGTTCAATATTGGCTAACTGATAATTTGGGTCAGTCTCGCGGCATGTCACTCTAGGCAAATAAAATTCAGAAGAACTGGGAATTTATTAAACCAGGAGCAAGGGCAAGGGTTACTGGGCGGGGTGGGGGAACGGGACTGGGGCATCATGGCGAAGGGGGCAGGTGTTTCGCTGCTCTGGGGACATCTGTGGAGGAACATGAGAGTTAATGTTTCGGAGCTGGTGTCCCTTCCTCTGGTGATTTGTTGTGGAGCGGTTTTCCAGTTGCTTCTGTTTCTGTTCCATGTCATTCCAGTGCCTTCATTTGTCTCCAGTACGACTTTATTTTAACGGTTTGTAATTATCTCTCTGCCTCACTTTGTTGGATCATAGGTCAACCATTCTGTTGGCACTCAGTTATTGACAC
Organism: Chiloscyllium plagiosum; assembly: GCF_037043375.1. Taxonomy (NCBI): domain Eukaryota; kingdom Metazoa; phylum Chordata; class Chondrichthyes; order Orectolobiformes; family Hemiscylliidae; genus Chiloscyllium; species Chiloscyllium plagiosum. Next base: position 64,938,167 of record NW_028270180.1, on the reverse strand, counting down.
ATCATTCACACTGTCGGACACTCTTGTTCACTTGCAGAGACTAAGTCTTTGACACTCCGCTCCCACAATTTGCCTGATATTTTGATCTGTCTGCCCTTGATCTCTCTTCCCTTAAATTCAGTGTTCTGTGTTATTCCCTCCCATTTCACCTAACGAAAGGGCTCTGGTCCGAAATCTTGTTATTTCATATAAACATGTGCATCTATAACCTGGTGTGATTTCTGAATTGGTCCATCGCAGTCCAAAACCGCAATCTCCAAAGCAGGTACACGGAAATACCACTACACGCACTTTCCCCTCCACACTATGTTCAAGCTCATTTACTCCTGTTGCCGCATGTAATTCTGAACTTGTTGTTGTTCGTGATGAAATCTTAAGGTTCAAGCGGTTCTCTTGCAATGTATGTACTTTGGAATGTGGTTTAATTTCAAAGAAAAACATACTTCAAGGGACGATATATGCTTCAAAGCTTTGCCTGAGTTGTTTAAATGTCATTTATCTTGAACCCAGTGAGCTGACGGAAGAATAAACGTGCTTTGCACTTCCACCACACGGTGCCAGGGACCCAGTTCAATTCCAGCCTGTGACGACTGTCTGTATGGTGCTTGTACTCCTCCCATGTGTGCGTGAGTTTTCGTCCCACATTATGAAAGCTGTGTAGTTTCGGTGGATTGCCAAATGGAAAATTACCCAACTTGTCCATGTATGTGGACTTCAGGTTATTTCGCTGTGAGAAACTGGAAGGGGATCGATTAGGAAGTGGTTTTTGTTGGGATAATCTTCACTGCTTTGGTGTGGGCTTGATAGACCAAACGGCCTACTCCCACACAATTGGGATTTTACGAAAATTATTGCGATCGTGCGATTTTCCAGACAGTCCGAAAGATAAATAATGTTTCTAGGTATCGTTTTGAATGTCTGCAAACGATATTCCAATTCTCACACAGGAACTACACCTCGAAGTCTGCACTTACGCAATTTAAAGTTATGCATTCAGTGTTCACGCTTCGGAAATCACAGCTTTTTACCATTAAGATCAAATCTTGTGTTTATTAATCTATATCATAAACAGTCGAAATAGTCTCATTTATCTACATTTAATGAATGTACTTCAAGCTGATTGGAATGATTACTTCTCAGATTCTGGTTCATTTTGATCGTGGATAGGTAGATGATAACCACTCTTCCCATCAGCCCAACTGGATTTGCAAGGCATCGATGGCATCGATCACCAACGCTGAGCCGTGCTGCTCTCTGGGAGAGGGTGAAGCGCGGTGATGGCCTGTTCGGTGACATCATACATGTATTTGTCTCCAGTTAGTTTCTATGGAGTAGGACTGACAATGAGGGGAAGTTCGAAGGCAAGAGCTGATTCTGGGAGGGGAAGCTTCTTGAAGAGGTATTGGCAGTATCTGAGAGACTTTCCAAATTTCAAACAGGCAAAGTCATGAAATAAAATCTCTGGGGATGGATGCCTTCTAACAGGAGAATGGTGTAATCGAAAATATATAACATGGCCTAAATGAACATAAATACCGCAGTCTTAGCAGGACGAATGGTAAGAAGAACATATTTGTTTGAGGACTTCCTGCTGCAGCCTTTAAGTAGCACAGCTTAGTCAGCTGCTCATAAATGATGATAAAACATCTGTCCTCTAACTGATCACCTTCAGCTACGTGCTGGAGTATGTCTAGTCTACTTATGTCTACCTTTTGCTGCAAAATGGCTATGGAGACGTGTATGTCTTTGATATCAGGCTTATTCGGAAGAATGGCTCTACTAAGGTTTGAAGTTAGCTTTCGTGATTCGTTGGTTAGCTCTACTGCCTTACAACATGAAGGACCTGGATTCGATTCCAGCCTCAGGCGATCGTTTCGAGTTCGCATATTCTTCCTGTGTCTGCATGGGTTTCTTCGGGTTGCTCCAGTTTCCTACTACAGTCCAAAGCTGTGCAGGTTAGATAAATTGGATATGCTAAATTGTACCTCGTTCTCCAGAATGTGTTAGTCAGGAGCATTGCAAAGTAATAGGGAAGGGAAATTGCTGTGGGTGGAATACTCCTTAGAGGTTGCGTGTGAACTTGTTGGGCCTAATGACCTGTTTCCACACTGTAGGGATGGTATGATGCTATTTCATGACGTCGATACTTTAACAGCGTAAGGCATGGTACAACTCAGCAGCTTGCTAGTAAAATGGTGAATGGTGGATTCACGCTGATTATCTGTGTCAAAGTTAACTGGCATGTGTTCATCTCAATTGGAATTGACGACTATGCAAATTTAATTGAAACAGAATCATGGCTGGAAAATACCTCCAGTCAAAATGCATCACCAAATTCAACATTTCTATTCATGGCAAGTTGCTGACTCAGCCTATCTCAAATGTCTGATTACATGAATCTGCTGCAAGAACACAGGGATACATATTTCCAAACTGCTCCTCTTAACTCTGTAGCTTAAGCGTTACATTTTTGTGAAGTTTTTCTCACCTCCCAGTAAGTATTGGCCTTCTAACAATTGAGTTTGATAAAGTTTATTTGAACAGTTCATTTAACTATTCGGATGTTTTGAAGTGGGGGAGGAGAGCAACCCTCTGATCCACTGGGACAGTGAAGGACTGACTGAAGGAATACCTATCCAATTGTGATGGTTCGTAGCTTGGAAGGGAACATGCAGATAATTATATTCTCATTCGTTTACTTCCTTTGTCTTTAGCACGATAGTAGTACTGGAGTTGGAGTGTGCTGTCAAATGGAAATTGTTGATGAATCAAAAAACTGCGACAGTGTTGAATGGATTGAAATTACATATAAAGTGCCAATCGAACTGGCTCAATTGCCATGAAATGGAACGTTCTGACGAAACTCAGCCGACCTGTTAGCAACTGGGTAAAGTGTCAGAGAAGTAATGTTTCTTGTCCTACATGTCCTCCCTTCAGTACTGTTCTGAAGAAGAGTCATTTTGGCCTCAAAATTTAACTGTATTTCTCTCCAAGTATGCTGTTAGAGTTGCTGAACTTCTCCAGCACTTTCTGCTTTCATTTCAGTTATTCAATATTCGAAGCATTGTCCTTTCGTACGAATGTTTCATAATGGCGCTTTCCAACAACTTGGGGTATGTTGTCGATATATTTGTTCAGTCAATCGGGGAGTATTCCATCACACACTTGACGTGAGACTTCTCCGTATTGGAGAAGCGATTGGAGTCAGAAAGCCCATTACTGATGGCAGTTATCTGGCCTGCTCTTGTAGCCACATTATTTATGTTGGGAGGACAGTTCATTTTGGGGTTAATAGTAACTCCCAGATTGTTGATCGTTGAAGACTAGGTAATGGCAACACCATTGAATTTCCAGAGGTGTTGATTGGATTATCTTAATCAGGATGTGTGAAATTCATTTCACTTTTCTGCCGAGGCCTTCACATTGCCAGAATTCTGCTGCATTGTGAAATGGAATGCTTCAGGAGTTGAGGAGGTAAGAATGCGGCTGAACTCTGGACATTTATTAACGAACAGAACCTTGAATAATTCCTGAAGTGAGGTCCTGGAGTTTAGATAACTGACCTGCAACAACCAATCCAGTTTCTGTGCGTCTGGAGTCACATGTATCTTGGAGCAAATAAGAATAGCAGCTTTACTTCCCTAAGGGGTAGAGGCGAATCGGAAGGGATTTTCCATGGTAAGTTGTAATGGGTTAAAGGCATTAGACATAGAATTTCAACTTAGAATTCATGGCATCTGTCGTTGCAGGGTTTGAATGAGGTCTCTGATATCAATTCTGCAATATCTTCACGTGAGCTGATTATCATGTACTGATGAGCAATGCTTCTCCAAAACTGGGATTAAGCTTTTTATTAAGCTTCTTCATTTCTCAGAAATTTGAATAAAAAACAAAAAAAAATGTGAGCAATGCTACAGTCTAAGTCTCCACAAGGTGCTTACAGACAGTACAATGCAACACCTTTGGTGATGCATCAAGTCAGATTTTCAAACAAGGAGCTTGTCAGTTGCCTGAAGGGAGAGATAACGTCGCACAGAAAACTGCATCAAACAATTCAAACATGTGGAGAAGGTGATCCTCACTATCCTGGTCTTCATTGGCGTTCCTTATAAGGCATTATGACAATTTCACGTGTTTTAGTCTGCTGCTGATCTGCTCTTTGATTTTAACTTTTGAACAATAAAGTCTCCAATTCACTGACAGGTTTCCTTATCTCGACACAGGAAGTGCGATATCAGTTCACTGAGCAGTAGTCTCCTGACAATTCTCCAGTGATAGAGACTCCCGATGTCACTGCAAATGCAGAACTCCCTAATCTCTGTGTTCTGTCATCCGTTCCGGTTTCATACCGTTTGTAGGTATGATAAGAAATCAGGCAAGTCAGTTGCAAAGAATTGTAAACGGAAGTGAAACATTAACTCTTGCTATCCCACAGATGATGTAAGACATGCTGAGCCATTTCTGTTTCTGATATACAAATGAAGCCTGTTTTTGCGACAACTTTGAATGTTAAGTGGTGACCTGAGAGAAGTAATGCAAGACACTAAAATGAAGCGATAAACTGTTTCAGTTCGCTGTGGATTCTGCAATGAGTCTGAAAATGAGGTTCAGAGTATTCAGGACAGATGTTAGTGAGCACTTCTACACACAATATTTGGGAGAGATTTGGAACTCACTTCCACAAACGACAGGAGATGCAGGGTTTTTATTTTGGTTGCCAGAATCAATCCTGTGATTGTTTACATCTATCTCTAAGGACAATAGCAGCAGAAGCAAGAGAAAACTGTGACCGCAAATCACCTATCAGGGATCTCGCCTTTCTGAGTTGGAAGTATCTAGCTATTCCTAAATCCTGGAACTCCCTCGCTAACAGCATTTTGGCTGTACCTCTTTGTTAAGTTCGCTCAAGTTTCTGTAAAGGAGCTCATCATCTCAATCACTGGAGTAATTAGGCATGGGCAGTGAATCCAATGCCATTGTGTGACGTCGATACGCCACTAATGAGTTTCGAACATCTGCAAGTTCTACGTGTTCGCCCACAAGCGATCGGGAGAAGGGAGTATTGGAGCAGGGCGTTTGAGTAAAGTGAAAGGCAATGATGACTGGAGGGCGTGAGGCTGTAAGTGAGAGAGGAAGTGGTGATGCAAGGCTCACTGTTGGTGTTAATGGGTCAGCCAATACTGGCCACTGTTTACACTGACCTACACAACATTGCTGATCAATTCACCACAATGATACTGTTCTCTTGGTGTTGTATTCCCTCTGTGCATATTAACGTGGTTAATGGGCCCCGAGAGGATGAACGTATCTTCTTTATCCTGTCGGCTAAAACAGATGAATATATCAGTTTGAAATGAACGCAATTACGAGATTGGCTCTTTCTGCGCATTTGCACTGGAGAACGTCCAGGTGTGAACGTTTCTTTTCTGTATCAGCAGAGGTTAGTTTAAATTCCTATGGAGCAACTTTAATAAAGTAACAAATGTCCAAGTTACTGTGATTGAACAGCTAATTAAATACTCATATGGATTTGAACAGCATCTTCTGCGCTGACACCGTTGATGAATTAGTTAAAGCTCCTGGTAATAACGAGACTAGTATGGTGTCACATCCTGGCGTTGAATGCCCTGTACATTGAAGGATCGTTGCTTAGACTTCTTTAAAATGCTGTATTGTTGATCCACCATACCGAAAGAGCATGCTTCTTGTGTTTGAGCTCAGCGCATTTTTATTTCGTGTTACCACGTCCTGCCGCCTGCTGTGGCCCCATTCTGCTAATTCAACGGAAAGATTCTTTACTTTGTTCCACAAGGACGTTTCAGTTAACAGTCGAATGCGCTGAAACTTCCAACGTAACAAATTCGAAGATCCTCTAAAGCAGTCCGTGACTGAATTCCAAATTCAATGTGCCATTCCCTGAACGACTACTGTCCTCTATCAGTTTTACTTTTCCAAATGAAAGACTGAACCATTCATTATGGAGACATTTTAACAGTCTGATACCCCCAAGACAGACACACCCATGTCACTGGGAACCAGCTCACCTCCATCAGGAATAATCTCCTTTTTTGCCTCTCAGTGCCTTGTGTGTTCCAGAGATTTTCATTGTCGCAGAGTCCAGATGAAGTCTCTATTCCCCATGTACAAGGGAGAGAATTATTTCAATGTCTCAGACCAGTTCCTGTCCCGACAACGTCAGAGTCAATATTCTGGCCTCTGCTCGGTCTGACAGTTCACCCTTCTGCATTCTCCTCTGATCCCACTTCCCAAAGAGTTTCTCAAGATTTCCAAAGCTGGTGCCTGGATTGGTTTGGCTCCTTAACAATTTTCCAACTGCCAATTGACAATATTTTCACAGTAAAGCTTCGGAAACCTCGGGTCTGCACCATGTCCAGTGATGAGAAGTCCCGTTTGGTGAAGAGATTCCCGAGGCTGGTGAGTTTCACTTTGGATCAAAGATGGTTAAGTGGCAATTTCCTGCGGTTGTTTGTAATGATGGGAGAGGGAGCGGTGGGGAATGAGCACTTTGACAAGCAGGAGGAAGTGTTGCCACTGACCCGAGTCCGTGAACAGAGGACAGGGATTAAAGGAATCTAATGAAAAGCAGCACTTCTGCTCAGAACGTCCAATAAAAACTGCAGAAACCCGATGTGTCGCGCAGTGTATCTGGAAAGAGAAACAGAGATAATGTTTTAAATATGGAACATTTCTGATGAAGAACTCGAGTTCCAAAGTCTAATTAAATTACCGGCCTGGTTTGCAAAATAGGTTGTTTGAACTTTGAGCGAAAAGTCGCCCAGCAGCAAGTCATTCATAGCGGAGTCAGCTGGATTCGGACCTACGCGGGGTAACCTGAATGGATTTCTAACCTATCACCTTAACCACTCGGTCATGAGTACTGACTAAAAAGCAGAGTTGAGCATGAACCAAATCAGCCGTGATCTCATTGAAAGCTGTCGCTGACTTGATGGGCAAAATGCTTCCATCTCCTTTCATACCTTTGCTGTCATTTGTAAGGTGCGAGACACCAATGTAAAAGAAGAAAAGCACAAAGTTAGTGAAAGATATTTGCAGCCAAACTGAGTCAAAAATGTTGATTGAAAGGAAAATCACACTTGGCAATTTGCTAGATCTCTTTGCAAACATGACCAGCGGAGGTAAGCAAGGGAGCTGTTGATCTGAGTATTCTTGGACCTGAAGCACAACAGAAATACGTCTCTGGGTACTATTTTGGATGTATTTCTCAATGAGCTATCATGTTTGACACATGTTCCATCAGGAGTTACCTCACACAAGGAAGTAACCAGTGCTGCAGACGGTCATATAATCCGAATTCCAAGTCCCGGAGTCGGAGACACTCAGTGCCCTGTGTGTACCTACAAGGAACAGCTGTACATGGGATTTACAGGGTAACAGAACTGCATGAATGCAGCTCGATGGTCGTCTGTCTGCTTCTCCTCTATAGTTTTCTGTGCAGTCCCTGCGTGCAATCTTGTCAACTATGTTTGTCCGGCACAAGATGGGCATTGGTCACTTGTCTCTGAGAGAGGCTGTTGGTTTATGTTTTGTCATAATTCCGAGTGTAACGAGGAATCTGGTTGTAAGTTCCCAGAAATTTACTTTAATAAATGGAAGCGTGCTTTGTAACTTGCCGCGTCGCATATCCTCGCTTCGAAGTTCGTGCACTGCGAATCACGTTGCGGGACAATCCAATTTTGGCAAAGAATTTGTGCGGCAGTCACGAGTTGACATGACCAGCTATCCCTAGTTGCAATACGGACCAATGGCAAGAACTACAAATTCGATTAGAGCAGCACAAGTTTAATGTGACAGGGCAAACAGAAGGCAGCCAGATTTCTGGGTGCAGGGCAATCACCCAAGGTACCTTTTCATATTAAAGTCTGTGCATCAGTAGAATCTGGGACCCAAGTAGTCTATGTTGGTTATTCATATTCCAGACAACTTGTGTTGTTCCCCGTTTACTCTGAAAATGAATGGACCTAGTCACTTCACGGTTATTTCGAAAGAAGATCCTGCATTGAATCTGTTCGCCGTTTTTTGATGCTGTGGCGAAATGGTGGGCAATCACGATGTGAAACGTTGCTATACCTTCATTTCCTTCATTATTGTCCTGGTGAGGGAGAAAGGTGATTGGCTCTGTCGATCAGATGGGGGCACCGGCGCATTGATGGCCTAATTTAATCACGGATATAATTGGAAATGTTCACTTTTAATGGTTCGTTGTTGTTCTTTTTTTATATGATACTTGAGCACTTTCTGGGACTTGGCAATAAACTAAATATCCAGTAGTTTTGGAATTGCCTCGCTGTTACTTGTGCGAGCGGTTCATGTCAGAGACGACTCACAGTGCCTCACAAACAGCACTTAAGCTTCGGTGTGTCTGATCATGGTACTGCCTTTTCAGTTTTGATTCTGTTCCACGTTAAGAGCTGTCAGTTTTTGGATTCGCTGGAGAGCAAAGTGGGTAATGCGATATGTGAGGTATTTTTCTTCAGCCAAAATCTTTGATGGCGAACTTGGGAAAGTGTCAAGAAGAATGGTCATTGGCAGCAAATATCCGGAAAACCTTCATCTCTGGATCGGTTGGGCCCATCCACCCTCCAAACAAAATAGCCAAACTCGCTGACTGAGTAACAAACATCATGCGTGTTTTGCAAGTGGTGTATTCAAACCGTTTCCGGTGGCTGGAGAATCTCAGAGTTGTCGAGCATGGAAACAAATCCCGCGATCCAACTTGCCATTGCTGAATAGATAACCGAAATTAATCCATACATATCTGCCAATATTTGTGCCTTATCTCTCCGAGGTCTTCCTGTCTATACACCCATTCAGATGCCTTTGAAATGTTGTGAGTGCACCAGACTCTGCCACTAAATGTGGCAATTCATTCCACACACACAAAAATTCAGTGTGAAAAAATATGTCTCTCACATCCTTTTTAAATTTTTCCTCTCTCACATTAAACTTTTGCTATGTAGATTTGAACTCGCGTGTCTTGTGAAAAAGTACTCCCTGACTATGTACTTTGTCTGTCTTCCTCATGATTTTATAAGCTTCTGTGAGGCCATATCTAAGCCCTGAAGCTCCTGGGCATTTGACGAAGCCTATTCAGTTTCGTTCTCATGTCCAAGCAGTGCAGACCTTGCAAATCCTTGTAAAGGTTTTCTAAACTTACTCTTGCAAGAAGTGTGTCCAGCTGCAGCACTTGTTTGACTGCGTGGTCACTCTGGAGCTGCGGGTGGACTCACTGTGGAGCATCAGCAATTCTGGAGAGTTATGTTGCCTACCAGGTGCTCAGGTCAGGGATATCACCCATCGGCTGAAGAGCATTCGAAAAGGGGATCGTGAACAGCCAGTTGTCTGGAGGACGATATGAGGACCTGCAGGGATAATTCAGGGAGCTAGGAGAGAAATTAAAGAGGAGGACCTCAAAGGTAGTAATCTCGGGATTACTGCCGGTGCCATGTGACTGCCAGCGTCGAATTGAATAAAAAAGGCACGATTAACACGTGACTTGAGGAATGGTGCTGCAGGGCGGGTTTCAGATTTGTTGGACTGTGCGACCAGTTCTGGACAATGTGGGACTATAAGAAAATTAACGATCTACATCTGAACCAGACGGGAACGAATGTCCTTTCGGGAGTTTTTGCTACTGCTGTTGGGGAGGTTTTATACTAATGTGGAAGAGGGCTGCGAACCACACCATTAAGCAAGTCGGCAGTGAGGTGGAAACTGGAAACGCTAAGAATCAGGAAGATAGCATTAATAATGGGAAGAGTAGGCAGAGAGCAGATGAATGCAAAAGAACTAGTGGACTGAAATGCATCTACTTTAATGCATGGAGAATAGACAGATGAACTTAGGGTTAAGGTTGGTGCCTGGGAATATGACGTTATTGCGATCACAGAGATTTAGTTGAAGGAAGGGCATGGTTGGCAACCAAATGTTCTAGAATATAGACGCTTCAGACGGGACAGGGAGGGAAAAAAAGGGAAGGAGTTGCATTGCTGGTCCGGGATGATATCATGGCTGTGCGAAAGGAGGACACCATGTTGGGCTTGGGTCGTGAGACACTATGGATGGAGCAATGAAATAAGAAGGGTGAGATTAGATTTTTGGGGCTGTATTACAGTGAGCGTGAGGTGTAAGAAAAAAATAGTTAAACAGACCATGGAAAGACGTAGAGGCAATAATTTAGTGTTTATTGGAGATTTCTGTTTTCCCAACATTGACCGGGATACTCTTTGCGTCAGAGCTCTGGATGGGACACAATTTGTAAGGAGCCTCCAGGTGAGTTTTCTGGAGTGGTATATCAATAGTCCGACGAGGCAATAGGCCACATTGGAACTGATATTGGGGAATAAGCCAGGGCTGGTGCTAGCAGTTGCCGTGGGTGATTTCTTTGGGAAGAGTCCAATATTCTGTAAGTTTTAGAATACTCATTGACAAAGATGAGAGTGGTCCTGAGGAAAGAGTACTAAACTGTGCCAAAGCTAATTACATCAAAATTATGCAGGAGGTCGGAAATGTGGATTGGAAACAGCTATGTGTCGGAAGGTCCACATTTCATATGTGGCAGGCTTTCAAAGATAGGTTAAATATAATGCAGGATAGGCATGTCCCGTTGAAGGCAAAGGATTCGAAAGGCAATATTCGTGAACTGTTGATGACAGGACAATTGTACGACTCGCCAAGAGGAAAAGGCAAGCATACATAACGCCTCGGCAGCTAAGAATATAATGGTCCCTGGAGGAACATGAGAAGAGTAGGACAAGTCTTAAACGAGGAATGAAGGGGGTTAAAAGGGGTCATGAAACAACTTCACGCTAGCACAATTGAGGAGAATCCTAAAGCCTATTATTTATATATAAGAAGTAAACGGTAACCAGAGAAAGGATTGGTCCACTAAAGGAAAATGAACGAAGGCTGTATGTCGAATCTGAGAGATTGGATATGATTCTGAATGATTATTTTGCATCAGTGGTCACTGAGGAGAGGAACATGGTGAATGTTGAGTCTAGAGTAAGACATTTGATTAGTCTGGATCATGTTGACATAAGTAGGGAAGCTGTGTTGGGCAGGCTAGTGGTAATTAATGTGGACAAATCCCCAGGAACGGATGAGATCTATCCCTGGTTCCTGAGTGAGGTGAGAGAGGAAATAGTTGGGGCCCTGGCAGATATCTTCGTGGCATCCTTCAGCACAGGTGAGGTTCTGGCTGACTGGAAAGTTGCTCATATTGTCCCCTGTACAAGAAGTATATAGGGATATTCCGGATAACTACAGAACAATGGGCCTAACATCAGTGTTGGGAAAGTTGCTGGAGAAGGTACTGAGGGATAGGATTATTCATATTTAGAAAATAATGTGCATATCAGTGAGAGGCACAGAGTTTTTCGGGGAAGTGCCCAAGTTGATGGATGAAGGAAAGGCTGTTGATGTCACATACATGCACTACAGTAAGGAGTTAGATAAGGTAACCAAATACAGTACGTAAAGTAACATGGTGTGCAGGGTTTTCTAGACAGGTGGATAAAGAATTAGTTGAGCAATAGGAGACAGAGAGTGGCAGTTGAATGGAGTTTCTGGAAATGAAGAAAGATGACCAGTAGTGCTCCACAGGGGTCAGTGTTGTGGCCACTTTTGTTTGTGATATACATAAATGATCTGGAAGAGAGCACTGTTGGAATGATCAGAAAGTTTGCAGATGACACGAAGATTTCTGGACTAGCAGAAAGTATAAGTGACCGTTAAAGAATACAGGAGGATATTGATATACTGGAAATTGGGCGTAAAAGTGGCAGCTGGCGTTCAAAACAGACAAATGTGAGGTGAGACATTTCGGTTAGTCGAATTCTAGATGGGGTTATACAATGAACGGAAGAGCTTTGGGAAAGAAAAAGTTGATGGACAGAGAGATCTGTGAGTGCAGGTCCATTATACACTGAAGGTTGCTGCACAGGTGGATAGAGTGGTCAAGCAGGCACTTAGTATGTTTGGCTTCATTGGATGGGGTATTGAATAGAATGGCTGGCAAGTCATGTTGAAATTGAACAATACATTGGTCTGGCCACACTTAGAATACTGTGTAAATTTCTGGTCGCCACATTACCAAAAGGATGTGGATGCTTTGGAGAGGACGCGTAAAAGGTTTAGGCGGATGTTGCCTCGTATGGAAGGTGCAATCTAGGAAGAGAGGTTGAGTGGGTTAGGTTTGTTTTCATTCGAAAAAAGGAGTTTGAGGGGGACCGTTTTGAGGTTTACAAAATCATGAAGGGTACAAACAGCGTCGATAGAGAAAAGTTTTATTTCCCAGGTTGAAGGATTAACTACCGAGAGGTCACGCTTTCAAGGTGAGAGGTGAAATGTTTAAGAGGGATACACGCGGCAACTACTTGACACAGCGGGTGGTGGGTGTCTGGAACGCGTTCCCAGCAGAGACGGGAGAGGTAAACACGGTAGATACATTTAAGATGCGTCTGGACAGATGCATGAGTAGGTGGGGAGCAGAGGGATACAGATGCTTAGGAATTGGGTGACAGGTTTAAACAGTAGATTTGGATCGGCTCAGGCTTGAATGGATGAAGGGCCTGTTCCTTGTCTGTACATTTTCATTAGTCTTCCTTCTTAAATTACGCCAAATTCGTCACAACATTTGCGAGTTCTAAGGGTCTGAAGTGAATCGATGCTTAAACACTAGTCATAACAAATCTGAGTGTTGGATTTTGTGTGGTAGCGTGGTCGAGTGGTCTAATTTGCTGGATTTTTAAGCTTCAGTTTCTATCGAATCGTGGCTTCAAATACCAGCATCGTAAGTGCGCCACTATGTGGAGATGTATGTGAGAGAACTGCGCATGTGTGGATGCCTTTTAATTTGAGTGTTTGCAGCTCCTCAGTCTGCTGACCCTCTCGGTGATAAAATCAGCGGCCGTCTCTGAAAACAACGCAAGTTCCTGCTGTCCGACATATCCTCATATCCCATCGATAACTTTGCTTTCGGATATCTGCGTTGCCAGTTTCTGTATCTCAAATGGTCAGCGCAGTTGGGTGAAATGTTGGTGGTTCGAGCCCACCCAGGGAATAAGCCTCAAATATTTCAGCACAACCATTTGCCCCGACCATATATTGACATTGTAACCGATACAACTCATCCATGATTCACCCCAAGTCCACAGGGAGTGAGATTTTTACACGCAGCAGAATACGACATCACTTTCTCCAAGCTCCCGATGCCAACAGAAAGCGGCCACTGCAGCTTCAATCAGCGACCTTCTGCCAAGCCATGGGAAACAACTCGTGGAAGCTCCTTCCTTAGTAACAGCTCTTTCCGTGTGAGAGGAGAAAACCTTTCACTTTAAATTGGAAAGGCTTCAGGGCATTGGAATGTTGCTCCAGTTCTTGGAACGTGTTATAAATAAAACTCCTGACTTGACAATAAGAAGTGGTAAAGGTTTTAGGTAGAAAGAACAAAGAAAGTGTTGATTGAGACGACTCTGTCTCGTCAGCAAATGGGAAATGCCCAACACTGTAAACGGGAATGATTGGGTTTCCTTATGTAGTTTCCCGACTGATTTACTGTCTGTCAGAGTGATTGGAAATCACATCAGCGATATAAAGGTGAGGGTAAAAATATTACGGGTAAAATTATTAAGGTTGAATCTTAAATCCCGGGACAAGTGCTGAATCGATTGTAATGCATTGAAGGAATAACTGAAGTGAAAGGTGTGAATGATATTTTTGTGAGTAGGAGGAATGAACTGGATCCTAACAAATTGCTGATGAATTATGCTCGCAAAAGAATAGCAAACTAATCCACAGTGCACCGTGCTTGGTTAGCTCAGTCGGTGCAGTGTGAGATGCTTAATCTGAGAGTAGTGGGTGCAAGTCTCACAATGGGCGCTTTCAACGCTTAATACAATTCCGGCTCTTCGTTCCACGTGCAGCATTGCAATCCTTCTCAGGGCAATGTTCTTGTTGCTTTCATTGACACATCTGTCCGCCTGCTTTTGATCACACGTCGGTTTCTGAGTGAACACTGTTTCCATTTTACTGGAGGTGCCAGAGACAACTTTATCAGTGCAGCCGAAAATACAATGAATGATGACCGTTTCAAAACGTGAGGTTCCAAACCAACCGTGCACCACCCAAAGTGTTTAAAGGCACGGAAAGCGAATGGCCACTTGCTAGGCGTCTGACAGAGTCGGATCAATGTCACATGGTTCCTGAACCAATTTTCAGTGATTCAGATTGTTCTGATGGAAACCGAAGGGAACTCTCCCTCAAAGTTTTGCAATTGTTTTTCTTGTGTTTAACGTAATGAACAGTATATTGTCAGTAACGAGGGTGGAGGTGCGGCAGGATCGTGAGGTTTCAGTGTGGGACATAGACACAGTAAGTCAAATATCCCCAGAGCACGGGAGAGATGTTTGGTCCAGGATCACTGCCATCTTCTGTTTCTAAATCAACAAATGGAATTACTGGAAAATCTCAGCAGGTCTGGTAGCATCTTGGAAATATAAATCCATTTAAGACTTCAGGACTAGTGACACTTCTTTTCCATGTCCATCTCCACCTGCTTTTGCACACTATTCCTTTTTATTGAATGTCTCCTGACTTTCAACTTTATATTCAGCTTCTCTTTTATTACTTCCTCTCCAACCATTTTCCCAGTCTCCAATTTTGTATCAGAACTGCTCCATCTTTCACATTGCCCAGGACTTCGCACTGAACAAATAACTCTGTTTCTATTTCCTTAGATAGCAGATGACCAGAGACTGGAAGGCAGTGTTGTTCCGAAAACTCATCCAAGATTCACCCCGAGTCCACAGGAGCAAGACGTTTACACGCAGCAGAATACGACACCATGTTCTCCAACCCCCCGATGCCAACTGAAAGCGGCCACTGCAGCTTCAATCAGGGCTTCCTGCCAAACCCTGGGACACAGCTCGTGGAAACCCCTTTCTCATTAACTGCTCTTCCCGTGAGAAAGGAACAAAGCTTCCATTTTAAATTGGAAACGGCTTCAGGAGATTGGAAAATTGATCCTGTTCTTGGTACGTGTTATAAACAAAACTCCTGTCTTGAAAATAAGAAGTGGTAAACGTTTTAGGCAGGAAGAACAAAGAAAATGTTGATTGTGAGGACTCTGTCTCGTCAGCTGATGGGAAATTCCTAATACTGTAAACAGAAATGATTGGGTTTCCTAAGGTAATTTTCCGACCGATTTACTCTCTGCCAGAGTGACTGGAAATCTCTTCATATGAAAATATTCGGGTTGAATCTGAAAAGCTGGGACAAGTGTTAAATAGATTGCAATGTTTTGAAGAAATAACAAAAGTGAAAGATATGAATTATGTTCTTTGTGATTGGGAGGAATGAGCTGGATCTTTGTAAATTGCTGTGCCAGGTGAATTATGCTCAGAATGAAATAGCAAACTAATTCATCGTGTGCCAACCTTGGATATCTCAGTTCGGTGCAATGTGAGGTGTTTCATCAGAGAGTCGTGCGTCCAAGCCCCATAATAGGCGTTTTCACTGTTTAATCGAGTTCCAGCTCTTCGTTCCACATGCGGAATTGCAAGCCAACGCTGGTGGAGCATTCTTGTTGCTTTCATAGACACATATGTCCTCCTGCTTTGATCACATGTCGGTTTCTGAGTGAAAACTGTCTGCACTTTACTGGAAGCGCCAGAGACAAGTTTATCAGTGCAGCTGAAAATGCTATGAATGATGTCCATTTTACAACGTGAGATTCCACTACATCCGTGCACCAACCAAAGTGTTCAAAGACACAGAACGCGAATGGCCATTTGTTAGTGGTCTGACAGAGACGGCTTAATGTCTCATGGGCCCTGAACGACAATTAACTGATTCAGAATGTGCTGATGGAACGGAACGGAGCTCTCCCTGTACATTTTGCAATTGTTCTTCTTGTGTGCTCATGTAAGTTTATGGAATGAACAGTTTATTGCCATTAACGAGGGTGGGGGTGGGGAAGGATTCTGAGGTTTCAGTTTGGGACAGACGTGATCTGATCGAACGGGTAAGTGAAATATTCCCAGAACATGAAAGAGCTGATTGGTCCAGGGTCAATCCCATCTTCTGTTTCAGAATCAACAAATGAAATTGCTGTAAAATCTCAGCAGGTCCGGTCGCATCTTGAAAATGAAAACCGAATGAGATTTCGGGACTGGTGACACTTCATTTTCCATCTCCATGTCCCTCTGTCTTTCTACAAACTTCCTTTTATTTGAATATGTCCTGACTTCAAACTTTATATTCAGCTTCACTTTTATTGCTTCCTCTCCAAACATTTTCCCAGTCTCTAAAACTGTATCATGCTTGTTCTATCTCTCACTTTGCCCAGGACTTCCAACTGAACAAATAACTCTGTTTCTATTTCCTTAGATACCAGACGGCCAGAGATTGGAAGACATAGGAGCGGTTAGCGCTTTCAGAATATCTAATTTGCTTCACCATTCAATCTTGGCTAATATCGTTCTTAACGGCATTCTCCAGTCCTCTACCTGAACACTTACTCCCCAGTCTGAGGATCCAGTCTTTTTCCCAGAGTGGGTCCTAATCCGTCCCAAAACCCTCCACATGTGTTGGCAGCTATTACACCGTGTCTTCGTGTCATCAATCTCTGTTTCAGTGATTCTTGGCAAACACGAACTGTTCTGAGCAGCTCGAACGGGTCTCTGGCCCCACTGTGATCCTGCGGGGGAGCAGTAATCATCTTCATCTCCTACAGAAAGGATCGGCGCTTCAAAAAATAACGGACAGAAAGAACGATAGGCTTGTGTGTCAAGATATGTGGAGGTAATTGCTTTCTGACCTGGTCAGTAAACCTTACTCTGTATATCCCTGCACATTCTAGCTGTCGAGGTGAAAGGGAATACAAGTCCAATTAAGTGCAATCTACGCTTTTATTCGACATGTATTCGTCCTTGTTTTGAATATGCAGGGATGTTTCCAGCACTGTTGGTCACCATTTCTAAGAGTGCATGCCGCCGGCCCTGATCTTTTCTGGAGAGTAGCAGTAACAGTTTGTGCGAAAGTGGCCCAGTACAAACTTTAGAAGAAACATTGTTGTTACCTCTTTCTGGGCGACAGTCTTTCCTATCATGATCGATGGTGTTTTATTGCATTCTCATCAGCAAACCTTGTTTTGAATTTACTCGCCCAATACTACTGTAGCGGTGAAAAGAATATAATTCCGAATACCTGCTGCGTGAAATTCATTTTCAAATTTCTATTCGCAGTGGTCCTTCATATGTGACGATGTCTATATCACTGCTGGCCATCCTGTTTAAGAGTGCCGTTACATATGTTCCTCTGTCTTGGCGCGGCAGGGAAAATTGTCTGTGCCTTGTCAGGCAATATTTCCTGGATATTTCAACATGGTTTTCTTTATTTTTTCATTCATGTCCTCTTTAAGGACACAGTTACTGGGCACTGATCCTTTCTGTAACAACAGTACCACATTTGCTTTACATGCGAAGGTGGCCTGGATCAGTAACAAGGCGAGCATTCATTTCCTTCTATCATAGCGAACAATGGATTCATTATGTTAGTCTCTGTCAAATGCATTCTAAAATGTGCTCTGAAAGCTTCATTTGAATGGTGTCTGGCGTTTCTCAACGTGTGTCAACCAAAACCAGAAATCCTCAATCATACTTTGGAGCAGTTCACATATTCGAGTTTCGAAGCAGCAGACACGGATACAGTTCATTCAGTCAACAACAGGAATGAACAGATTTACAGGCACAGATGAACTATCGACTCTGATTCTCATACTGTTACTAATATAACCGTGTGGCCTGAAGTCTGAGCCAAGTTGTAACTGAAAATGAGGAAATCAAAGACAGGCTGCCGAATGACACAGTCTGTATTTTGTTTTCTGTTCTCACAGAGTTCCAGGAAAGTATGACAGCGAGGGAGAGGAATGCAAGTCAAGTGCAGCTCTGGTGAAACACCTTCTGTCTGATGCAGTCATCAACAAGAAACGTGAATGCGACTAAAGCGGGAAACCTTTTCACAACTTGAACAAAGAGCAATCACGAAGAGTGACCACCTCTTTGACATCTCAGATCGCCTTTGACCTTCCCTGAATATGTATAGAAACTAATTTTTGTACACCTCAAAGTGAGAACTGTTTGATTTATCGACAATAAGTGAGTCGCATGTCCTTGATTCCCACATAGGTTTCCAACTCAGCTTGCAGCCAGGTGGCAGTTGCTCATGGCTCTGCTGGATAATGCACTATTATGGAGGAAGAAAAGGAAAGTTGGAACTCTTATTTGCTCTGGGTTTCGGATAATCTTGCTACGTGTTCTGCTATTCTCGGATTCCAGTGCAAAACCAGTTTTTCAGTTCATCCGAGCAGCCGGAGAGTCGGCGTTTCTGGCAGGAGCTGAATTCATCATATCCAGTGATCACTTTCTCTGAGGAGAGAAAATGAACAAAGTTTCACACAGCGACTAATCGGAATTGCATTCCGTTTCAACATGGCAGCAGATATGGGCTAGCAAATTCAAAGCCAGATTTGCTAATGAAAACAACAAGCACGACCGCTCAGATAGAGCAAATCCTGCCCACCGCTTATTCTGCAGAACTGGTGCAGTTGCTGTGAGTATGCTGCAGGTATCATCAGGTACATGCTCTTGGGTTTCCGGTTTTGGCCTGTGTGCTCGCGTGGCTGAGCAACCTGAGACTCTGATTTCAGATTCCACTTCTGAAGAAGGCTTGTGTTTGCATCCCTGTGCGGCCACGTGTGCTAATGGATTTCGCTGGCAACGTTTTGCAGGGATGAGTTTTGTTAAAGTTGAACAGAAAAAAAAGCAGTAATTTCTTCTAACCCGGCTGTGATGTGGCACAGCAGAAAACAACCAACATGTCACTGCCCATGTTTTCCCCTTCTGCTGTAGTTGTCACGTTCCCCTCCAGCTCGAAAGTCCACCAGCATAATACGCGACACAAAAGCAGGTTGCGCCAAGCGCTCATATTCAGACAATTTGCACTTTTCACCATTTTCTCTGAAAGTGAATGGAGATATTTATTTCCCTGTTGATGTGTAATTAGGTTCTACATTGAATCTGCTCGCAGTTTTCTGTTGTTGTTGCGAAAAGGAGGAAAATTGCGATATGAAACTTGGTTACTTTTCCCTAATTTCCTTAATTTCTGTCCTGATGAGAAAGGCTGGTGATTGGTCCTCTCGATCCGGTGGAGACATCAGCCCAATTGTTAATCTCATCTAATCGAGACTGTAATTGGTAATCTTCACTTTCATGGTTCATTGTTCGTCAGTTCTGATTCATGTTACTTGAGCACTTTCCTGGGAGTATTGATGCACTAAGGCGCCAGTACATTGAAAGCACTATTTGGAATTGCCTCGCTGCCATTTGTGTGAGCAGCTCATGACCCAGACGACTCGCTCTGCCTCACAGGCAGCATTCATGAGTCCGTGTGTCTGAAAATAGGTTCTCTTTGTCAGTTCTGCTTCTGTTCACGAGTTGTCAGTTTTTGGTCTCGCTGGAGAGCTGCACTGGCAACATGATTTGTGAGGTATTTTCCACAGCCAAAATCTCCCACTGAGAAGTTGGGAATGCGTCAGGAAGAATGGTCATTGGCAGCCTAATACCAGAAAAAAATGATTCGTTGCTAGTTTTAACCGAAGCAGCCTGTGGGAGTTATCTCAAATGGGAGAGTACTCGCTTTGCATGCGAGAGACTGCGGGGTTGCTAGCTCCGTTCTCCATCCCCTTTTATGGCGGCACCGTGGCTCAGTGGTTTGCACTGCTGCCTCACAGCACGAGTGTTCCACGCTTGATTCCTGTGCGTAGTTTGCACATTCTCCCTGCGTCTGCGTGGGTTTCTTCCCACACTCCAAAATGTTCAGGGCAGGTGAATTTGACATGCTAATTTGCCCATAATGATCGGTGCATTAGTTGGAGGGAAATTGGACTGGGTGGGTTACTCTTTGGAGGGTCGATGTGGACTGGTTGCACTGAAGGGCCTGTTTCCATACTGTAGGGAATCTAATCTAACCATCTTCCAGAAAACCAGTCCAAAGCACTGACCAAGTGATGATTGCCTCTTCAAACTGGTGATCGCCACTGCAGCATCTCAGACGGGATGAGCCCGTAAACAACCGCTCTATTTGCCAAATTTTCACGTTTATTCTTTTTCAACTTTCCTGTCTGTATACAGATCAATATGCCTTTGAAATGTTGAGAGTATACCAGACTCCAACACTAAATCTGACAATTCATTCCAAACACGCAAAACAATGTCCTTCAGATCCCTTTTAAATTTTACCACTCTCCCCTTAAAACATTGTTCCCTTGTTTTGAACTTGCCTGCCTTGGGAAGAAATGTTCATTGACCATTTACTCTACCGTCTCCTTCATATTGATATAAACCTTTGTAAGGCCATCCCTCAGCCCACAAGCTCCACGGAAAATTTTCACATCCTATTCAGCTTTACGCTACAGTCCAAACAGTGTAAACCTTGCAACATCCTCATAAATATTATTGAACTTACGCCAAGTTCGCCATTGAACGGGCGTATGGGTAAGTACCTGAAGTGAAGCGATGCTGAAACACTAATCATGAAAAACGTGGTTATGGGGGTTTGTGTGGCAGCGTGGCAGAGGTGTTCAAGGAGCTGTCTTTAAACTATAACCTCAATCCAGTCATTGATTTGAATTCCCACCACGACCAGAACCACAGCTGAAGTCGAGAACTCTGTTTTTCATGAAAGACCTATAAACATTGAGATGTCAGGATTTGATCTCATATTCGGCTGTTTTTTGACAGGAACTTTCATTAACTAAGGCTGAGGGACTTCCCTAGCTCAACGAGTCAAAACTATGCATACATTGACTTGACTATTCGAACACAGGAACGCGGACTCATTTTTGTGTGTTTCACAGTAACTCGGTGTAAATTTAAAACACTCTCTGGTTATGCAGAAGAGTTCAAAGCTGGATATTCTCCACTGAAAATGCACAGGAAGAGGCAATGTATTATTGCTTTTGCTTCGAACTGATAACTTAGCCTGTTTAAACTGACAGGATAACGCGGATCCATCCATCCTCTTGGGCACCTTTAATCGCGTTAATATCCGCAAAGGTAAACTCACACTAAGAGGAATGGGCTCATTGTGGTGAATTGTTAAGGAGTGGTGTGTGAGTCAGAGTGAATAGTGGTCAGTAAATACTGACACGAACATTGAACGTTGCAACACCAGCTCCTCACTCACTTGCTGTCTCATGCCTCCCAGTCATCATTGCCTTTCACATTTTCCCCTCGTCCGTTCCACTTCTCAATTTATTCCCGACCGTTTGCAAGTGTTCCCTTAGAAACTGCAGCTTTAGGAAACGTATTACTGGGATAAAGTCATTACTCAATGTGATGGGATGCACCATCAATCCCTAATTACCCGAGAGATTGAGATTTTGAGTTACTCCGCAGAACCCTGGATATCCTCAGTACCGGGGTACAGGCATGATGCCATGAGGCAAGGATTTAGGCCTAGTGACATTGAAGGAACAGCGAGATATTTTCAAGTGTGAAACGCTAGATCCTTGGAGGGGTCATTGCGGTGATAGCATTCACGGGTATTTGCTGCCATTGTCCTTCCAGACAGATGCTGATCGATCACTGAATTGTTCTGGCAGGATCCGTGTGTATGTTCTGTTTGCAACCAGGATTTAGTTTTCATTCGGATAATTCTCAAGAAGAGAATTAAATCTTCACTTCCTGACTGGAAATTGAAGCCTGTTCTGGGCAACTTAAACTCAGACCCGTATGCAGGGATGTCCATTGATACTGCAGTCGGATTTGGGACCTGACCTGTACAAATTCTTGTGCCTGTTCTTCACGTCATAATCGTCTTCGTCAGCAGTGTGTCTCTCTCCAAGTTTCCAAGTCGGTTCATATTATCATCCTGGGTTTCAATGTAAAGAGGCAATGCTTGATAAACTGATGTTGTTCAGCAGATATACTGCAGCAAGTTAAGTAAAGACTGATGCAAGCACGAGCTCGTTTTGAGCTGCGCTGATGTTGTGGCAGCAAGAAAGGCATCGTTAAACTCGCCTCATTCTGGATGACGGGCTCGAAATGACCAGTAGTTTCTCGCTGAATTAGTTCAGGCTCTGGAATGTAAAATACTTCAAATATGAAAGTACAGTGAAAGGAAATGGTTCACTGAGTGGGGAATTCCAAGTGAAACAGAGCAGCAATTGTGTTTGCTGATTTTTCACCATGTGAATGCTGTTTCCCTGATGTGGACGTTTACATTACCTCTAGACAAACTGTCACAGCGCTAAATCTGGTCTTTGGGTCAGTGACGGAATTGGTAACACGCCTGACATCGAGTTAGGGGATTGTCGGTTCGCATTTAAAATCACGAGGATGCAGCGTGCTAGTCCATTCCTGTTGTCTGTCAGGAAAGGAAGGGTTTGGTTTTGTTGCATTTGCAGTTTCTTTCGTCCACTTCAAATTCTAGCTCAGAGCAACGTCTCTCATTGTCTGTAGAACTGGCTTTGGTTTAACCAAAAGCTGCCTTTTGGCGGTTGAACTTGCATGTTGGAGCGGACAGCTGAAGTGAAGCACAAGGAGCTGGTCAAATCCTGAGAACTCTGCCACTCTCGGGGAATGTGTCTGTGTGTCTCTTTCTGTGGGAGACACGACGTGGGTAATAACACAGTGTGACTATGTCAAACTTCAATCCCATTGTTGTGTCATCTAAGATCAAAGCGAGAACCTCACTGCCATTTGCACTGGAAACATCAGAAGACATAAGGTTATGGACAAAAGCTGGAAACTGGGAATAGAATAGATGAATGTCTTTAAACCAGACTGCACCATGGGCCAAATGGGATTTTCCGTACTGCAAAACTTGAAGACGAGTAGAAACCAATCTGCAGTGAAACTGATCAGAAATGAAAGGGAAAAGCCATTTCATTGAGAATAAGTGCAAGAGTGTCTGTCTTCATTCCGTGTAATTTCATAGTTAGGATTTGGAACTCTAACCGCCATAGTGTTGGTTCCGTTCTCGGACAGGGAATGAACGTTTTATTGTGCAAATATATCGTGGTACCAGTATTTCTTACCACTGGTCCGTACCTGGTAATGCTGGGTTTTGTGCTACGTTATCAAAAATCAAAAAGATGCAGGTTTTGGAAATCTGAACTAAAAACGAGAATTGATAGAAAAACCCGCTACACCTGGCAACATCTGTGGAGAAAAGCCGATTTTATTTTTAGATGGACAGGAAACAAATTAGTTATAGATTTCTAGATTATACTGTTGGGAAAATGATAATTTTCCCTGTCGAATTAGGATATTTATCAAAATCACTCTTGAGCTTACAAACGTCGAATTTACAATCTTAAAAGGACTTAATCAGCTGTCATGCTACTTTCATTTTCCTGAGGTGGTGGAAGGCTATGTTTTAATGGCTACATTTCCTTTTGCTTTCTGTTATTTAGCAGTCACGCCGAATGGAGAATTGTTTCTTTCAGTGTCTGCCTCAATATGTGTCTTCGTTTTTTTCTATACGTGTCTCTGTATCCTCCTGGGCCTTTTTCACATTCTCCGACTCTCTGGCTCTCCATATCCCTCATTTCCCATTTCTGCTCATGAAAAGCCTGACATTCAGAGACAGTTTGAGATTCGTACTGCTGAGAGGCTTTCTGACTCCTGGCTGGAGTCGGTCGAAGTTGTCTCACATTCTCTGGATAATGCGCCTGTCACTTCGACCTGAGGCAAGGAGACATTTCTTCCTCAAAATCTAAAGACCCTTTCGAAGTTAAAGTTGAATTCCTTATCCAACTGATAGTTGAAGAAGAACAAGGATGCATTTACTGTTGGTGTACAACGAATGAATGGTGACAGCAGAGAATGAGGGTGATCACGTCGTGGTGTCAGTGCCATTACAACAACATTCCCCGGGGATGCTGCACTGTCTCCTGCCTCACCAATTAATTTCCACAAAACTGGGAATGAAGGAATGAGAATAAGAGGATGAGAAGCAGAAGTGCTTGTGGAACTGCGGGAAGAATCTCCAGGTTAAAATAGTAGTTAAAAAGAGCAACATACACTACTGGATTTAAACCTGGAAAATGAAGCCGGAACGCGAAATCAAAATATACAGCAATTCAAACAGGACACTGAGTTTCTCGATGAGCAACACAATACTTGCGAGAAATAACGAGCTTTCAATACAATGAGCAGGCATCAGTGTGATGGGAGGTGCTTTCACCAGCTAAGCCACGGCGCCACGTTAAAAGCCAGATTTGTGGTCCATATGTGCAATGTCTGAACCACTTGATCACAGGAATTCGAAAACGCGTTTTCTGTATTAGCGTTGCTCAGTTTGAATGGCAATCAAACTCTGCTTGTGCAAAAGCAGACATTTCAATGCTGAGCATGCCCCACTGAAAAGGCACAGAAAAAGACAATATTCTCTTGCCTTGGCATCCAACAGATATTTTCATCTGTTTAAACTGATAGAATAAAGAGGATGTGCTCATCTCCTCTCGTGTCCCATTAACCACGTTAATACATACGCAGGGAATTTCAAACCAAGATGAATAGGCTCATTGGCAGCATTGACAGCAATGGTGTGTGAGTCATTGCGAACAGTGAGAAATAAATGCTGAACCAATAGCACTGACACTGAGCCTTGCACCATCAGTTCCACACTCACATCTTGTGTCATGTCTCCTCGGCATCAGAGCATTTGACTTTAATTATTCTACCCTGCACCTCTCCTCAAAATATTCCCGACCGCTTGCAGTGTCGAATTAGTGCATGCAATTATTAGAAATACATTTCTGGGACACATTTGTCTTTCAATAGATAAAATTCACCGCCCATCCCTAATTATCCCAAAGATGTAGGGGACGAGTTACTTTTGTTAACTCCTCAAATCCTTAGTATGGAGGTACTGACAAGAAACCGCTAGAGATGGAGTTCCTGGATTGCGGAAAGCAGACCGACCCCAAACTGCTCAAGTAACTCACCCAGGGAAGAGCAGATGGACCCCACTCTGTCAATGTAACTCAACCAGGGGACAGAAGTCTGACATCACACGATCAATGTAACTCAACGAGGTAATTATGGCCTGACTGCACTCTGTTAATGTAACTCACCCAGGGAAGAGTAGACAGACGCCACTCTGTCAATGTTAGTCATCCAGCGAATAGCAGACTGACCCAACACTTTATATGTAACCCACCCAGCAAATGGCAGACTAACACGACTCAGTCAGTATAATTTACCCAAGAAAGAGCAGACTGATGCCACTCTGTCAACGTAACTCACTCAGAGAAGAGCAGGCTGTACCCATTCTGTCTCTGTCACTCATCCAGGAAAGAGCAGGCTGGTCTGATTCTGTCAATGAAACACAAGCAGGGAGACGAGCCTGACTCCACTCTGTCAAAGTAACTCACTCAGAGAAGAGAAGACTTATTCCATTCTGTCTATTTGAATCATCCAGCGAAGACAGTAATGAAACCACACTTGCTGTTAAACTCAGACAGAGAAGAGCAGACTGTCACGACTTTGAGAAAGTAACACGCCCATGGAGGAGCAGACTGACACCACTCTCTGAACGTAGCTCACCCAGGGAAGAACAGACTGAGTGTATCATTTGCGTATGTTGCTGTACAAGAGTCATTGTTCAAGTACAGCATCAAGGTACACTGGGAGATACCCAAAAGGAGTCTCCCCCGATTGGTGCATATACACTTTTCTCCCCTGCAATCCACGATCTGGAATGCTGTGGTCGGTAGCGTGTCAGGCTTGGGGCTGTAGTTAGCCTGGAGTTCGGGTGGTGACACGAGATTTGCCCAAATTGCCCCCCCACTATCAGGGTCAGGCTAGTCGCCTCCCGCGGAAGCAGACAGCTGGCATTTCTCGCCAGGCTCTCAGTAATTTGCTGGGCAGACTACCTCTAGGTTGTGTGCAAACATATCTAACAAGTGTAGCCAACATCTAATCTCTCATTTTGTCTAATGAACAAAGCAAATGCTCTGTTCCCTTCACATCTAGCAATGGCCCTTCGCAGCTCCCAACCTACTGGCGTCGCATTTACGCCATTTATCTCCAGCAGGCAAATTCCCCTCCTGCTTTAACTTCGCTCTCTAGACACGGCCGTCTCCCTTCGGGGTTCGGGTGTGTCATTAATGACCTTTGCCCGGCTTGGGGTTAGGTCCATGATCTGGTTTGATTGGTTGCCATGCCCCAGGGCTCCTATCATCTGTACTACATTCTGCACTGCATCTCGCAGGGCGGGGGTGGGGCGACTGCACCACTATATTCACCTGTCTACAGATGTCGGAGAAGGATCTTTCTATTCCACACCACGAGACTCCCTCATTGCTCTTCTGAGTCTTAAATTTGCTCATAGAATATCTATTTCCCATGTCAGGTGCCCCTTTTGCCGTGGTAGCTACTACTAAGTGCAAGTCACCGGCGCGGCATGGATCCCTGCATTAATCTTAATTATCGAATTTATAGTCGTACTTGTTACTGAACGGCTATGGGTCGCATGTAAAGATCCACTTCGTCCTATCAGTTAAGATAACTGTCAGCTGCTACATCCCAGACGCTCCTGCCCTTATGAATAGTCCTACCAGGGCGCTTGTCAACAGTGTTAACTTGGGGCAGCCCCACATTTGCTTAAGTCTTCTCATAAATACTAAATTGGTTTTGGTGTTGTGCGATGTCTCCTCAGTCCCAGCTGCAAGTTTGTTATGGCTGGCGTGTATCCACGTGGCTGTTCCGGCGATCTTAACAGCTGTCTGTGCTGTAAAGCGTACTTGAAACGGTCACCGTCACCTCTTTGCCTTCCTGTTTTCCCTCCTGAAGTCTTTTGCCACTATTCAGGCTCCTGGTTATAGATCGTACATCTTCCCTTCTGCTGATTGGGGTAGTGCTGTCTTCGCTTGATTCTGTATTTGGACAGAAGTGTAGAGAGTTTCATGCATAGTTGTCATAGTTGTCCGGCTGCCACGTTTGAGACTTCAGTGATGTATTGAAAGGTCGATAGGGTTTCTGGCTGTGTTAGGTCTACTTGTCGTGGTTTGTTCCTGAGGAATCTGTGGACTGTATTTTTTAAGTATCCGTTCTTCTTGAATACGTTTTATAGGTGCTTCTCCTCTGTTTTCCGAAGTTCGTCTGTGTTGAAATGTGTGGTGCTTCGTTGGAATAGTGTTCTGATACAGCTTCCTTTTTGCGTGTTGGAATAGTTGCTGGTGTAGTTACGTATTTGGTCAGTGTTTGTCGGTTTGCTGTATATGCAGACACACCAGAGAATTCCGAGAGGCCTCACACTCCAATCACAACGCCATAAACAAACACATTGATCGATTTACCATCTGTCAACCCCTCAGAAAACGAATAGGAAATGACATCACCACAAACCCCAGGAAACCCATCCAGGACAAACATATAAATAGAAAGCAGGAGACAACATATTCGCTTCACTTGGAGGTCGCCACTGATGATGTTACCTAGCCAGGTAATGAAACGTCTGGATAACAACGTACAGCTCAGCGAGCAAACCTACACCCTAAACCTCGACCGGAGCTATAAACGTTCACAAACCTTGGGACTACTAAGCCTCTCAGGGATGCTCCATCTCGGAATTATTTCAGTTAGGAAGACTTTGGTAACGGCACTGGCAATCTGTTTTGCCGTAGGAAACGCTTGCACCCATTTTGAAAACATATCAACTATTACCAGACAATACCTTTTTCCTTTGCAGGGTGTTAGTTCGCTTAAATCCAGTTATAAATGTTCAAATTGTTTTTGGGATTTCGGAAATGCTACATAACTCATCTGTATTCCCCTCTCCACATTATTGTGGCACAGATAAGACGTCGTTCACAATATTTCTGGAAGTAATGAGTAAATCCCTCAATGTACCACTGTGCTGAAATACTGTCATATCTCCTTTCTTTTGACACATGTTCCTTACCGTGTGTCAGTTTGGCATAGAATTTAATAATGGTCATGGTAGAAAAGGTTTAGCATTGGGGCCAAACCATACCCCTTACCTCAAACTGCACTCTGCCTTTTCCCACTCAAACGTGTCTTCCAGCCTGGACATCGACTGTGACTCCCGTACGTCTGCTATTTGGGAAAGGATTTTTGTCATTCCCATGTCAAACTGATCATTTACCGGCTGCTGGGCTGCCGTCTTTGCCGCTGAGTCTGCCCTTGCATTTCCTTGAGAAACTGAATCATTATTTTTCGTGTAGGCATCATATTTACACACAGCGATTGATTTAG
This sequence comes from Chiloscyllium plagiosum, assembly GCF_037043375.1. NCBI lineage: Eukaryota > Metazoa > Chordata > Chondrichthyes > Orectolobiformes > Hemiscylliidae > Chiloscyllium > Chiloscyllium plagiosum. Next base: position 64,909,839 of record NW_028270180.1, on the reverse strand, counting down.
GCAATACGACCACTTCCAAGAGATCAGAAATCTGATCACTAGTGTGTGATGGGCTTTCCGGTGAAGGTCAAGAAGTCCCTGTATTTCCACAGGATTCCAACATCATGTGCAACTCCGAATCCATATCTGCTATTGGTTAAATATTCACTGTGTTTCCCTTAGCCAATTTGCATGCCTCAGTCAAGGCGATCAGCTCCGCTGCTTGAGCTGACAGTTGAGAAGCGAGTGATCCCGCTTTGAATACCTCATGGGTAGTTACGAGAGCATGCCCAATAAAATTCTGACCTATCTCCTTGCACCTGAATGCTGTCCCATCCACACAAAAAAACGCCACATTCTGAATTGGTGAATTCTGCAAGTCTTGTCGAGGCAGCACATTTCATTAATTACAGCGATACAATCATGTGGGTCTCCGTCTCCTTCTGTAGTGAGAGAATTAGCAGCATTAAGGACGTTACATCGTTTTATTGCAATGTTAGGCTTCTCCAATAACACAGTATTGTATCTGAGTCAACGCGCTGCCGACGTATGTACTGTCTTTTGCTCGGAAAGCAGTAAGGATACTGCATGTGTGATCAGTTTGGTTAAGTCGCCATAGCCGATTATATCCCTGGACACTGCAACCACAGCTCACAGGCAATCTGATACGCAATCCTGCCGCTAAGAGGTCTAGCTTAGCCGAAAAATAAGCTGCCAGCCTGAATTTTCCCCCATGATCCTGCAACAACACAGATGTCATGCAGCCATGTTTCTCATCTGCCGTTTGACAGAAGGCTTGTTTGGATTCGGAATCCCCAGTGTCGGTGTACTTTGAAACGTCTTTTTCAATTCAACTCGGCCGCTGGGATCCATTGCAACAGACCATGGTTCTGCTCCCCTTTTCATGGGCCATGTCACTTCAGGGCGCCTCAAGATTTGTGTAATGTGGGATAAAAGTTCTTCAGTCGGGGCGTATGCCCAAAAAGGATAGCAATTGTTTCTTCATGTGAGGCCTTTGAATTTGCTGAATGACTTGCACTCTGTCTTGACAAATGGCCTTCCCTTGTTCAGATATTAAGTGACTGAAGAACTTCACCTGTTGTTGCATAAATCGAAGCTTTGCGAGACTGACTTTGTGCCCTTCCCTCGTGTAATGCAAGGGAATCCTTCTCACATTGTTCCTCTGTCGGTGCTACTATTCAGCAATCGTCTACAGATTGCAGAAGCGCAGACCCAGGGGTTAAAACAAGAGTCTCCAGTCTCCTGCGTATAGCCTCATTATATATGGTGGGTCACTCACAGTAACATTGACAAAGTCATGTGAACTCATAAGATTTCCCTTTGAATTAAAAAGCGAACCAGAATTGACTATCTGGATGCACCGTCACACTAAAGAATGTATTTGCTAAATCCACAGTATGGAACCATTTACTGTCCGGTGGAAATGGAACTAATACAGTATAGGGTTTGGGAACACTTGATGCGCGCGGGACAACACTGTTATTGACTGCCTGCAGGTCTTGAACAAACCTGCATTCCTCCGGTTCACTTGGAATTTTTGTTGCCTTTTTGATCAGAAAAATGGGAGTTCTCACAAGTGAGTTTACACAGGGGATTATCTTCTAGCCTTTGGGAAGGATTGAAAAACTAGAGTAACTACTTCTATGGCCTCGGGTTTTAACTGGCATTGTGCACTGCAAGGACGATACTCCGACTTCGTGGTTAATCGTATTGGTTCACAACGTCGCATAAGCCGCACATCATGTTTGCCTTTTACCCATAATTCAGTAGGGACCGTTATTAATCTTGGGTCTGAGAAGTTTATCTTAGGGAAACGCCAGGCCAGCCTTCTCGGCTCTTCAGGGCTCGCGGGGGTTACCTCGACTGTTCTATTGCCTGAGTTAGATAAATTAATTTCTTCCTATACGTCCGCACATCTGCATTGAACCACATACCCACATCGTCCCAGAACACTCAGCATTTCGTTCTTTATGCCTTTAGTACCCATGGCCCCAAATCCTGCCAATTGTCACTGGACACCTTCGCCAGTGACACGCGAGGAGCGCAGCCTTCCACATCAAAAATATAGAATTTACTTGCCGTCACAGGTACTTTACATAAGTTCACACTGACTGCACATCTGTCATCCCTTCAATAAAATTCGCACAATAACAACTGACCTGGTTTAACCAATCTCCTGAACCAATACTTCTCTTATGGGTGCTCAGGGCCATCCTGGTGTATGTGTGCTGTGCAGTGCAGCATATTCCCGCAAAAAAAAAAAAATCGATGTTGATATGATTAACATAGTTACCTGCTTCCAGGGCGAGTGAATTGCTTTTTGAACTCATTGCTCTCCGGCTTAATCGCCACTCATAGACATACACAAGGGGTCGTGGGTTGTATTTTACAGTTTACACTTGTGAATCTTCCCTTTGAATTACCTGCAAGCCCGTCGGAGTACTGAGCAAATACAACCCCAGTCTCACTATGAGATCCCGAGCCATCAAATGTAAAGGACAGAATTCCGCTAACAAAATTGAGAATTAGAATGTATGCACATTACTGATTTCACACAATATGGGTGCGGTAAAACGCTCTCATATCACGAAGCCTGATGCCTCCATTGAGTTCAGGAACATTCCACTCATCTTTATTGGCGTCAACTCTCTGAACTGTCTTGATTTGAGAAGTGAATGTGCTGGCCATGTATCTACCAAAAAGGTAACTGGTGTACCTTCCACGTATAACATAGAGGTAGGCATCGACATATACGCATCATTGGTTTATTGAATATATTGTCCACACTCCGCAATCTCAATATTCAATATAGAGTTGGGATACATCTCAGTGCCCGTTAGGTTAGTAGAAGTGATGAGCATAAGGGATTCTTCATAGCCAAATATAAAGGAAAGAGGCTTACCTGTACCTTGTGACCTGCCCACCTCAACCTCAGTCGTCCCCTGTCAGTCACTATGCTGTCCAGCCTCCAGGACCGATTGAGGCTGTCTGTGCGGGCACTGTCTCGACTAGTGGTCCATTGCTCCTCAAACAAAGCACGAGCCAGATCTATCTCTGCAAGCACACTTCTGCGATCCCTTCCTCTTTTGCGAACTCCACCTTTGCCTCTCTCTTTTCCCGCAGTTCCTCACTCCAACGGCTGAACGACCATTTGCATCATAATAAGCTGAGGTTTATGTGATTGCTGTTGCATCTTTAATTTCCGGTTATGGTTCTCTTGAGCCAGCAATTTTTCAGCATGTATCACGTATTGTTCTATCTAATTCAGCTTTCCCGTGTCCCCGGTAATACCCGTATATTTTACCTATTTTGTTGTTTCGTACTTCATTCCATTGATGAAGCTGCTCCTCAGGTGTGCCTTATACGGTGTGATCTCTGCCGTCGCTATGTCCTTGGGTGGTATCAGTCCACAATAGACGTCATCGACTTTCGTGAGGCGCTTAAGGTACTGGGACATTGTCTCAACTTCTTGAGGGATTCTTGCTTCAATTGATTGTGGGTACGATATGCTATTGGTGATTCAGAAGACCCTGAGGCGGCGACCGTTGACTTGGATCAGATCCAGTCTTCAGACACTGTACAGCTTCATTAGGTTGTTTTCCGTGTGTGTGTGCATGTGCGTTGGTGTTTGTACGTGTACTTGATCTATCCTTTATTCGAGATTTTCTTTCCCTGAAATAGGCTCAGCCTTCAACATGTTATAAGCACTCCAATTCACAGGTTCTATTTTACCCTTCCGTTTCTCCTTCTCTCTCTCCTCCAACGGTGACCTCAGCATTTGCAACTGCATGTTACTAAAACTTCCTTCCTCCAGAAAACCACATTCCTTGATTTACATTTTTAACTGCTTTACAGAAACTGGGCCATAATTATTTATCATATATTGTATTTTTTCTTGACCATTCCGAGTTGTCTGTCGACCCTCTTTTTGTTCGCCCTTGTTGGAGCCGATTTTCATGGATATTGGAAAAGTGAACATCTCTGTCTGTCTGTCTGTCTGTCTCTCTCTCTCACGATACCATAATCTTCTCTTTGCCAATATAACTTGTTTTTACCTGCCGAGGTCCCCTCTCATTGGTTGCGACCGCCTCATTGCCTTGGTTTTCACAAACCAAGAACCCACGTAACCGGTACAGCTTTGGCGACTCCAACGTGGCACATGGTGGCTTCAAGTCTATACCGACGTTAATCTTGCTGTCTCTTAAACTCTCTCGAGACGGCAATCCTTTCACTTGAGTTTTACTCGAATATTGCGTGAGAGTTCACTGGTCCCGCTTCCTGGTTCATTTATTCTCTTCGAACGAGTCTCCATGTCGGATTACTTTAGCCACAACTCTTACCCCGACCCTATTCGATTCGGAACGCGACTCTGGAGCGATCCACTTATCCCCAGTTCTCTCATGCAAAGGGGCCAATTCAGTGCTCGAGATGGAGTGAAAGACCTTCAAGGCAGTGGCGCGAACACCTCCTGGGAATCTTCAAAATCTTACCCAGTCGCAGGGTCCCAGGCGAGCCCCCAAGTTTACTGCCGTGGGATTTCAATCGATTCGACTCAAATGCTACCAAGAGCAAAGGAAAGTTTACTTTTGAAATTTGCAGAGTGGACCCGACACATTTGCAAGACGCCTCATAAAATGGACGCCTGACGGTTTTCACATATTCCCTTTATACTATATATCGCCTTGCCTTATCACACCTCAAGCCAGGAACCTGGATCAGTCGAGTTCCTTTCCACACATGGAGTTGCTTTTTCTAATTCATGGACTGCACATATAATAGATTATTGGCCTTGAGAGTCAGCTGAAAATTAGGTTGAACTTTACATTTTTTCGGTCTTTTTGCAAAGTTAGGTCCATACTTCTTTGTTTCAAACTGATTTCACAAGAAATGATAATTTTCCATTACAGGGGATCAGGCTGACAGTGACTGAATAAGTGTGATGGAGTGAGGATGATAGTGACACAATGAGGGTGAGGTGTCAGCGTGGTAGTGATGCAGACTATGTGAGTGGATCAGGCCGATATGTACGCAGTTTGGGGGGGTCAGAGTGATTGTGATGCAGTAAGTCTGAGGGATCAGACCGATAGTGACGCAGTAAGTGTGAGGTGGTCAGGGTGATAGTGAAGCACTTCGTGTGAGGGGTCAGTGTGAGAGTGACGCAGTAAGAGTGAGTGGTCAGTTTGATAGTGACACAGTAATTGGAGAGAGATCAGGCTGATAGGGATGCAGTAAGTGTTACTATGTCAGGCTGATCCTGACGCATAACGTGGGAGAGGACAGGGTGATAGTGACGCAGTAAGTGTGCAGGGGTCAGGCAGAGACTGTCGCAGTGAGTGTGAGACAGTCAGGGTGATAGTGAGGGAGTAAGTGTGTGCGTTCAGGCTGGCAGTGACACAGTAAGATGTGAGCATCAGGCTGATAGTGGCCAATAAAAGTGAGGTGTTAGGGGAATAGTGACGCAGTAAGTGTGAGGGGTCAGTCTGATAGTGAAGCAGTAAGTGTGGTGGGGTCAGGCTGATAGTGTCACAGTATGTGTGCGGGGTCAGGCTGATAGTGATGCAGTAAGTGTCCGTGAGTCAGAGTGATCCTAATGCAGGAAATGTGAGGGGACAGGGTGATAGTGACGCAGTGAGTATGAGGGGGTCAGCGTGATGGTGACGGAGTAAGTGTGAGTGTTCAGGCTGATATTGATGCAGTATGTTGAGGGCGTCAGGCTAATACTGGCCAGTAAGTGTTAAGTGACAGGGTGGCAGTGATGCAGGAAATGTGAGGAGTCAGACTGATAGACACGGTGAAATTGTGAGGGGTCAGGCTGATAGTGATGCAGGAAGTGTGCGAGTGTCAGGCTGATAGTGACGCAGTAAGTGTGTTGGGAGCAGAGTGATAGGAACGCAATAAGTGTGAGCGGCTCTGGATGACAGTGACAGGTCAGTATGAGGGGGAGGATGGTAGTGATCCAGTGAGTGTGAGGTGTCAGGATGACAGTGAAACAGACTGTGTGAATGTGTCATTGTGATGGTGACATGGCAAGTGTGATGGGGTCAGGGTGACAGTGACGCAGTGAGTGTGAGATGTCAGTGTGATAGTGACGCAGAACATTTGAGGGGCCAGGCTTATAGTGACGCAGTATGGGCAAGGGGTCAGGGTGACAGTGATGTAAATGCACTCACAGGGCCAGGTTGTCGTAAAGCTGTAAGTGTGAGTGTCTCAGGCTGATAGTGATGAAGTAAATGCGACGGGGTAAGGTGGATAAGGTTGCAGTAAGAGTGCAGGGGTAGTGCTAGAAGTGACGCAGTAAATGTGAGTGTTGAAGCTGATACTGACGCATTAAGTTTAAGGGGATCAGTCTGATCTTGACGAAGTATGTATGACATTGTCAGGATGATAGTTACGCTGTAAGTGTATGGGGGCACAATGATCTTGATGCAGCAAGAGTGGCGAGTCAGGGTGATAGTGACGCAGTAAGCATGAGTGGGTAAGTCTTATAGTTACGCAGTTTTTGTGAGGGAGTCAGCCTGGAAGTGGCGCAGTATGTGTGAGATGGTCAGGCTGATATTGATGCAGTCTGACCCCTCACACTTACTGTGTCACTATCAGCCTGACTCCATCACATTTATTGTGTCAGTATCAGACTGACGCAGTTGGGGTCAAAATGATAGTGACGCAATAGGTGTAAGCGGCTCAGGATGATAGTGACACAGTGGGTGTGAGATACCAGTGTGATAGTAACGTAGTAAGTGTAAGTGTAAGGCCCTCAGTGTGATAGTGCCACAGCAAGTGTGGGGTGTCAGGGTGTAAATGACGTCGTAAGTGAGAGAGGGGCATTGCGATAGTGAAGCAGTAAGTGTGAGGGGGTCAGGCTGATAGTGACACAGTCAATGTGACGGGGCAGTGTTTTAGTGACAAGATAAGTGTGAGGCGTCAGTCTGATACTGACACAATAAATGTGATTGGGTCAGGCTGATAGTGATACAGTAAGTGCGAGGAGTCAGACAGATAGTGACACAATAAGAGTAAGGATTCAGGGTGATAGTAACATGGGAAGTGTGAGGGCGTGACTGAAAGTGACGCAATAAGTGTGTGGTGGTTAGGCTGATGGTGACGCAGTAAAAATAAGGCCGACAAGGTGAAAATGGCAAAGACTGTGTGAGTGGGTCAAGGTGATAGTGACGCAGTAAATGTGAGGAGGCCAGGGTGAAAGTGACGCAGTAAATGAGAGAGTATCAGAGTGAGAGTGACGCAGTAAGTCTGAGGGGTCAGACTGATATTGACGCACTAAGTGTGAAGGGGTCAAGCTGATAGTGACACAGTCAGTGTGAGGGGAGAGAGATTTAGTTACACAGTAAGTGCAAGGCGTCAGACTGAGACTGATACAAAAAGTGTGAGTGGTTCAGAGTGATAGTGACTCAGTCAGTGTGATGGGGCAGAGTTTTAGTAACATGGTAAACGTGAGGCGTCAGTCTGATACTGACGCAAAAAGTGTGATGGAGGCAGGCTGATAGTGACGCAGTAGGTGTTAGGAGTGAGGGTGATATTAACATAGGAATTGCGAGGGCGTAACTGATAGTGACGCAATATTTGTGGGGCTGTCAGGCTGATAGTGACGCAGTAAAAATGAGGATGTCAAGGTGGAACTGGTGCAGTAAGTGTGAGGAAGGCAGATGGACAGTGACGCAGTAAGTGTGAGGGGTTCACGCTGATATTGAGGCATGCAAGTGTGAGGGGCTAGGTTGATAGTGACGCTGTGTGCCGGCGGGTCTGGCTGACAACGACGCAGAGAATGTGAGTGTCTCAGTGTGACAGTGACGCATTACGTGTGAGAGGGTCAGGGTGATAATGACAGAGGAAGTGTGAGGTGGTGAGTTTGATAGTGATGCTGTAATTGTGAGCTTGGTCAGCGTGATAGTGAGGGGCTCAGGTTGATAGCGACACAGCAATTGTGAGGAGGTCAGGGTAGTAGTGACACAAAACGTGTGAGCGGGTCAGGCTAATAGTGATGCAGTGAAGGTGAGAGTGTTGGTGTGCTAGTGACGCAGTAAGTGTGAGCCGCTCAGGATGATAGTGTCACAACATGTGCGAGGTTTCAGGTAGACACCCATGCAGTAAGTGTGACGTGTTCAGGGTGAAAGTGACACAGACACATTGAGGGTGTCAGATTGAAAGTGACACAGGAAATGTGAGGGGACAGGTTGATAGTGACACAGTAAGTGTAAGGGGTCAGGCTGATAATGATATATTAATTGTGATGGAGTCAGGATAATAGTGGTGCAGTGAGTATGAGTTGTCAGGGTGATAGTGACACACACACGGTGTGAGTGGGATAGAGTTATAGTGATGCAGCAAGTATGAGGAGGTTAGAGTGATAGCGTGCAGGGTCTGGCTGAAGGTGACGCAAGAAGAGTGAAAGGTTCAGGGTGATCTGGACGCAATAAGTTTGGGGGCTCAAGGTGATAGTGATGCTGTAAGTATGAGTGGGTCAGTCTGATAGTGACACAGTACATTTGAAGGGATCAGGCTGGGAGTGATGCAGTAAGCGTGAGGGGGTCAGGCTGATATTGATGCACTAAGTGAGAGGGTATCAAGGTGATGGTGACGCATGAAGTGTGACCAGGTTAGAGAAAGAGTGACGCCGTGATTGAGTGGGGTTTGGCTGATAGGGATGCAGTAGGTGCGCATGTGTCAGGGTGTGAGTGATGCAGGAAGTATGAGGGTGCCAGAAGTATAGTGATGCATCAAGTATGAGGGGGTCAGAGTGATTGTGACGCAGTAATTCTGAGGGGATCAGGGAGATACCAACGCAGTAAGCATGAGGGTGTCAGGCTGTTAGTGACGCTGTCAGTGTGAGTGCCTCAGCCTAATAATGATGAAATAAATTTGAGTGAGTAATTCTGCTTGTCAGGTGATAAGTGTGAGTGAGTCAGGCTGGTAGTGATGCTGTACGTGTGAGTGTTGAAGCTCATAGTGAAGCAGAAGGTGTGAGGTGGTCAGTGTGATTGTGAGGCAGTAAATGTGAGAGGGTCAAGATGATAGTGACATAGTTAGTTTGAGGAGGCAGTGTTGTAGTGACACCGTAAGTGTGAGGCGTCAGTCTGATACTTACATAATAAGTGTGATGGAGTCAGGCTGATAGTGACACAGTAAGTGTAAGGAGTCAGGGTGATAGTAACATAGGAAGTGTAAGGGTGTGACTGATAGTGACAAAGTAAGTGCTTGGCAGTCAGGCTGATAGTGACGCAGTCAAAATGAGCGTCTCGAAGTGAAAGTGGCGCAGTAAATGTAAGGGCGCCAGATGGATAGTGATGCAGTAAGTTTGAGGGGTTCACGCTGATATTAAGGCGGTAAGTGTGAGGGGTCAGGTCTATAGTGATGCAGTAAGTGTCGGCGGGTCAGGCTGATAGTGATGCATTCAAAGACCAAATATCCAAGGCTCACTGTAGCGCTGATTAGTGAGACTTCTCAAGGCTAAGACAATAATCAATAGTTCTCATCCTGGCCATAAATCACAATGCTTCATTTTAAAATTCTCCTCTCCTGCTTCTAGATTCACCAATAAGGGAACACAATTTAATTGCTCCACCCAGTTTATCTCTTCAAATATTTTGCAACTCTCAATGAGATTACCTCTCTTGTTTTGAAACTGTTAAAAAAAGGCCGGATTTGCCCAATTAAAATTCAGAGGACTAACGTTCATCCATGATATCAAGGTGAAACACCATTCGTGGTATTCCTCATATGGCATTAGTATCTTTCCTAAATTGAGGATTGTAATTCCTCATACTGTCGTCCAAGTGCGGTCGAACTGAGCCACCATACATTGGAAATAATGCTTCGTTCTCGTGCCCTGAAATCCTTCTGCAGCTTTCACAACAGACTTCTACAACGGCTACTAGACTGCAATGACTTATTAAAAACTTCTCCAAGATGCATTTCTAAACATCTGTACATCAGACTTTCTACTTCAAACCTTCGACAAATAATCTCCACACATCTCCCTCCTGACAAGTATGATAAAGTCAAATCGTTGCTATTTATTAGATCATGAGGAACATGGATAGGTTGACTCGTCACGGTGTTTTCCGGCTGGTGAGGAAGTCAAAATTTAGAAAACATCGGTTTACATTTAGAGGGTAAGGATTTAAAAGGGACGTCAGGGGCAACTTTTTCAGTCGTGTCCAGAATGAGCTGCCAGAGAAATTGTTGTAGACTGGTACAACTGTAACATTTAATGGCATCTGGATGGATATAGAGTAACAAGGTTTTGAGGGATGTGGGCCAAATGTTGGCAAATGGGACCTATTAATTTAGGATAACTGTCCACCATGGTCAAGTTGGAAAGAAGGACCACTTTCCGTGTTGTATTGTTCAAGGACTTGATGACTCTAGAACAACCGCAAAAACTTTGCAAATAATTCCGTCAAGACGATTTCAAGTTCCAAATCTTTGGTTAATCTTCCCCTTTTGCGCTCACAAATTCATTACCTGATGTCAGAACTTACGGATTAGTTGCTGGATCCATTCATGTAAATTGGTTCTGCATTCTTTCTAATTCCGATATTGTTTTTACGAATGTAGCTAGTGTTTATGGACTTAGCATCAATATTTCTAACACCATATTTCGATGAATATTAAAACACAACAGCATATCTAATTTGGCACCAGATGATGAGCAATTGAGTCAAAATCGATCGGACGCAGTGAGACAATGATCCTCTCTTCGTGTGGTGTACATCCGTGACTCTATAATTCTACGAAGAATCATTCCCATAACTTCAGCTGTGTCAGAATCTAGTTTGCAGTGAAAGCCTGTCAATCTGCGAAGGTACCGTTCGTCTGGGCATCTGCAAAGGATTTGGCGAAATCTTTGGGTCTTGACAATTTGTTCTTCCAACAAATGAATTCAGTTATTTTACTATGAAAATTAACAGGCTTGCCGCAGCTGTGATGGCCAAAAGTTTAGGGCGTTGGACTTGAAATCCAATGGGGTCTCCCTGCGCAGGTTCGAATCCTGTTCACAGCGTAGAATCTTTTAAAACTCATTAATTCATTTGCAGAATTTGAATTTCGTGGAGCTTGAGCGTTGCATTCAATCGAAAGTAAATTTTCAACTGTGAAGAATCCGAAGTAATTTCAAGACTGACCCAGTCATCTAATTGAATAAATTATGTGTCGAGACACAAAAAGCCACCAACTTCCAACACGAATCAGTGTCAACACATTTGTCGAACTATCATGAAATTTGGATGTTCGGGGGGGTGGAATTCAGCAAAACAAGAAGCAATGCAATACATTTACCTGCAGGTGATGACATCTTTTTCAGGAACAGTTGAAAGTCAAGCTGAGAAAGTTCAACCTAATTTACAGCTGACTCCCAAGGCCAATAATCTATTATATCAGCAGTCAATGATTTAGAAAAAAGCAATTCCATGTGTGGAAAGGAACTCGACTGATTCAGGTTCCTGGCTTGCGATGTGAAAAGGCAAGGCGATATCAGCGGAGTAGAATTTTCTGGAAATATTAGAAATGGAATGTTAACGGTCTTCTGCTGTCCACATTCGTAAGAAACTGTGCATTAAGAACTGAAATTGAAAATTAACGATGAAAATCAGACTTAGCCCTCTGTTTGTGGTGTAGCATTGTTCAGAACAATTGGTTGTTGTTGAGGCTAAAATTGACCAAAATAATCGATGGGGAACTTATCCACGGCCTTCGTTGGAGCAGTTGGTGTGGAGAGGTCAGCTTGAAGAACCAAATGCCAATTATTCATCATGGCTGTCTGAATTGCTTAGTTAAACATACTCCCAGTTTAATGAAAAAAAGTTTTGCTATCGGAGCTAGATGTTTTCGTGTCAGCATGTTCAGATATGAGAAGACACTCCATGGAGTAGATGTGACTTAAATATTGACTCTTAACGTCAGAGATGTTGACACATTTCTGCACCAGAACAGCACTACCATTGGTATCAAATCAAACTGAACAAAGGACTAGTCACTTCGACATTTCCTGTCTGCAGACTCTGCCAATAGACCGTTCAGGCCCGATGTAGGAATAGGGCGTGGTGACATCTGTTCGCAAGTGGATCACTTCATTCTTGCTCACGATCCGTAAACCGTAATTCATTTTGAACTTCTTAGCCATCAGCATGGTAAGTGGTACATAATGCACAGGTTTGCTTCTCGAAAGAAAGAGCGAAATCTTATTCAATGCAGACGCAAATTCAAGTTGTCCCTGGTCGACCAGAAGACAGATGTCGCGAAACAAAGTGAATACAGAAAACAATCAATGTTTTCTGGGAGTCAAAAAGATGTACTGGAAGAACGGAAACATATATTTGGAACTAAAGTCACATACCACTTCCACAGACTAACGGTGTTCTTGAACCGTTATCTTAATTTGACCTTCATGTCCACCATTGCTGCAAAAATTATGTTAACAACTCAGAACTTTGTGTTCTTTGATATTCTCTCCTTCATGTTTCTCTTGATTTTAAAACTCAAACCGAGCAATAGTAATGCGCCCTACTACATTTGCAAAGATCAGAAGAAGATCAATTTATAAGAGAACAGAAATAAAGCTACGTCTGTCTTTCGAGAGAAAACACAGTTACCATTTCGACTCCAAAAAGTCTTCTTCAGAAGTCTGCGCAATGAACTCGAAATAGTAGACCGAAAATGAAAAAAAGATGCCAAAATGCCGCGAATACACCACCCGCAAGTGCCTCAAGTCCTACTCGAATATGCCGGATTACTACTATCAACATCAGGGGAGAACGGAACAAAGCTCATTCTGCAGTTGTCAACCTGTTATGACGTAGTTTGCAAAGTCAGAAATCTGATTCGGTAAAAAGCGGGATGAGAGCGGGATATAGGAAGTCTGAAAAAAGCAAGTGCGTGCTTTGCTTTGAAGAAGGTTGGCAGTGATGAAAATGGAAATTAACTACAGTAAGGGGGGGCTGAATTAATACTCAGAATCGTTGCAACACACAGGGATGCAATTCTTTTTGCTAGGTTTCTGTTCTGCCATTTTATAATCACGACTGCTGTCGGGTTTGGTTTCCATTCCAGGCTTAGGTGACAGCCTGATGGAAGTTTGCACATTCGCCCAATTTCTGTTTGGTTGCTCTGGTTTGCTGCCACATTCTAAACATTTGCAGGTTATTTGGAATCGCCATTGAACGCACACGGTTACAGAGACAGTGATGTCTCTGTAATAGGAGTGTCTGGATAGGACGTACTTCAGAGGATTTTTGTGAACTTAAATAGACAGAGTGGGGTTAGTCTACTGTTTCCTGGGTGAGCTACATGGACAGAGAGTGGTCAGGGTCTTCTTCCCTGAGGGAGGTACGTTGACAGAGTTGGGTTAGTTGCTCTTACCTGTTTCAGTCACGCAGATACAGTAGGGTCAGTCTGCCTTTCCCTGGGCGAATTTCTTTCACAGAGTGGTGACAGTCTGCTCTTCCCTGCCTGAGTGAAATAGAAAGAGCGGGGTCAGTATTATCTTCCCTCGATAATTTATGTTGACAGTCTGGCTTCCGTCTGCTGTTCCCTGGCGAGTTACATTGGTGGAGTGGGGTTAGTGTTCATTCATTGGGTGAGTGCCATAGACGGAATGGGATCAGTCTGCTCTTCCCTGAGGGAATTACATTTATAGAGTGGGGTCAGACTGCTCTTCAGAGAATGACTTATATTGACAGTGTGGAATCAGCCTGCTGAGTTACACTGAGATTGTGGGGTCAGTCTGTCCTTCCCTGGGTGAGTAACACTGACTGAGTGGCGTCAGTTTGCTCTTCCCTCAGTGAGTTACATTGACAGAGTGGCGTCAGGAGTGGCGTCTTTGAGGAGTTGACAAAAGTAACTCGTCCCCTACATCTTTGGGATAATTAGGGATGGGCAGTGAATCTTATCTCATTGAAAGACAACTGTGTCCCAGAAATGCATTTCTAATAATTGCATGCACTAATTCGACACTGCAAGCGGACGGGAATAACTTGAGGAGAGGTGCAGGGTAGAATAATTAAAGTCAAATGCACTGATGCCGAGGAGACATGACACAAGATGTGAATGTGGAGCTAATGGTGCAAGGCTCAGTGTCAGTGCTATTGGTTCAGCATTTATTTCTCACTGTTCGCAATGACTCACACACCACTGCTGTCAATTCACAACAATGAGCCTGTTCATCTTGGTTTGAACATCCCTGCGTGTGTATTAACGTGGTTAATGCGACGCGAGAGGAGATGAGCACATCCTCTTTATTCTGTCAGTATAAACAGATGAAAATATCGATTGGATGCCAATGCAAAAGGATACTGTCTTTTTCTGTGCCTTTTCAGTAGGGCATGCTCAGCATTGAAATGTCTGCTTTTGCACAAGCAAAGTTTGATTGCCATTCATACTGAGCAACGCTAATACAGAAAACGCGTTTTCGAATTTCTGTGATCAAGTGGTTCAGGCATTGCACATATGGACGACAAATCTGGCTTTTAACGTGGCGCCGTGGCTTAGCTGGTGAGAGCACCTCCCATCACACTGGTGCCTGCTCATTGTATTGAAAGCTCGTTATTTCTCGCAAGGATTGTGTTGCTGATCGAGAAACTCAGTGTCCTGTTTGAATTGCTATATATTCTGATTTCGAGTTCCGGCATCATTTTCCAGGTTTAAATCCAGTCGTGTATGTTGCTCTTTTTAACTACTATTTTAACCTGGAGATTCTTCTCGCAGTTCCACAAACACTTCTGCTTCTCATCCTCGTATTCTCATTCCTTCATTCCCAGTTTTGTGGAAATTAAGTGGTGAGGCAGGAGACACTGCAGCATTCCCGGGGAATGTTGTGGTAATGGCACTGACACCACGACATGATCACCCTCAGTCTCTGCTGTCACCATTCATTTGTTGTACACCAACAGTAAATGCATCCTTGTTCTTCTTCAGCTATCATGTAGTTACTTTCTTTTCCTGTTGGATAAGGAATTCAACTTTAACTTCGAAAGGGTCTTTAGATTTTGAGGAAGAAATGTCTCCTTGCCTCAGGTCGAAGTGACAGACGCATTATCCAGAGAATATGAGACTACTTCGACCGACTCCAGCCAGGCGTCAGAAAGCCTCTCAGCAGTTCGAATCTCAAACTGTCTCTGAATGTCACACTTTTCAAGAGCAGAAATGGGAAATGAGGGATATGGACAGCCAGAGAGTCGGAGAATGTGAAAAAGGCCTAGGAGGATACAGAGACAAATATAAAAAAAACGAAGACACATATTGAGGCAGACACTGAAAGAAACAATTCTCCATTCGGCGTGACTGCTAAATAACAGAAAGCAAAAGGAAATGTAGCCATTAAAACATAGCCTTCCACCAGCTCAGGAAAATGAAAATAGCATGACAGCTGATTAAGTCCTTTTAAGATTGTAAATTCGAGGTTTGTAAGCTCAAGAGTGATTTTGATAAATATCCTGATTCGATAGGTAAGATTATCATTTTCCCAACAGTATAACCTAGAAATCTATAACTAACCTGTTTCCTGTCCATCTGAAAAAAAATCTGTTTCTCTCCACAGATGTTGCCAGGTGTAGCGGGTTTCTCTGTCAATTCTCGTTTTTAGTTCAGCTTTCCAAAACCTGCATCTTTTTGATTTTTTATAACCTGGCACAAAACCAAGCATTACCAGGATCGGACCAGTGGTCAGAAATACTGGTACCACGATATGCTTGCACAATAAAACATTCATTCCCTGTCCGAAAATAGAACTAATGCCATAGCAGTTCTAGTTCCAAATCCTAACTACGACATTACACTGAATGAAGACAGACGCTCTTGCACTTATTCTCAATGAAATGGCTTTTCCCTTTCATTTCTTATCAGTTTCACTGCAGATTGTTTTCTACTCGTCTTCAAGTTTTGCAGTATGGAAAATCCCATTTGGCCCATGGTGCAGTCTGGTTTAAAGACATTCGTCTATTCCATTCCCTGTTTCCAGCTTTGGTCCATAACCTTATGTGTTCTGATGTTTCTAGTGCAAATGGCAGTGAGGTTCTCGCTTTGATCTTAGATGACACAACAATGGGATTGAAGTTTGACATAGTCACACTGTGTTATTACCCACGTCGTGTCTCCGACAGAAAGAGACACACAGACACATTCCCCGAGAGTGGCAGAGTTCTCAGGATTTGACCAGCTCCTTGTGCTTCAATTCAGCTGTCCGCTCCAACATGCAAGTTCAACCGCCAAAAGGCAGCTTTTGGTTAAACCAAAGCCAGTTCTGCAGACAATGAGAGACGTTGCTCTGAGCTAGAATTTGAAGTGGACGAAAGAAACTGTAAATTCGAAAACACAAACCCTTCCGTTCCTGACAGACAACAGGAATGGACGCGCACGCTGCATCCTTGCGATTTTAAATGCGAACCGACAATCCCCAAACTCGACGTCAGGCATGTTACCAATTCCGTCACTGACCCAAAAACCAGGTTTGGCTGTGACAGTTTGTCTATAGGTAATGTAAACGTCCACATCAGGGAAGCAGCATTCACAAGGTGAAAAATCAGCAAACATAATCACCGTCACTGTTTCACTTGGAATTCCTCACTCTGTGAACCATTTCCTTTCACTGTACTTTCATATTTGAAGTTTTTTACATTCCAGAGCCTGAACTAATTCAGCGAGAAACCACTGGTCATTTCGAGCCCGTCACCCGGAATGAGGCGAGTTGAACGATGCCTTTCTTGATGCCAAAACATCAGCGCAGCTCAAAACGAGCTCGTGTTTGCATCAGTCTTCACTTAACTTGCTGCAGTATATCTGCTGAACAACATCAGATTATCACAGCATTGCCTTCTTCACATTGAAACCAAGGATGATAATATGAACCGACTTGGAAACTTGGAGAGAGAAACACTGCTGACAAAGACAATTATGACGTGAAGAGCAGGCACGAGAGTTTGTACAGGTCCCAGAGGCTGCTGCAGTATCAATGGACATCCCTGCAGACGAGTCTGATTTTGCATTGCCAGGAACAGGCTTTCGTTCCCAGTTAGGAGATGTAGATTTAATTCTCTTCTTGTGAATTATCCGAATGAAAACTAAATCCTGGCTGCACCCAGAACACACACACGGATCCTGCCAGAACAATTCAGTGATCGATCAGCATCTGTCTGGAAGGACAATGGCAGCAAATACAAGCGAAAGCTATCACAGCAATTACCCCTCCAAGGTTCTCGCGTTTCCCAGTTGAAAATATTTCGCTGTTCCTTCAATGTCAATGCGTCTAAACCCTTGCCTCATGGCATTATGCCTGTACCCCGCAACTGAGGACATCCAGGGTTATGCGGAGTAACTCATAATCTCAATCTCTCGAGTAATTAGGGATTGACGGTGCATCCCATCACATTGAGCAATGACTTTATCCCAGTAATACGTTTCCTAAAGCTGCAGTTTCTAAGGGAACACTTGCAAGCTGTCGGGAATAAGTTGAGAAGTGGAACGGACGAGAGGAAAATGTGAAAGGCAATGATGACTGGGAGGCATGAGACAGCAAGTGAGTGAGGAGCTGGTGTTGCAACGTTCAATGTCAGTGTCAGTATTTACTGACCACTATTCACTCTGACTCAAACACCACTCCTTAACAATTCACCGCAATGAGCCCATTCCGCTTAGTGTGAGTTTACCTTTGCTGATATTAACGCGGTTAAAGGTGCCCAAGAGGATGGATGGATCCGCGTTATTCTGTCAGTTTAAACAGTCTAAGTTATCAGTTTACAACAAAAGTAATAAGAGATTGCCTCTTCCTGTGCATTTTCAGTGGAGAATATCCAGCTTTGAACTCTTTTGCATAACCAGAGGCTGTTTTAAATTTACACCGAGTATCTGTGAAACACACAAAAATGAGTCCGAGTTCCTGTGTTCGAATAGTCAAGTAAATGCACGCATAGTTTTGAATCGTTGAGCTTGGGCAGTCCCTCAGCCTTAGTTAATGAAAGTTCCTGTGAAAAAACAGCCAAATATGGGATCAAATCCTGACATCTCAATGTTTATAGGTTTTTCATGAAAAACAGAGTTCCCGACTTCACCTGTGGTTCTGGTTGTGGTGGGAATTCAAATCAATGACTGGATCGAGGTTATAGTTTAAAGACAGCTCCTTCGACATCTCTGCTACGCTGCCACACAAACCCCGCAACCAAGTTTTTCATGATTAGTGTTTCAGCATCGCCTTACTTCAGGCACTTACCCACACACACTTGCAATGGCCAACTTGGCGTAAGTTCGATAATATTTATGAGGATGTTGCAAGGCTTACAGTGTTTGGATTGTAGCGTAAAGCTGAATAGGATGTGAAAATTTTCCATGGAGCTTGAGGGCTGAGGGATGGGCTTATAGAGGTTTATATCAATATGAAGGAGACGGTAGACTAAATGGTCAATGAATATTTCTTCCCATGGCAGGCAAGTTCAAAGCAAGGGAACACTGTTTTAAGGGGAGAGTGGTAAAATTTAAAAGGGATCTGAAGGACATTGTTTTTTTCACACAGAAAGGTTTGCGAGTTTGGAATGAATTGTCAGATTTACTGGTGGAGTCTGGTATACTCTCAACATTTCAAATGCATATGGATCTGTATACAGACAGGAAAGTTGAAAAAGAATAAACGTGAAAATTTGGCAAATAGAACGTTTGTTTACGGGCTCAGCCACTATGAGATGCTGCTGTGGCGAACACCAGTTTGAATAGGCACTCATCACTTGGTCAGTGCGTTGGGCTAGTTTTCTGTAAGATGGTTAGATTAGATTCCCTACAGTATGGAAACCGGCCCTTCAGCGCAACTAGGCCACACCGACCCTCCAAAGAGTAACCCACCCAGACCAATTTCCCTCGAACTAATGCACTGATCATTATGGGAAAATTAGCATGTAAAATTCACCTGCCCTGCACATCTTTGGAGTGTGGGAAGAAACCCACGCAGGCGCAGGGAGAATGTGCAAACTACGCACAGGAATCAAACGTGGAACACTGATGCTGTGAGGCAGCAGGGCTAACCACGGAGCCACGGTGCCGCCCTAAAAGGGGATGGAGAACGCAGCTAGCAACCCCGCAATCTCTCGCATGCAAAGCGAGTACTCTCCCATTTGAGATAACTCCCACAGGCTGCTTCGGTTAAAACCAGCAACGAATCATTTTTTTCTGGTCTTAGGCTGCCAATGACCATTCTTCTTGACACATTCCCAACTTCTCAGTGGGAGATTTTGGCTGCAGAAATACCTCACAATTCATGTTGCTCGCGCAGCTCTCCAGCGAAACCAAACACCTGACAACTCATGAACAGAAGCAGAACTGACAAAGAGAACCTATTTTCAGACACACGGGCTCATGAATGCTGTCTGTCAGGCAGAGCGAGTCGTCTGGGTCATGGGCTGCTCACACAAATTGCAGCGAGGCAATTCCAAATGGTGCTTTCAACGTACTGGCGCCTTTGTGCACCAATACTTCCAGGAAAGTGCTCAAGTAACATGAATCAGAACTGACTAAGAATGAACCATGAAAAGTGAAGATTACCAGTTACAGTCTCGATTAGATGAGGTTAACAATTGGGCTGATGTCTCCACCGGATCGAGAGGACCAATCACCAGCCTCTCTCATCAGGACAGAAATTAAGGAAATTAGGGAAAAGTAACCAAGTTTCACATCGCAATTTCCCTCCTTTTCGCAGCAACAACAGAAAACTGCGAGCAGATTCAATGTAGAACCTAATTTCCCATAAACAGGGAAATACATATCTCCATTCACTTTCAGAGAAACGGTGAAAAATGCAAATTGTCTGGAATATGAAAGATTGGCGCAGCCTGTTTTTGAGTTGCATATTATGCTGGGGTGGCCTTTCGAGCTGGAGGGGAACGTGACAACTACAGCAGATGGGGAAAACATGGGCACTGACATGTTGGTTGTTTTCTGCTGTGCCACATCACAGCCAGATTAGAAGAAATGACTGCTTTTTTTTCTGTTCAACCTTAACAAAACTCATCCCTGCAAAACGTTGCCAGCTTAATCCATCAGCACACGTGGCCGCGCAGGGATGCAAACACAAGACTTCTTAAGAAGTGGAATCTGAAATCAGAGTCTCGGGTTGCTCAGCCACGCGAGCACACAGGCCAAAACCGGAAACCTAAGAGCATGTACCTGATGATACCCTGCAGCATACTCACAGCAACTTCACCAGTTCTGCAGAATAAGCGGTAGGAAGGAATTGCTCTATCTGAGCGGTCGTGCTTGTTGTTCTCATCAGCAAATCTGGCTTTGAATTTGCTAGCCCATACCTTCTACCATGCTGAAACGGAATGCAATTCCGATTAGTCGCTGTGTGAAACTTTGTTCATTTTCTCTCCTCAGATAAAGTGATCACTGGAGATGATGAATTCTACTCCTGCCAGAAACGCCGACTCTCCTGCATCTCGGATGAACTGAAAAACTGGTTTAGTACTGGAATCCGAGAATGGCAGAACACGTAGCAAGTATTCGAAACCCAGAGCCAATAAGAGTTCCAACTTTCCTGTTCTTTCTCCATAATAGTGCATTATCCAGCAGAGCCATGAGCAACTGCTACCTGGCTGCAAGCTGAGTTGCAAACCTATGTGGGAATCAAGGACATGCGACTCACTTATTGTCGGTAAATCAAACAGTTCTCACTTTGAGGTGTACAAAAATTAGTTTCTATACATATTCAGGGAAGGTCAAAGACGATCTGAGGTGTCAAAGAGGTGGTCACTGTTCGTGATTGCTTTGTTCGAGTTGTGGAAAGGTTTCCCGCTTTCGTCGCATTCACGTTTCTTGTTGATGACTGAATCAGACAGAACGTTTTTCACCGGAGCTGCACTTGACTTGCATTCCTCTCCCTCGCTGTCATACTTTCCTGGAACTCTGTGAGAACAAGAAAACAAAATACATACTGCGTCATTCGGCAGCCTGTCTGTGATTTCCTCATTTTCAGTTACAACATGGCTTAGACTTCAGGCCACACGGTAATATTAGTAACAGTATGAGAACAAGAGTCGATAGTTCATCTGTGCCTGTAAATCTTTTCATTCCTGTTGTTGACTGAATGAACTGTATCCATGTCGGCTGCTTCTAAACTCCATTATGTGAACTGCTCCAAACTATGATTGAGGATTTCTGGTTTTGGTTGACGCACGTTGAGAAACGCCAGACAGCGTTCAAATGAAGCTTTCAGAGCACATTTTCGGATGCATTTGACAGAGACGAACATCATGAATCCAGTGTTCGCTGTGACAGAAGGAAATGAATGTCCTCCTTGTTACTGATCCAGGCCACCTTCGCATGTCGAGCAAATGTGGTACTGTTGTTACAGAAATGACCAGTGCCCGGTAACTGTGTCCTTAAAGAGGACATGATTGAAAAAAATAAAGAATACGATGTTGAAATATCCAGGAAATATTGGCTGAAAAGGCGCAGACAATTTTCCCTGCAGCGCCAAGACAGAGGAACATATGTCACGGCACTCTTAAACAGGATGGCCAGCAGTGATATAGACATCGCCACATATGAAGGACCACTGCGAATAGAAATTTGAAAATGATATTGACGCAGCAGGTATTCTGAATTATATTCTTTTCACCGCTACAGTAGTATTGGGCGAGTAAATTCAAAACAAGGTTTGCTGATGAGAATACAATAAAGCCCCATCGATCATGATATGAAAGACTGTCGTCCGGAAAGAGGGAACAACAATGTTTCTTCTCAGCTTTGTACTGGGCCACTTTCGCACAAACTGATACTGCTACTCTCCAGAAAAGATCAGGGCCCGCGGCATGCACTGTTAGAAATGGTGACCATCAGTGCTGGCAACTCCCTGCATATTCAGAATAAGGAGGACACATATCGAATAAAAGCGTAGATGGCAATTAATTGGACTTGTATTCCCTTTCACCACAACAGCTAGAATGTGCGGGGATATACAGAGTAAGGTTTACTGACCAGGTCAGAAAGCAATTACCTCCACATATCTTGACACACAAGCCTATCTTTCTTTCTGTCCGTTTTTTTTTGAAGCGCCGATCATTTCCGTAGGAGTTGTAGGTGATTGCTGCTCCCCCGCAGGATCACAGTGGAGCCAGAGACCCGATCGAGCTGCTCAGAACAGTTCGTCTTTGCCGATAATCACTGAAACTGAGATTGATGTCACGTAGACATGGTGTAACAGCTGCCAACACATGTAGAGGGTTTTGGGACGGATTAGGACCCACTCTGGGAAAAAGACTGGATCCTTAGACTGGGGAGTAAGTGTTCAGGTAGAGGACTGGAGAATGGGGTCAAGAACGATATTAGCCAAGATCGAATGGCGGAGCAGATTAGATATTCTGAAAGCGCTAACCGCTCCGATGTCTTCCAATTTCTGGCCGTCTGGTATCTAAGGAAATAGAAACAGAGTTATTTGTTCAGTTGGAAGTCCTGGGCAAAGTGAGAGATAGAACAAGCATGATACAGTTTTAGAGACTGGGAAAATGTTTGGAGAGGAAGCAATAAAAGTGAAGCTGAATATAAAGTTTGAAGTCAGGACATATTCAATAAAAAGGAAGTTTGTAGAAAGGCAGAGGGACATGGAGATGGAACAAGAAGTGTCACCAGTCCCGAAATCTCATTCGGTTTTCATTTTCAAGATGTGACCGGACCTGCTGAGATTTTCCAGCAATTTCATTTGTTGATTCTGAAACAGAAGATGGGAGTGATCCTGGACCAATCAGCTCTCTCACGTTCTGGGAATATTTGACTTTCCCGTTCGATCAGATCACGTCTGTCCCACACTGAAACCTCAGAATCCTTCCCCACTCCCACCCTCGTTACTGGCAATAAACTGTTCATTACATAAACTTACATGAGCACACAACAAGAACAATTGCAAAATGTACAGGGAGAGCTCCGTTCCGTTCCATCAGCACATTCTAAATAAGTTAATTTTTGTTCAGGACCCATAGGACATTAAGCCGTCTCTGTCAGACCACTAACAAATGGCCATTCGCATTCTGTGTCTTTGAACACTTTGGTCGGTGCACGGATGTCGTGGAATCTCACGTTGTAAAATGGACATCATTCATAGCATTTTCAGCTGCACTGATAAAGTTGTCTCTGGCGAATCCAGTAAAGTGCAGACAGTTTTCACTCAGTAACCGACATGTGATCAAAGCAGGAGGACATATGTTTCAGCGAAAGCAACAGGAATCCTCCACCAGCGTTGGCTTGCAATTCCGCATGTGGAACGAAGAGCTGGAACTCTATTAAACAGTGACAACGACTATGATGGGGCTTGGATGCACGACTCTCTGATTAAACAACTCACATTGCGCCGAACTGAGATATCCAGGCTTGGGACACGATGCATTAGTTTGCTATTTTATTCTGAGCATAATTCACCTGGCACAACAATTTGTAAAGATCCAGCTCATTCCTCCCAATCACAAATAACATCATTCACATCTTTTACTTTCGTTATTTCTTCAAAACATTACAATCTATTTAACACTTGTCCCGGCATTTAAGATTCAACCCAAATATTTTCACATGAAGTGATTTCTAGTCACTCTGTCAGACGCAATCAGTCGAAAAATTACCTTTGAAAACCCAATCATTTCTGTTTACACTATTGGGAATTTCCCATCTGCTGACAAGGCAGAGTCCTCACAATCAACATTTTCTTTGTTCATCCTGCCTAAAACGTTTACCACTTCTTATTTTCAAGATAGGAGTTTTGTTTATAACACGTTCCAAGAACAGGAACAACCTTCCAATCTCCTGAAGCCGTTTCCAATTTGAAATGGAAGTTTTGTTCCTTTCCCACGGGAAGAGCAGTTAATGAGGAAGGAGTTTCCACGAGCTGTGTCCCAGGGTTTAGCAGGAAGCCCTGATTGAAGCTGCAGTGGCCGCTTTCAGTTGGCATCGGGCGATTGGAGAACATGGTGTCGTATTTTGCTGCGTGTAAACATCTTGCTCCCCGTGGACTCGGGGTGAATCATGAATGAGTTTTCTGAATAACACTGCCTTCCAGTCTCTGGCCATCTGCTATCTAAGGAAATAGAAACAGAAATATTTGGTCAGTTCGATGTCCTGGGCAATGTGAAAGATGGAACAGTCCTGATACAAAATTGGAGACTGGGAAAATGGTTGGAGAGGAAGTAATAAATGAGAATCTGAATAGAAAATTGGAAGTCAGGAGACATTCAATAAAAAGGAAGAGTGTGCAAAAGCAGGTGGAGATGGACATGGAAAAGAAGTGTCACTAGTCCCGAAGTCTTAAATCGATTTATATCTCCAAGATGCTACCAGACCTGCTGAGATTTTCCAGTAATTTCATTTGTTGGTTTAGAAACACAAGATGGCAGTGATCCTGGACCAAGCAGTTCTCCCGTGCTCTGGGCATGTTTGACTTACTGTGTCTATGTCCCACACTGAAACCTCACGATCCTGCCGCACCTCCACCCTCGTTACTGACAATATACTGTTCATTACGTTAAACACAAGAAGAACAACTGCAAAACTTTGAGGGAGAGTTCCCTTCGGTTTCCATCAGAACAATCTGAATCACTGAAAATTGGTTCAGGACCCATGTGATATTGATCCGTCTCTGTCAGACCCCTAGCAAGTGGCCATTCGCTTTCCGTGCCTTTGAACACTTTGGGTGGTGCACGGTTGGTTTGGAACCTTACGTTTTGAAACGGACATCATTCATTGTATTTTCGGCTGCACTGATAAAGTTGTCTCTGGCGTCTCCAGTAAAATGGAAACAGTGTTCACTCAGAAACCGACGTGTGATCAAAAGCACGCGGACAATGAAAGCAGCAAGAACATTCCCCTGCGAAGGGTTGCAATACTGCACGTGGAACGAAGAGCCGGAATTGTATTAAGCGGTGAAAGCGCCCATTGTGAAGCTTGCACCCACCAACCACAGATTAAGCATCTCACACTGCACCAAATGAGCTAACCAAGCACGGTGCACTGTGGATTAGTTTGCTATTACATTGCGAGCATAATTCATCAGCAGTTTGTTAGGATCCAGTTCATTCCTCCTAATCACAAAAATATCATTCACACCTTTCACTTCAGTTATTTCTTCAAAGCATTACAATCTATTCAGCACTTGTCCCGGGATTTAAGGTTCAGCCTTAATATCTTCATATTTTTACCCTCACCTTTATGTCGCTGATGTGATTTCCAATCACTCTGGCAGACAGTAAATCAGTCGGGAAATTAACTAAGGAAACCCAATCATTTCCGTTTACAGTGTTGGACAGAGTCGTCTCAATCAACACTTTCTTTGTTCTTTCTACCTGAAACCTTTACCACTTCTCATTTTCAAGTCAGGAGTTTTATTTATAACATGTTCCAACGACTGGAGCGACATTCCAATGTCCTGAAGCCCTTTCCAATTTAAAGTGAAAGTTTTGCTCCTTTCACACGGAAAGAGCTGTTACTAAGGAAGGAGTTTGCACGAGTTGTTTCCCATGGCTTGGCAGAAAGTCGCTGATTGAAGCTGCAGTGGCCGCTTTCTGTTGGCATCGGGAGCTTGGAGGAAGTGATGTCGTATTCTGCTGCGTGTAAACGTCTCACTCCCTGCGGATTTGGGGTGAATCATGGATGAGTTTTCCCAGTTACAATGTCAATATATGGTGGGGGTAAATGCTTGTGCTGAAATATTTGAGGCTTATTCCCTGGGTGGGCTCGAACCACCAACATTTCAGCCAACTGCGCTGACCATTTAAGATACAGAAACTGGCAACGCAGATATCCAAAAGCAATGTTATCGACGGGATATGAGGATACGTCGGACAGCAGGAACTTGCGTTGTTTTCAGTGACGGTCGCTGATTTTATCACCGAGAGGGTAAGCATACTGAGGAGCTGCAAACACTCAAATTAAAAGGCATCCACGCATGCGCACTGCGCTCACATACATCTCCACATCGTAGTTCACTTACGATGCTGGTATTTGAAACCACGATTCGATAGAAACTGAAGCTTAAAATCCAGCATATTAGACCACTCGACCACGCTACCACACAAAAGCCATCACTCAGATTTGTTTTGACTAGTGTTTCAGCATCGATTCACTTCAGGCACTTAGACCTCGCAAATTTTGTAATGAAATTGGCGTAATTTAAGAAGAAAGACTAAAGAAAATGTACAGACAAGGAACAGGCCCTTCATCCATTCAAGCCTGAGCCGATCCAAATCTACTGTTTAAATCTGTCACCCAATTCCTAAGCATCTGTATCCCTCTGCTCCCCAACTACTCATGCATCTGTCCAGACGCATCTTCAATGTATCTACCGTGATTACCTCTCCCGTCTCTGCTGGGAACGCGTTCCAGACACCCACCACCCGCTGTGTCAAGTAGTTGCCGCGTGTATCCCTCTTAAACTTTTCACCTCTCACCTTGAAAGCGTGATCTCTCGGTATTTAATCCTTCAACTGGGAAATAAAACTTTTCTCTATCTACCCTGTCTGTACCTTCATGATTTTGTAAACCTCAAAAAGGTCCCCCTCAAACACCTTTTTCCTCATGAAAACAAACCTAACCTCCTCAACCTCTCTTCCTAGATTGCACCTTCTATACGAGGCAACATCCGCTTAAACCTTTTACGCTCCCTCTCCAAAGCGTCCACATCCTTTTGCTAATGTGGCGACCAGAAATTTACACAGTATTCTAAGTGTGGCCAGACCAATGTTTTGTTCAATTTTAACATGACTTGCCAGCCATTTTATTCAATACCCCATCCAATGAAGCCAAGCATACTATATGCCTGCTTGTCTACTCTATCCACGTGTGCAGCAACCTTCAGTGTATAATGGACCTGCACTCACAGATCTCTCTGTCCATCAACTTCCCAAAGCTCTTCCGTTCATTGTATAACCCCAGCTAGAATTAGACTGACCGAAATGTGTCACCTCACAGTTGTCTGTTTTGAACTCCAGCTGCCACTTTTCCGCCCAACTTTCCAGTATATCTCTATCCTCCTGTATTCTTAAACAGTCACTTATACTTTCTGCTAGTCCAGAAAACTTCGTGTCATCTGCAAACTTTCTGATCATTCCAACAGTGCTCTCTTCCAGATCATTTATGTATATCACAAACAACAGTGGCCACAACACTGACCCCTGTGGAGCACTACTGGTCATCTTTCTCCATTTCCAGAAACTCCATTCAACTGCCATTCTCTGTCTCCTATTGCTCAACTAATTCTTTATCCACCTGTCTAGAACACCCTGCACACCATGTTACTTTACGTTCTGTATTTGGTTACCATGGGGAACCTTATCTAACTCCATACTGTAGTGCATGTATATGACATCAACAGCCTTTCCTTCATCTATCAATTTGGGCACTTCCCCGATAAACTCTGTGCCTCTCACTGACATGCACGTTATTTTCTAAATATGAATAGATCCTATCCTTCAGTACCTTCTCCAGCAACCTTCCCAACACTGATGTTAGGCCCATTGTTCTGTAGTTATCCAGAATATCCCTACTGTCCTTCTTGGACAGGGGACAATATGAGCAACGTTCCAGTCGGCCAGAACCTCACCTGTGCTGAAGCATGCCACGAAGATATCTGTCAGGGCCCCAGCTATGTCCTCTTTCACCTCGCTCAGGAACCAGGGATAGATCCCATCCGTTCCTGGGGATTTGTCCACATTAATTACCCCTAGCCTGCCCAACACAGCTTCCCTACTTATGTCAACATGATCCAGACTGATCAAATGTTTTACTCTAGACTCATCATTCATCATGTTCCTCTCCTCAGTGAACACTGATGCAAAATAATCATTCAGAATCATACCCACTCTCTCAGATTCGACATACAGCCATCCTTCATTTTCCTTCAGTGGACCAATCCTTTCTCTGGTTACCCGTTTGCTTCTTATATATGAATAATAGGCTTTAGGATTCTCCTCAATTTTGCTAGCGTGAAGTTGTTTCATGACCCCTTTTAACCCCCTTCATTCCTCGTTTAAGACTTGTCCTAATCTTCTCATGTTCCTCCAGGGACCATTATGTTCTTAGCTGCCGGGGCGTTATGTATGCTTCCCTTTTCCTCTTGGCGAGTCGTACAATTGTCCTGTCATCAACAGTTCACGAATATTGCCTTTCACATCCTTTGCTTTCAACGGGACATGCCTATCCTGCACTATATTTAACCTACCTTTGAAAGCCTGCCACATATGAACTGTGCTCAACCCTGTTCCACTGTCTGTAGTCATGGCCGAGTGGTTAAGGCGATGGATTAGAAATCCATTGGGGTTTCCCCACGTAGGTTCGAATCCTGCTAACTACGTTATGAATGCTTTCCTGCTGGAACAATTCTCGCTCAAAGTTCAGAAAACCTATTTTGTAAAGGAGGCCGGTCATTTGATTAGACTTGGGAAACTCGAGTTCTTCATCAGAAATGACCCATATTTAAAACATTATCTCTGTTTCTCTTTCCAGATACACTGCTCGATACATCGGGTTTCTGCAGTTGTTAGTGAACGTCCTAAGCAGAAGTGCTGCTATTCATTAGATTCCTTTAATCCCTGTCCTCTGTTCTCTGACTCGGGTCAGTGGCAACACTTCCTCCTGCTCGTCAAAGTGCTCATTCCCCACCGCTCCCTCTCCCATCATTACAAACAACCGCAGGAAATTGCCACTTAACCATCTTTGTTCCAAAGTGAAACTCACCAGCCTCGGGAATCTCTCCACCAAACGGGATTTCTCATCCCTGGACATGGTGCAAGATTCTGAAGAGATACTGTGATTCTGAAGAGATACTGTGAAAATATTGTCAGTTGTCAGTTGGAAAAATGTTTAAGAAGCAAACCATATAATTTAGGCTCCAGCTTTGGAAATCTTGAGAAACTCTTTGGGAAATGGAATCAGAGGAGGATGAAGAAGTGTGAACTTTCGGACCGAGTAGAGGACGGGACATTGACTCTGATGTTGTCGCGACAGGAACTGATCTGAGACATTGAAAGAATTATCGCTCACGTACGTGAGGAATGCAAACTTCATCTGGACTCTGGGAAAATGAAAAACTCTGGAACACTCAAGACAAAATCCAAATATTGACTGGGATCACGACAGTACGAGTACTATAGATGGGTCAGTTTTTGCCCAGTGTGTGAAGGAGGGCTTCCTGACACAGTATGTCGACATGCCTTCAAGGGACGAAGCCACTTTCGATTTAGTACTGGGTAACGAGCCTGGCTAATTTTAGATTCGGGGGTAGGTGAGCACTTTGGAGACAGCGATCACAATTCTCTCAGGTTTACTTTCGTGATTGAAAGGGATAGGTGTCCTCCACGGAGCAAGAGGTTCAGCTGGTGGAAGGGAAATTACGATGCAATGAGGTAAGATTTTGAAAGGGTAGAATGTGGTAGGAAACTGCAGGGGGTGAGCACATTAAAATGTGGAGCTTATTCAAGGAAAAGCTCCTGTGTGTCCTAGATAAGTATGTATCTGTCAGACAGGGAGGAAGATATAGAATGCGTGAGCCGCGGTTTACAAAGGAAGTGGAATCCCTGGTCAAGAAGAACAAGAAGTCTTATGTTAGGACAAAATGTGAAAACTCAGTTAGAGCGCTCGTGGGTTCCAACGATATCAGGAAAGACCTAAAAAGAGAGCTGAGAAGAGCCAGGAGGAGACATGAGAAGTTGTTGGCAGATAGGTTCAGGGTTTACCCAAAGGCTTTCCATAGGTATGTCAGGAATAAAAGAATGATGAGAGTTAAATTTGGGACAATCAAGGAGAATAGTGGGAAGTTGTGCGTGGAGTCAGAGGAGATGGGGGAAGCACTAAATAAATATTTTTCGAAAGTGTTCGCTATAGAAAATGAAAATGTTGGCGAGGACGATACAGAGATACTTGCGTGTAGACTAGAAGAGATTGAGGTTCACAAGGAAGAGCTATTAGAAATACTGCAGAGTGTGAAAATAGATAAGTCAGCTGGGCCGGATGGGATCTGTCCTAGGATCCTCTGGGAAGCAAGGGAAGAGATTGATGAGCCTTTTGGCGTCGATCGTCAAATCATCGTTGTCTACAGGAATAGTGCCTGTGGAATGGAGCATTGCATATGTTGTTCCCGTGTTCAAAAAGTGTCGTAGAGACAACCCTGGTAATTACAGACCAGTGAGTCTCACTGCAGTTGTTGGCAACATTTTGGAAAAGGTTATTATAGATAGGATTTATGACCATCTAGAAAAGAGTAATCTGATCAGGGACAGGCAGTACGGTTTTGTGATGGGTAGGCCTTGCCGAACGAATCTTATTGACTTTTTTGACAAAGTGACCAAACAGGGAGATGACAGTAAACCGGTTGACGTGGTGTATATGGGTTTCAGAAAGTTGTTCGATAAGGTTCCCCACAATAGGATATTATACAAAATGCTGTGGAATGGAATTGTGGGAGAGATTGCAGCTTTGATCAATAATTGGCTTGCCAATAGAAAACATTGTTGTAGTTGTTGGAACATGTTCTTCTTGGTGTCCAGGTACTGGCGGCGTACTACGAGGGTCGATGTTAGGTCCACTGCTGTTACATGAGATCTAACCTTGCCAATCAGTCTCCCATGGGGAACATTGTTGAACGCCTTACTGAAGTCCATATAGATCACAGTTACTGCTCTGCCCTCATCACTCTTCTTTGTTACTTCTTCAAAAAACTCAATCAAATTTGTGAGACATGATTTCCCACGCACAAAGCCATGTTAACTGTCCCGAATCAGTCCTTGCCTTTCCAAATACATGTACATTCTGTTCCTCAGGATTCCCTCCAACAATTGGAGTATTCTTGGCAGATGCAGTTTCATGTCGGGAATGCGAGGTCATATACTTTGTTGGGAAGAATCAAAAGACACGCTACTATTAAAATCGATAGAAACGCAAAAGATGTGCACTGCAGATGAGTCTCAGTGTTCTTATACATGAAACGAACAAAGATTAATCACATATTTATTTCTTGCTGGCAAATAAAAAGCCTTTTCTGATGCTCACAATTCAAGAGATGGTTTCCAAGAAAATAGCAAAATTAAGTCACCAGTAGAGTAATCAATTACCAAGATATTCCTTCGTGATGTTTTATGGGACATGTGGGATTTTTTTGATTATGGTTCTCCAAACGTTTTTACAATGGAACGGAGAGTTTTAGATGGGAAGTTAAGATCACGCATGATTATTGCCATTTTTGTCACTCACACACAATTGTTTTTCCTTGTATGATTTATTTCGCTTTGTGGTGACTGCGAGTGGGCCTGTAAACTACACATGCTTGTGAGTTCATTCCTCACTGTTCCTCAACTCCAGCCAAACAGAGTTTACATCCTTCTTTCCTGAATCAAGGTAATCTCTAATCATTGCATATATGTCATTAACACTTCGGTATTTCACAGGCCTCTGTATATCATCTTACAATATTAATTGATCCTTTACTGTGTTGCAGTTGTGCATAAGAAGAGAAAAATAGAATAGAGAATGGTGGACCTCCGCTTCACACACCCGTTATTGAAGCGAAAATGCAGATTACTGCCCATAATACGATCGTGGAAGCATGTGCCAAACCCTCAGGAAACACAGAATAAGTGCAGTGCCACAGGGCATGTCTGGTACAGCACTACAAAGACAACAGAAATGCTTACCTGAGCTTCTATTTTGGATGTATTTCTAAATGAGCAATAGAGTGTTTCATGTGTTCCATCAGGAGTTACCTCACACTAGGAAGTAACCAGTGTTGCAGACAGTCATATCATCCGAGTTCCAAGCCCTGGAATCAGAGACATTCAATATTCTGTGCATAACTGCAAGGAACAGCTGTCCGAGGCGTTTACAGTCCAGATGAAATTATGAATGCAGCTCTCTAGCTGTCAGCCTCTTTCTCCTTTGTCGTGTTTCGTGCAGTCCCTGCGTGGAATCTCGTCAACCACGCTTGACCTGCACATGATGCGGATTGGGCCTTGTTTTCTCGTGAGTTGTTGTCTGAGTGAGGTTCTCAGTTTCTATGCTGTCATACGTCCGAGTGTTCGGAGGAGTCTGGATATCGTTTTCCAGAATTTGTTTTTAATACAGGGAAGCATAATTTAAAAATTACCTCAAAGCATATCCTCGTTGCGAACTTTGTGTGCCATGCATTTGCGAATGAAGGTGTGTGGATATTGGTTCTTGGTAAAGAATTTGTGTGGGCGTCAGTCCAGCAGTCCCTAGTAGCAATACGTACAAACGGCAAGGGCCACACATTCGACTAGAATAGCACAACAATAATAGGACAGGGCAAGCAGAAGACAGCCAGACAATTCCTGGAAGCAGGGCACTCATCCACGGATTCCATCCGTTGGACCCAATCTGCAATCGCAACAAGCGGAAGCAGCGGTAATGAAACCAAATGAATTCGTACCAAAACATGAGAGCAGCGTTTCACAGGAACCTCTGCAGCGCTGAGAATGTCGCCCAGACAGGCGAGGAAAAGTCTGCAAACCATATTCCTAGCGTCACCGAACTTTCCAACAAGAACTCCAGAAGCATCCGAGCTTCACAACTTTCTGCTCCAAAACACTCTGCTTTTCCACAACAGAGAATTGCACACTCAACTACCGCGTGTAAGATGAGAATACCAGCCCCTACACTACCAAGGGCGGCAGTAAGAGCGAGGGGAAATAGCTGACACTGTCATTCCACAGCTACAAACGCTCTTTTTGAAAGGTACATTTTCGTATGAATGTCAGGGCAGCAGTAGAATATGGGAACTAAACAGCCCGCGCTGTGTATTCATATTCTGGACAATGTGAGTTGTTCACAGCTTTCCCTGAAAGTGAGTGGACGTCGTTATTTCACCGCTGTTGTGAAGCCAGATCCTGCACTGAATCTGCTCCCTCGTTTTTTGTTGTTGTGGCTAAAAGGTGGGCAATCGCAACGTGAAACGTTGTTATATTTCTCTCATTTCCTTCATTACTGTCCTGGTGAGGGAGCCTGGAGATTGGCTCGCTCGATCAGGTGGAGGCACCAACGCATTGTTGACCTAATTTAATCGAGAATATAATTGGTAATATTCACTTTGTATGGTACAGTTTTCTGTTATGTTTTATGTTACTTGAGGACTTTCTGTTACTTGGCAATGCACTAAATCTCCAGAATGTCGGCAAGCTCCGTTTGGAATTGTTTCGGTGCTATTTGTGTGAGCAGTTCATGACGTACAAGTCTCGCACTGCCTCACAGACAGAAGTAATGAGTTTGTGTGTCTGATAATGACTCTGCCTTTTGAGTTTTGCACCTGGTCCACGTTAAGAGCTGTCAGTTTTTGGATTCACTGGAGAGTTGAGGGGATAACACGATTTGGGAGGTTTTTTTTAGTCAACGAAATTATTTGATGGAGAACTTGGGAATGTATCAAGGAGAATGGTCATTGTCTGTAAATGCCTGGAAAACATTCCTCTCTGTGTCATTTCAAAACATTACGCCTCAAGAAAAAATAAAATTCAAACACGCTGACTTAGTAACAAACAGCATGCGTTTTTGCAAGTGGTCTATTCAAACTGTTGTCAGGTCCTGGAGTGTCACAGAATTGCCGAGCACAGAAGCAAACCTTCCTATCCAACTTGCACCTGCTGAACAGATGACCGTAACTAATCTAAACATATTTGCCAATATTTGTCCCTTATCTCTCCGAACACTTCCTGTCTGCATACCCATTTAGATGCCTTTGAAGTGTTGTGAGTGCACCAAAATCTGCCACTAAATGTGGCAATTTATTCCACACGCGCAAAAATGTCAGTATTAAAAACAACTGTCGCTCACATCCCTTTCAAATTGTACTGCTCTCACATAAAACCTATGCTATCTCGCTTTAAACTTACGTGACTTCTGAAAAAGTGTAGATTGACGATGTGCTCTGCTCGTCTACCTCATGATCTTGTAAACTTTTCCAAGGACATCCCTCAGGCCTGAAGCTCCGGGGAAAACTGTCGAAGAATATTCAGCTTCTCACTCATGTCCACACCGTGCAAACCTTTCAAATCGTTGTAAATATTTTTTTAATTATGCGAAGGTATTCATAGAAAGTGCCAGGGGAAATTGCCTGAAGTGAAGCGATGCTGAAACATTAGTCTTGACAGGTTTGGCGCTTAGTTATCGTCAGGGAGCGTCGCCGAGTGGTTTAATGTAGGTAAAAACGATGAATGCAGATACTGGAGACCAGATTGAGGATTAGTGGTGCTGAAGAGCCCTGTATTCCTGATGAAGGGCTTTTGCCTGAAACATCGATTTTACTGCTCCTCGGATGCTGCCTGAACTGCTGTGCTCTTCCAGCACCACTAATCCAGAGAGGTTTAATGTGCTGGGTTTAGGGTCCAGTCTCTATTGCGTCGTGGGTTTGAAACCAAACTTTGCAATAGAACAACTGCAGGCAGCTTCTTATGACAGAACTACACAGGTCCTGATGTTGCTTTATGGGTGTGTTTGTTACTCCTCGAGTCTCTCACCCTCTCTGCGATAAACACGGGAACATGAGCAACTGATTCTTAAAATAATGAGAACGACTGCTGTTCACTTCCTCTCGAGCACTGTGCGTTTGGATGTGTAGACGCACAATTTTGCTGCCAGTTGCTGTGTCTCAAATGGTCAGAGCATTTGGCTGAAATGTTGGTTGTCCGAGCCCAAAAAGAGCACAGAGCCTCAAATATTTCACATCAAGTATTGTGACCGACCATATACTGACAATACAACCACGGGAACTCATCCATAATTGACGCTGAGTCCACAGTGAATGAGACGGTCACGTGCAGCAGAATGTGACCCCACTCTCTACAAACCCCTGCTGCCACTAGAAAGGGGCCACTGCAGTTTCAATCAGCGGCTTCCTGCCCAGCCCTGGGACACACCTAATGGAAATTCCTTCCTCAGGAACGGCTGTTACCGTGTGAAAGGGTAAAAGATTCGAATTCAAATTGGAAATGGCTTCAGAAGATTGTTCCTGTTTTTAAAACATTTTATAATCAGAATTACTGTCTCGAATATTAGAAGTGGTAAACTTTGTAGGCAGGTAGAACAAAGAAAGTGTTGAATTGTGAGGACTCTGTCTCTTCAGCAGATGGGATTCCCTACACTCTAATCAGAAATGATTTGGTTTCCTGAGGTATTTTCCCGATTGACTGGCAGTCTGCCAGAGTGTCTGGGAATCAGTTCGGCGACCTAAGGATCAGGGTCAAAATATTAGCAGAGAATCGTAAATCCCGGGGCAAGGCCTAAATGGATTGTAATAGTCTGAAGGAATAAATCTGTGATTTGAAAGACTTGAATAATGTTATTTGAAATGGGGAGGAATGAACGAGATTTTTGAAAATTGCCATGTCAGCTGAATTAAACTCAGTATGAAATCATAAATTAACCAACACCAATCCTGTCCTGGTTCGCTCAGTCGGTAGAGCTTGAGACCTTTCATCTCAATGATGTGGGGTCGAGACCCACGCAGGGAGCTGTTGTTTGCTAATCGGTTTGCCGCTCTCCATTAATGTTGCAAGAGCGAATTCGCTCGCTGAGGCAGGTTTTGTTGACACATTTTTCCCTCCGTTTTTGATCATCTCTTTGTTTCTGAGTGAAAACTGTCTCCACTGTACTGCAGGTGCAAGAGACAAGGTTACCAGTTCAGCCGAATATGCTATAAACGATGTCCCTTCCAAAACGTGAGTTACCATTCCAAACGTGCCCCAACCAAAATGTCCAGAGACGTCGAATGCGAATGGCCACATGACAGTGACAGCTGCATGTCAAATGGTGCTGTAATATAATTAACTGAATGAGAATGCTCTGATGGAAACCGAATGGAACTCTCCCTGAAATTTTCCCAATTCACTCGGTACATGATGCTGTTGTGTACCCATATGGGTTTACGTCATGAACAGCTTATTGTCAGTAACAGAGGTGGGGGTGATGCAGGATAGTGAGGTTTCCGTGTGGGTCAGAAGTGATTTGTTCGAACAGGGAATTCAAACGTCCACAGAGCAGACATAGCTGATTGGTCCAGGATCACACTTCTCCCTTCTGTTTCAGTACCAACAAAATAAATTGCGGGAAAATCTCAGCAGGTCTGGTAGAATCTTGGAATGGAAAACCGAGTTAAATCTTCAAGACCAGTGACACTTATTTCTCCATGTCCATCTCCGTCTACCTTTTTTATTGAATATCTCCTGACTCTCAACTTTTACTCAGTTTCTCTTTTATTACTCCGTCTCCAAACATTCTCCCAGTCTCAAAATGTAATAGCAGATCTGTTCCATCTCTCACCTCACCGAGTTATGAGAGGAGGACTTCGAAATGCACGATTAACTCTGTTTCTAGTTCCTTCGATACTGGATAGCCAGAGACCAGAAGGCATCGGAGGACAGTTAGAGCTTTCAGCCCATCTGGTCTGCCCACCATTCGGTCATGACTCATATCGTTCCCAAACCAATTTTCAGCCTTCTATCTGTGACACTTAGCTCCCCTGAATTTAGGATCCAGTCTTTTTCCCAGAGTGTGAATGAAACCGTCCCAACCATCTCCACATCTGCTGGCAGCTGTTGCACCGTATCTGTGTGTGATCGAGCTCAATTTCAGTCCCACACAGCAAACACGTCTGTTCGGAGCAATGCAATCCCCGCTGCATGACAGATCGATCGGGTCTCTGACCCCACGGTTTTTCTGCGAGGCAGTAGTTAGTTCCTTCACCACCCACGGCAAGGACCGGTGCTTCAAAATGTGGGGACAAAGAACGAAAGGCACAAGAGTTTGTGCAGGTTCGGTCGAAAGGGTTATTGTCAACTTCAGTGGAGTCCCTGCTTCAGAGTCTGGGTTTGAATCGCCCAGGCCTGCATAAAATTCCAAGTCAGGAAATGAAGATTTATTTCTCTTCTTGTGGCTAATCTGAATGAAAACCATTTTCTGCTTCCACAGAGAGCACAGACCCGGTTCTGCCAGAAGGAATCCAGTGATTGATTGCATCCAACTGGAATCATAGAGTCATAGAGATGTACTGCAGGGAAACAGACCCTTCGTTTAAACCTGCCCATGCTGACCGGAAATCCCAACCCAATTTGGTCCCTCTTGCCAGCACACGGCCCATATCCCTCCAAACCCTTCCTACTCATATACCATTTCAAATGCCTCTTAAATGTTGCAATTGTACGAGGCTCCACCACATCCTCTGGCTGCCATGGCAGCACATACACGAATAAATTGTCACTGCAAATCCCCTCTAAGGATCTCGCCTTTCTGAGCTGAAACTATCTCGCTGTACATTCAATGTCGCTACGTCTAATTCTTGGAACTCCCTCCCTATCGACATCATGGCTGTATCATTGTGTTGAGCACTTCGAGGACGAAGTAAAGTAACTTACCATCTCAATCTCTTGAGTAATTATGGTTGGGCAGTGAAGCCTATCCCAAAGGGTGACGTGCATTCTCCAGAATTTCGTTTGAAAAAGCTGCAGTTTCCAAGTGGACACCCGAAAGTGGTCCGGAACAAGCGTAGTTTCGAAGGGAAAGTAGGATAAACTGAAAGTCAATGATGACTGGGATGAATGAGGCAGAAAGTGAGTGAGGAGCTGTTGGTACTAATGGTTTAGCCCTTACTGCCCACTGTTAACACCGACTCACACACCACTCCTGGTAAATTCACCACAATTACCCTGGTCTCTTGGTATGAGTTTCCCTCTGTGCATATTCACATGGTAAATCGGTCCAGGGATGATGAACGCATACCGTTTATCCTGTCAGGTTAAAGAGGTGAAGGCATCCGTTTGAAATCAAAGCAAGAAGAGATTGCCTCTTCCTGTACATTTTCAGTGGAGAGTCACCAGCTGTAAACTTCTTTCCTGCACAAGCGGACGTTGATATAAATTCTCATGGAGCAGCTTTATTACAGAAAGGTGGTCCGATTAACTGTGATCACATACTTGATTAAATGCCCTTATTGATTTGAAGAATAGTGTCTGTGGTTTCGTCAGTTAAAGCATATAGTAACAACCAGGCGTTAATGGTGTCAAATGCTGTCAAATGTTCTGTACATTGAAAGTTCATTGTTTACACTTTTTGTAAAAGCCGTATTGTTTATCCAACATCGCGAAAGTGACGGCTCAGCATGCTTCTTGTGTTTGAGCTCAGTCCGTTGTTATTTCCTGCTACCAAGCCCTACCGCCTGATGTGGACCCATTAATCTATGTTCTATCCTGCTAATTCAACGTAGAGTTCTTTTTCCTCTGTTCGACAAGGATTTGTCTATCTCTTCTACTATTATTCTCCGTCCGTCTTTTCAAAGTTTTTTGGGAATACTGAAGAGACGCAGGAGACACTGCAGACTTGCAAGACAATGTTGTAGTAATAACGCATCCAATGAGATAATTGCTCTCATTGTCTGCTGTCACCATTCATTGATTTTAGGCAAACGGCAATGGCATCATAGAAATCCTATAATTGGAGTGAAACTCCTTTTTTTTCTGGTCTATTATGAATACTATTTAGAATTGTAAAAGCTCATAACGTTTTGAGTGAACAAATGTCATCTGATCTCAGACCTAAGTAACACAGACATTACTTGGAGACTATGAGCCCAGTTCTACACACTCTGGACGGGGGGAAGGGGGGGGGGGCGGAGAAAGTCACGGAACAGCCTCCTATTTTAACACTTTTCCAAGAGTAGAAATGAAAAATGAGGGATATTGACGGACAGAGAGTGGGAGAATGTAGAAGAGAGTGAGATGATACAGAGACACAAAGGGAGACAAACAGAAATTCTCCATGCACTATGGCTGCTCATTGACATAAAGGCGAAGAAAAAGGTAATGAAGGCCAGCCTTTCACCAACTCAGGGCAACAGCAACAGCATTACAGCCGATAAAGGAATTTTGCATTTTTGCACATGACGTCTATCAGCTAATGAGAGATTCTGGTAAGTATGCTGTTTCGCAAAGTGAAATTGACAATTACCCAGGCAATAAAACAATAAAAAGCATAAGTAGCCTGAATCTGTGATATGAAACATTAAATCTCTTTGTCTCCACAGATGCTGTCAGGCCTGCAGAGTTTCTCTGTCAATTCCGATTGTTGATTCAGATTTCCAGGATTCGCACTTCTTTGTTTTATACTAGTCTGAATCCTGTTTGTGACAATACTCGATTAATTGCCAATTCCATACAACATTCCCTGCTTTGGGAAGGTTGTCAACAACATAAACGTTCAGAGTAAATCCCGCATTGCTACAGCAGTGAGAGCACTGAGTCCTGAACAGTAGACTTCCACGGAAAGTGAAATATGTCGCTGTAAGTTTTCTCAATGAATCCACTTTAATTTTTTTTTTTCATTTGTGATCATTTTAGCTGCACATCAGTTTCTTTCTTTCTTCCATTTCTGTCCGCTAGGAAAAGGCCTTTCCGCCCATCTGCAGTTCGGGTTATTGAACATTCATCTTTTCGAGTCCAGGAGCGACTATTTCTTGGAGGACCTTCTGCACTGCATCTCGGGTAGGGTGGGTGCGAGGCTGTACCACTATATTCATCTGTCTATGGATATCGGAGAAAGGTCTATCTATTCCACACCACCAGGCTTCGTCATCGCTCTTCTGAATCTTGGTAATTATTACCCTTGCCATGGCACCTCCTTCCTTGATAACAGGAAACCGATATCCCGTGTCAGGTGTATCTGTAGCCGTGGTGGATACTACTAAGTGCCAGTAACTGGGTACACAAGGATCCCTGCGTAAATATTTAGTGACTTATTTATAGTCGTCTTGGTTACCAAACGGGCATGGGTGGCATGTAAATGTCAACTTAACATCCTTGGTTAAGATTACCGACTGCGGTTGTATCCCAGACACCCCTGCCTTCACGACTCGTCCTGCCATGCAGCCCCATATTTCTATGAGTCTACTAATCACTACTTACACTTATTTAGATCCGGTGTTGTCTAATGTCTCCTCAATGTCAGCTACACGTTTGCAATGGCTGGCGTGTATCAACGTGGCTCTTTCGGCGATCTTAACAGCTGTCTGTGTTGTAGGGAGCCCTTGGAACAATCCCAGCCAGCTCTTCGCCTTCATGCTTTTGCTCCTGAAGTCTTTCACCACCAGCCAGTCTTCAGGTTCTAGATTGTGCATCTTCCCTTCTGTAGGTTGGGGTAGTGCTGCCCTTCTTTTGATTCTGTATTTGAGACAGAAGTGTGGAGAGTTTTATACCGTAACATAACATCTCGTCCTCACAGTGGTCTGTTACCTGTCTTACAATCGGTCTTGGGCCAATTCCTGTATTGGGCCACCTTCCAAACAAAATCTCAAACGTCCTAAGATTTACTCTTCCTCTCCTTCATATACATTAGCACAATTGGAAATGCCTTTGTCCATGTCACCTCTAGTTCCTCACAATATTTTGTCAATTTATTTTTAAGGGTAATTTTCTCTCTTTCCACTGCCCCACCGCTCCCTGGGTGATAGGCACAATGTTGCCTCACCTTTATTCACAAGTAATCACTGATCTGCTGTCGGGCAATATTTATAAATGGCTTTCCATTGTTGCTGCTTAGCTTTTCAGGGATGCACCATCTCGGAATTATTTCAGTTAGCAAAGCCTTGGCTACTGCACTGGCATCCTGTTTAGACGTCGGAGCACTTTCAACCCTTGGGAAAACATCAACTATTACCAGACAATGCCTTTTCCCTTCGCTGGGTGTTAGTTCAATAAAATCCATCTGTAAATGTTCAAAGGGTCTTTGGGATTGGGAGTGTTCTGCCTGATTCATTTGTATTCCCCTCCCCACATTATTAGTGGCATAGATAACAGACTATTCGCATTTTTTTATGAGTAATGAGTAAATCCCTTTCTGTACCAGCGTGCTGAAATATTGTCGTCCATCCCCACTTTTGACACATGCTCCTTACCGTGTGTTACTTTGGCATAGAAAGGGAATAAAGATCGTGGTAGACAGGGTTTACCATTGGGGCCACACTACACCAATTCCCTCATTCTGCACCCTGCCCTTGTCCATTCACGCTTCTCCTTCGATGTGGCCTGCGACTGTAACTCCCATAAGTCTGCTTTGGATTACAAATATTTGACATACACATGTCAAACTGATCACTTGGCGGCTGATTGGCTGCCGTCCTTGCCGCTCAATCTACATTTTCATTGACTTGAGAAATTGAATCATAAATTTTCCTGTGGGCTTCACATGTACATACAGTGATTGATTTCGGCAATCGGACTGCTTTCAGGAGGTCAGAGATCAGGCCATGGTATGTGATTGGCTTTCCAGTGGAGGTCAAGAAGCCCTTGTTTATCCACAGGGATCCAAAATTATGTACAACCCCGAATGCATATCTGCTGTCGATGTCAATATTCACTGTTCTTCCTTCGGCCAATTTACATGCCTCAATCAAGGCAATCAGCTCTGCTGCCTGCGCTGACAGATGAGAAGGAAGTGATCCCGCTTTGACTACCTCGTGGGTAGTTGCTACAACAAACCAGACACTGGGCTATCTCTTTGCTTCTGAATGCTGACCTCTCCACAATAAAACGCCGTATCCAGATTCTAAATTGGTGAATCCGTCTGGTCTCGGGCTTCAAATGTCATTAATAACAGCGACACAGTCATGTGCGTCTCCGTCTCCTTTTGTGGGGAGAAGACAAGCAGCATTAAGGACGTTACATCGATTTATTGACATGTCAGGCTTCTCCAGTAGCATAGTATTGTATGTGAGCCAACGTGCTGCCGACATGTGTGCTGTGTTTTGCTCAGAAAGCAGTAAGGATACTGCATGTGGGACTAGTCGGTATAATTCAACAAAGCCGACTATGTCCCTGGAGGCGACAACAGCCTTTTCAAATGCAGGCACGACACGGAGGCATTTATGCAATCCTGCCATTACGGGATCTAAGTTGAGGTGAAAAATAAGCTACTGGCCTCAGTTTTCCACACGTAAGTCTGCATCAGCACAGATGTCATGCAGGCACTCTTCTCATCCACTGTTTGTACAAAAGGCTTGTTTGGATTTGGAATCCCAATGTCGGTGTAGTTTGGAGTGCCATTTAAATTCAACAAAGGCACTCTAGGCCTCAGGGGTCACTGCAACGTACTCTAGCTCTGCAAACCTGAACCATGAGCTATGTCACTTTTGGGCGCCTGAAGGGTTGCGTAATGCGGGTTAAACATTCTAAGTAGGATCACATGACCAAAAAGGATAGCAATTGTTTCCTCATGTGAGGCTTCGAATTTTGCTGGTTTGCTTGAACTCTGTCTTGACCAATGACCTTTCCTTGTTCAGATATTAAGTGACCTAAGAACTTCACATGTTGTTCCACAAGTTGTAGTTTTGCGAGACTAGATGGCAGAGCATCGCAAGCCTATCTTTCTCACATTGTTTCTCTGTTGATGCTGCGATTAAGCATTCGCTTACATACTGCAGAAGCGCTGACCCCCCCCCCGGTTAAAACAAGAGTCTCCAGACTCCTGTGTAGAGCCTCGTTAATTATGGTGGGGACTCACAGTAATCTTGAAAATGTCACGTGAAAGTATACTATTTGCTTTTGAATGGAAAAGTGAACCAGAATTGACTGTCGGCGTGTAACAGTACACAACACAAGGCATTTGCTAAATCCACAAGAGAGCCATTTACATCCGGTGGAATTTGAGCCAATATAATATAGGGGTTGGGAACATTTGGGGTGTGCGGAACAACAGCGTGATTGATAACCTGCAAGTCATGAACAAACCTCCATTCCCCCGATTCACCTGGAATGTTTGCCTTTTTGAACGAAAAAAATGGGTGTTCTCACCAGTGATTATTCACGGGGGATTATCACTCCAGCCTATAAGAGCGATTCAAAGACTGGGGTAATTCCTTGCACAGCCTCGGGTTTTAACGGCTCTTTTCCTTTGCAAGGACGATACTCAGATTTCGGGGTTATCCTTAAGGGTTCGTATGAGCCCCACATCGTGTTTGCCTTTTGCCCTGAAATCAGTTGGGACCCTTCTTAATCTTGGGTCTGAGACATCTGTCAAAGGTAAACGCCCTGGTGGGGATTACCTGGACTGCCCTGTCTGCCTGAGTTAGCCAATTTAGTTTCTTCCTTATAACTGCATTGAAGCAGATACCCACACCGACCCTGAAGATACAATCTTTCGTTTTTTGTGCCTGTCGTACCCATTGTCCCAAATTCTGACACCTGTCGCTGGATGCCTTCGCCAATGATCCGTGAGGAAAAGAGCCTTCCACATCAAAAAAATAAGGTCTACTTACCGTCACAGATACTTAAAAAAGTTTAAAGTGACAGCACATCTGTGATCATTCCAATAAAATTGGCACAATAACAACTGATCTGGTTTAACCAATCTCCTGAACCAATCCTTCTCTTATGATTAGTCAGGACCATCGCGGTGTATGTGTGCTGTGGAGTGCAGCATATCTACAGCAAGAAAATCGGTGTTAATGGGATTAACATGGCGACTTGTTTCCTGGTTGAGTGAATCGCTCACGGAACATATCGCTCTCTGACATGCATCAGGGGTCGTGATTCGTATTTTCCAGCCTGCACTGGTAAATCTTATTTTTGTATTACCTGCAAGCCCGTCGGGGTACTGCGCAAATCCGACCCCAGCCTCACTTTGAGATCCCGAGACATCAGATTGAAAGAAAAGAATTCCGATAACAGAAATGTTTCCCCATTCCTGGTTTCGCACAATAGGGGTGCGGTAAATCTCTCTCGTGTCACGACTCCTGATGCACCCATTAAGTTCAGGAAGCTTCCGTTCATCTTTATTTGCGTCGACTCTCTGAACTGCGTTCATTAATGAACTGAATATGTTGCCCTTGTATCTTCCAAAAAGATAAGAGGTGCACCTTCCACATATAACATAGATGTAAGCATTGACTTATATGCATCATCGTTGTACTGAAAATATAGTTCACCCTTTGCAAACGCAGTGCTCAGTATAGACGTGGGAGGTGTTTCAGTGCCCATAAGGTTAGTAGTAGAGATGAGCATAAGCGAGTATTCGTTGCCAAGCATAAAACAGAGAGGCTTACCTGTAACTTTGGGGCTGCCCATCTCCACCTCAGCCTTCCTCCATTAGTCACCCTGCTGCTTAGCCTCCAGGGCCGATTGAGGCTGCCTGGGCGTGCACGGCCTCATTCAGTGGTCCATTGCTCTGCAAACAAAGCACCCGCCAGATTTACCTCTGCCAGCTCTTCCTTTCACGCATCACCTCCTTCCAACGGCTGGGCGACCATTTGCATCATAGTAAGCTGAGCTTTATTTGTTTGTTGTTCCATCTTTAATGTCCGTTTCTCCTTCTCTTGGGCCAGAAAGTTTTCAGCATGTAGCGCGTTCCATCAAATTCAGGTTTCCCGTGTCCCAGGTAATACATTGGCAAGACGCCTCATATAATGGGCGCCTGATAGCTTTCACATATTCCCTTTAAAGTACAATTCGCTTCTTCTTATCAACACTTCAATGTCAGTGGCCTGAAAGATTCGAGTTTCTTTCCAGATATGGAGTTGTTTTTTTTTCTTCTAATTCCTTGGCTGTTGATATGGTAGTTTGCTGGCCTTGTAAGTCTGCTATTAGTTCGGTTTAAATTAACATAGATTTTCTTTCTGTCTCTGCAAAGTCAGGCCCTCACTTTTTTTGTTTCCCTGTG
The DNA here is from genome assembly GCF_037043375.1 of Chiloscyllium plagiosum. Lineage (NCBI taxonomy): Eukaryota > Metazoa > Chordata > Chondrichthyes > Orectolobiformes > Hemiscylliidae > Chiloscyllium > Chiloscyllium plagiosum. The sequence goes on along the minus strand of NW_028270180.1, from coordinate 64,865,181 downwards.
CTTTTATTGCTTTCAAAAGAAATGTTAATTTTCCATTGCAATAGACATCATATGATTTTCACAGGTTGGTGCAACATTGAGGGCCGAAGTGCCTGTACTGCACTGTAACGTTCTATGTTGTAAGATACATTTCCTGCTGGTTTTCGATGTCTCTCCTCACTGTGGAAACTTCCAGACACATCTTCCAGTGACGTGTCTGCACTTCATTCAATCCAGAAAGCTGTAGTTCCTGCTGAGAATGTGATCTCTCTCCAATGGAGAGAGGAAAACAGAGTCGGTGACAAAGCTGTGATCACTTAAGTTCTGTCCAGAATCAACAAACATTACCCCGGTCTTCCAGTTTCCTGTCACTTTAACATTGCATTGTATACCCAAGCCATCATACCAGTCTCTGGTCTGCTGCAGTTCTTCTCCAAGGCACAGTACAAGCTGGAAGATCGGCAACTCATTTTCTACTGAAAGACCATGCAGATTTCAGGACCCAACATCGAGTTCAATCATTTTGGATCCTGTCCGCCCTCTTCCACATTTTTCACCCAGCCACACATCCCATCACTTCCGAACACGAATCATTGAACTCGAAGAGTTAACTGTCCTTTCTCATCATAGATGGACAAGAGCTGCTGATTTTGTTCAGACATTTTGGCATTTCTTAAAAGAACATTTCTTTTTCAGTTGTAATCGCAAGACTGCAGGAACCGTCTAATTGCAGGAGGAGAAGTTCACAGGAGATGAAAATAATGCCAAGGGCTGGACCATTCCCATTGTGAAGGTAGATGAGCTCAGCTGGGGCTGTGTAACTAAGCACAGAGAAGACTGAGTGAGAAACTGATTAAGATTCACATATTATGAAGAGGATAGATATGTATGACAAGGATGAGGCTTTTCGGGAAGGAATAATAACCAGTGACATAGTTGAAAAGCAGGAGAAAAGCGGTTTAGAGGAGATTTAGGAAGAACGCCTTCACCCATAGAGTGTTGTTAATCTGGAATTTCTTATCTGAACGTGTGGTAATGCTAAGTGTTATGAGGACATTTCAGCAATATGTAGCCGAAGACTTGAACATCCAGCGCACACGTGGATAAGGACCAGATATTTAAAAGTGTGACGAGGTCAGACAGACGTGAGATGGGTGTCCCGAACGAAATCTTTCGAAGGCAAATTTTGTGCTGAAAACTGGGTGAGGCCGCGACTCTGTGGTGCAATGGAAAGGGCGTTGAATTTCTACGCCTTTCTTAAGACTGCCATTCAAAAGTTGTGGATGCAAATCTCATCAGAGTCGAGTTTTAGTTTATGGTTTGAAAGGTGTTCAGACCAGATTCGGTTGCTCATCTGCAAAACCAATAACATTCATGCAAAAACCCAACTGTCTCGAAATGCAACATTTTCCTCTCAGCGATGAATAACTTCGATGTCTATTTATGGTAAAGATCGATAAATATGTGTTAGCCACTTGGCAACACGATGCTATGGATACACTGGAAAAAGACATAAACGTGCTGTGTGAGCTATGATGGTACAGAATGGCGTGGCGGGGCAGGAGCGGTGTTAAGAATGGCCTACGTCTGCTCCTTTCTGCTTGAGTCTTTTCTGGCCCAGGTTTTTAAACAATCACAATGAGAACAATGTGAAGCTAAACCAATTAATATTTTCTGTCTCACCTCCACTTCGCTACCCTCCAAGCTGGAATAGATAGCTCCTGTTTCAGCTTTAGGTCAGGCAGTGGAGGATTCCCTATCAGGCTGAACATCCCTTCACATAGGTTTCTAAGTGGACACATGGAGCAAGCGATTACATGGATGCGGGGGATTCAGGGACAGACTTCCCTTTTGCTGCGTTAATATTCTGGCCAAGGTACTGAACGTGAATTTCTGACATTTTGAAACTGGATTCTTGCGACTTTACTAATTAAACTAAAATTCAACTTGCCCTTGCATAGCATGATTAATTTTTCACTATTTATATAAAAAGAACATACGACGTGCCCTTGGATGTAGTAATGCAGAGGATTGTTGACGTTGTGTACAGTGAGGGACATTGTGCCGTCTGAACATTCCAAAGGATGCTGGTGAAGTACCAGTGAATCAAATTCTCTGACGAATTGATACCGATAGAAGGAAAATCCCAGTACAGTGGCGACATAACATTGCCTGTGATCAACGCAGGAAGCCATGGTAAATGAACACAGAATTCAATAATGCCTATTTTCACCACATTTTACTATGTCATTTTCCTGAACCTGATGCTCCATATTCGATGATCTATCATCAGTATAACCTCCTCTGCGCTGTGTTTCATTTCAGATGTTCAGCAAAAAAGGAGGAATTGGTTTGAGGGGCCCAGTGGTAAGATCAGTAGCCATTGGTCATCAGTACACGGCAGCTCCAGTGAAGCAATTCGTCAGTTTGATGTAATTGCACGACAGACTGGAAGTGCGTAAGGTGCCGAAGTTGCACATTCGGTTCTCGCCAGGTGTTGGTTTTACTGATAGTGACCAGAGATGATTGCAACTTCAAGCTGAAGAACAGTTCAAACACAGAATATTACACCGCAATAAAGTTCATTTTGGCGCTAACGTTGCACCGACCTGTGATACCAATCTGACGAGCATTTTACCATCATAATCCGCAAGTTTATACAATGACCATTTCATTACCAGAAAGTTGTTGAGTCTACGAGTGTTGAAGGCAAGGCGTTCAGCACCCTTACTACTCACTGATAAAGGAACCTACCTCGGTATCTATCACACTCAATTTATATCGATGTGCCCTTGTGTCAAACTACCATTTGAAGAAAAATGCCTTCGCTGCCCACCATATGGCAACCTCTGATCATCTTCTGTGTCTCTCAAAATTCATCCCTCCAACTTATTGTCGCTACCAAAAACCGCCTCAAGTCCCTCAAACTTTCCTCGTAAGACCATCTCTCCATAGAAGGCAACATCCTAGAAAATGTCCTCTGCACCCTTTCCAATGCTTTCACATCCATCGTATAATGTGGCGACCAGAAATGCACGCAACTCTACGAGTGTGGCCACACCAGTTAATTTCTGGAGCCGCAAAGTGATAATTTCGCTCTGAAACTGAATGACTCTCCCAAGAAAACCTAACACACCGTACTCCTTGCAAACAAACCTGTCAACGTGGGTGGTAACTTTCCGAGTTTTATATACATGGGCACCGAGATCGCTCTGCACATCTACACTTCCAAGAATATTACAATCAGCCAAGAACTCTTTATTCTTGTTGTTCCTCCGAAGTAAATTATCTCACACTTTTCCACATTAAAATCCATTTGCAACTTCTGAGGTCAGCTCTGCAGATTATCCATGCCCCTCTGGAACCGTCAGCAGATATTGGCACTATTGACAACATCGTCGATCTTAATGTCATCTGCAAATTTACGAATCCATCATTCCATGCCCTAATCCAGGTCATTTATAAAAATGACAAACAACAGCGGACACAAAAAGGAACCTTGTAGTCCACCATCAGTTACTGAACTCCAGGATTATAATTTCCCATGAACTGACACACTCTGTCTTCTTTCAGCGATCCAATTTCTGATCCAAACCGCTAAACCATCCTCAATCCCATGACTCTGTATTTCATGCAACAGCCGACAGTGTCATACTGAAAACCATATCCACCACATCAACCACTTGACTCTCATCCACCTGTTTGCTCGCCTTCTCAAAGACCTCAATGAGGTTTGTGAGGCACAACCTGCTATTCATAAAATTGTACTCACTATCCCGAACCAACTTCTTCTTTTTTGATTATCATAATTCCTATCTCTCATAATCTGTTCCAAAACGTTAGCTGCAAGAAAGCTAAGGATCACTGTTCTATAATTACCAGCGTAGTCTCTACTCCCCTCCGTGAAGAAGGGGACAATATTTGCTAAACTTGGGTTTTCTAGCACTAATGACATAGACACTGACGCAATAAAGCTTATAGTCAAACGTTCTGCAATCTCCTCCCACGATTCGCAGAGAATCCTCGGATACATCCCATCAAGTCTGGGGGACAAACCTATTTTTAGACTTTCATGAATTGTTAACAACTCCTCTTTATGAATGTCAATTTTGTTTATTCTAATAGGTTGCATCTCAATACTCACTTCGACAACATTGTCTTTTTCATTGTTGATATGATAAAAAGTACATTCAGCGTCTCTGCTATCCTTGGACACCGCTACAACTTCGTACTTCTGTTCTTGACAGGCCATAATCATATGCTAGACATTCTTTTATTCTTGATCTATCAATTGAAAGCTTCAGGATTGTTTTTGCCAGACAAAGACTTATCATGCCTCCTCTTCGCTCGAAGTAGCTCTTTCTTTAGGTCCTTCCTGGTTAGCTTTTAATTCCCAAGTGTCCTTCCTCAGCCTTCATATCGCATGTTTACATACGCCTCCTTCTCCTTCTTCGCAAGAGATTCAACTTTTTCAGTAAACCCAGTTCCCTGTGTCGACCTCATATTCCCTGCATGACGCATACATACTTACCAATGACATGCAGTAGCTTTTCCCTGAATAAGTTCCATATTTCAGGTGTGCACAACACTTGAAATTACTTTCCACAAGCGGTGCCTCTTAACTCTTGCCTAATCGCATCATAATGGGCTTTCTCCCTATGATGCCTCATGCTCTGCAATAAATATCTATTCCTATCCATCACGAAATAAACATAACGGAATTGTGGTCATTCTCAACAAAGTGCTCACTTACATCCAAAGAAAAAAGCTGGCTCAGTTCATTTCCCATAAGCAAATCCAATGTGGCTTTGCGTCTTGTTGGCCTGTCTACATGCTGCGTCAGGAAACCCTCCTGCACACATTGGACAAAAACTGACCGATCAGAGTTGCTGAACCGATAACATTTCCAATCAATATTTGGAAAATTAAAGCTCCCCATAACAACTTCCCTGTCACTTTGCAATCATCTTTGCAATCATTTCCTCTATATATCTGGAACATTTTTGTGGTGACCTCTCCATTCCTGATTCTAATCTCAGTCCATTCTACGCTGTGGTTCTGTTCGCCGAGCTAGGAAGTGTTTGTTGCAAACGTTTCGTCCCCTGTCTAGGTTACATCCTCAGTGCTTGGGAGCCTCCTGTGAAGCGCTTCTGTGGTGTTTCCTCCGGCATTTATAGTGGCCTGTCCATGCCACTTCCGGTTGTCAGTTTCAGCTGTCCGCTGTAGTGGCCGGTATATTGGGTCCAGGTCGATGTGTTTGTTGATGGAGTTTGTGGATGAGTGCCATGCTTCTAGGAATTCCCTGGTTGTTCTTTGTTTGGCTTGCCCTATAATGGTAGTGTTGTCCCAGTCGAATTCATGTTGCTTGTCGTCTGCGTGTGTGGCTACTAGGGATAGCTGGTCGTGTCGTTTCGTGGCTAGTTGATGTTCGTGGATGCGGATCGTTAGCTGTCTTCCTGTTTGTCCTATATAGTGTTTTGTGCAGTCCTTGCATGGGATTTTGTACATTACATTAGTTTTGTTCATGCTGGGCCATACATCAGGAGCATACATCAGGAGCATTTCCGAACTGACTGACAGACTACTGCGACCACTAGGACTTATAACAGCACACAAACCAACAGCCACACTCAGACAACAACTCACCAGAACGAAGGACCCGATACACAGCATGAACAAAACTAATGTAGTGCACAAAATCCCATGCAAGGACTGCACAAAACACTTATTAGGACAAATATGACAAGACTACTCACAACCACCTGCAAATTGGAGCTACAATTCAGCTCCCCAGTCTGCGGCTGAATTCGTTCAAACCCTCATGAAGAGCTTTGGCAAATTATCCCCTCAGGGTATTGGTACTCTTCTGGTTCAGGTGAAGACCAACCTGTTTGTAAAGGTTCATCGACTCCAGTATGAGCCCCACCTATCCAGGTATCGGAATCTCTCCCTCCTGCACCATCCTTGCAACAACATTTTCAAATGCGCTCTCCCTGCACTTCACCTCACTACGACCTAGAATGGGCAAAAATTCAGAGAGAACTCTGTTTTTTCCAGATTTAAGATGTCACCCTCGATCCCTGAAATTCTGCCATACATCCACATCACTTTTATTACCAATGTTGTTGGTGCATATGTGGACAATGACTTCGGGTTGCCCACTCTCTCCCTTAAGGATCCTGAAAACACGATGCGAGACATCACAAACCCTGGTAGCTGGGAGACATCACAGCAATCATGAGTCTGCCCTCTATCCACAGAATCTCAATCTGTTCCCATCGATATGGAGTCTCCAATAACAAATGCTCTCCTCCTCTCTCCCCCACCCTTCTGAGAACAATGGGCAATCTCTGTGCCAAAGACGTATACCCAATGGCTTTCCCCTCGTAAGTCATCCCGCCCAAAGATAACAAATACGGTATGCATGTTACTGAGGGGCACGGCCACAGCAGATGCCTGCACTGTCTGCCTGTTAGCGTTTCGGCTCCCGACTGTATCCCATCTGTTTATTTATTGTACCTGAAGTGTTACTGCCTCCCTATAACTTCGCTCAATTCCACTCAGACTCCAAATGATCTGACATCAAGCTAGAGTTCCCGAATGCAGTTGCTGAGGAGCTGGAGTTGGGTGCACTTCCTGCAGATGTGGATATCTGGGACATTATTGAAGACCCTTACCTCTCACATTCGACAGAAAGAAATTTCAAATGTCCGGCAATCCATTCCTAATATTGTCCACATGCACACACTCATATATATGCGAACATCTATACATGTATATAAAAATGTGTGTGCACTTGCATGTATGCGTGTGCGCATATATATTTAAAAGTTGCAAAAGAAAGTTGATTGAAACGGCATTTATTTATAAAAAAAAATGATTTGGTGGAATATTCTGTCGTTGCGAAATACCTCAGTTACTTACAACCAGCAGAAATACTCCCTGAGTAAATATCCATCTCTCCATAGAGATACAGAGGTGACGTTTGAAGGTGTTGACGTTTCTCATATCGCTGATCCTGTGCTGTGTTAAATTCTGGAAAGGATGTTTAGTTCGTTTCATGTTACTTATTTTGTTGCAACTACACACAGGCCATTAAAACAATCCAAAAATTATTAGATTTATCTCATTGGACAATGTTGTCGGCAAAACTGGAACCGAAATAATAAAGGTGTTTAAAATACTGCTTTAAAGATTATAGGATTCAAACAGGAACATTTTTCGAGTCTTGTCACTGGATATTTTGGGGGGAGAGGGTGAGCAGCAAACGGTCTCACTCCCTTCTCTGTGATTGCAGCCAAATGTCCAAGGCAATAGATGAAAAGAAAATGGTGCATTCCATCGACAGGTCATTTCCCACTCACTATTGTATAATTTCGCTTTGATTGTCGCCATCGTTTAAAGGGTTAGGTGAGTGGGGAGATCGGGATTCTGGTGGTAAGCTGAGACATTGCGATAATTAATCCCACACTGTTGGCATCATTTTATATCATAAACCAATTATGCAGCGGACTGAGCTTACCGACTTTCCTTTAATGCTCAGCTAACAGAAACAGCTCAGTTCTTTTACAATTTATGGAAGTTCACGGAGAACAAGCTGCTAAACCTTTCTTCACAACCTGCACTTTCTACACATAGTTGTACTCAGTTGGAGGTGATATGTGGTACATTTCCAATTAACGTTAACCAATTAGAAATTGTGCACCTAACGCTTACCCGACCCGGCCGACCAGACTCCATGTCTTGGTGAAATTCACTCATTATGTTTCTGCACGCATTTTTACAAATACTTTAGAATCAGCTTCTGACACATTTTCCTGAAAAACAATCATTTTCGATTTCAATTACTGTAGAATGAAAACAAAAGTGCTCCAAACTTTTCCTGATCATTCATCGCTGGTTTTGAAGTTCGAAAGTCTAGTTATAGATCCATCTGAATGAAGGATTTTCCCTCTGCAAATTCACATCATCAGGGAAACTTCCATATGGACTCAGTTTACTCAGTTTTACCTGGTTTCACGCCACATGATCTATTCATCTGTTCCCCCATCCCATGAAACCCCGCCTTGTCTTTTCTAATGGTGTTTTGCCCCCGAACTTCGTTGGCTTCCTTTCCATTCTTTTTTGTTTCCCTGTAGACGCTGTCCATTCTTCCTGACGTCTTTTGATTCCAGTCATCGGCATCCATGTCTTTTATCATCTCTTTTATATCCCAGGGAAGTCCATCTTGAGAAAGAATGCTGTTCCAATGCAACACGTGAAAACCCGCTCGAATGGTGTATACTGTCATTACCAGTATAGGGAAGATGGGAGCTAGTTCAGTCACAGGTGAATCGGTTGGTTGTCACACAATGGATCAAGCACTGACTGGGAAATGACTGTTTTTCTTCACTTTTCTCCCCTCTCTGAGCATGTGCTAAAACAACACAGTAAGGTATCATAGAATGCCGACAGTTAAGAAACTGGCCATTTGATGCAACAAATTCACAACGATCCTCCAGGGATTATCCTCACAGAACAATTCCTTCCCCTATTACTCTTCATTTGTTGCAGAATAAGGCACCATACTGACAGTCGACCCATTTGGATTCATGCCATGTCTCAGGCTCTGTGAGGCAGCAGTGCTAACCAGTGAGCCACCTTGTAGCCCTGCAGCAATATTTCACGGCACATGCGAGCGCGTGTAAAATGCGTTTCCTGTCAAAGATGCTCCGCTTTTGTTGTTGTCTTTATCAGGAACAATAATCCTGCTTCCCTGACCAGGCAATGAACCCAAGCCACAGCGGAGATAGTGCTGAATTTTAACCACTAGCTGACATTTAGGACGGCAATTGCATCTTCTCTTAACAGCATAGTTTTTTTCTTTCCTGTGATGAGTCGTTTCTTCCAAAATACTATTCGTGACACCGAGATTTTACAGCACAGAATAATACATTATGTCAATCCCATCCATCCATTCTCATTTCCAGCTTCCAGTAGCCCGCAGCCTGACTTCTGAAGTGTTCATCTCAAAGAGACGTTCCCTGCAAAGGTTTACTCTCAAATGAAGAAGCGAATGAGACTGAAGTCAGATACCATTAAATTTGATCATGAGCTGCGGGAGAACTGAACCGCATTTTCAACCAAAGAGGAAATATACAGATACATCTTGTGAGAATGACAAAGGCCTTAGGAGAGGCCAACATTCAGAAAATGGGGAATTGAACTGTTTGCCTCTTCTTTCTTCACTTTGTGCTTTAAAACCCGATTCTGTTTGCATAAGCAAAGAGGTAAATAGGCAGGCGACTGTCCTTCGAGGACTGGCACAGTCGTGAATAATTGGTACATGCTAATAGTTGAATTCTCCACCTGTTGAGGTAGCCTGGCGAGCTGTGCTCTTCCAGCCTCCTACCTGTTTCATTTGGATTCCAGCAGATTCCTGCCTCTACATTAGGAATGGAAGCATTCAGCCGCTTCGCTGTATGTTATTCTCCCCAACTATTTCACCATTACTTTACTGATTAGACTGTATCACGTTGTTCTTCCGGCTAAACTAGAACATTCTTGGCATCAGATGCTTGTCGTCCTAATGTTCCTCGAAGTAGAAACACAGATGGGGATTTAGAAAGTCAAGCAGATGAGGCCTGGTCCGTGAGGAAAATCACTTCACGATGTTCTCTCAGAAATAATTCCAAGCAACACGGAAAATGCTTCTGTGAATGTTTGTTGCAACAGTTGTAAACAAATTCAGCACGGCCCAAGCGAGATTCGAACACACGACCAATGGTTGATAAGACCAACGCCCTAGCCTCTGAGCTATGGAGCCACGGGCCAAAAAAAAGCCTTTTTTCTGACTAACAGAAAATGATGAACTTTAGCACAGCAAATTACGTCGTCCGAGGTTCGTGATGCAAGCTTCGTTTTCTGTTTTAAAATACGACTTGAAACCCATTCCTTTGATCACTTGTTTGATATAACACTTTGCCAGCTTCCCAAAATCTCATAATGTGACCGAGATCAAAATTTGTTTAAACTCCCTCCAGAGGAACAGCTTTGAAGTTTCCATTATGTGAAAGGCACGATGTCGTATTGATAGCAATTAATTGCCCTTCATTTCAACAAAGATTGCAGCTTTTCTTCTTCTGTTGTTGACCAATTGGTTTCCTATAGCATTGTGCAATTTACTTTGTGAAGAGATTTCACAATTTATGACCTTGGTAGATGAAGTTTAGGCACCAAACGTGGAACAGTTCAAATCGAACATACACCGGAGATTGGAATTGCAGGCTATGCAGGTATCTGAGAGGACGTTTTAAAACAAAATCTTGGGTGTCATGTTCACTGGCTGGGTTGGCATTTATTGAACAACACTAATTGCTCTTGAGTAGGCTGGAGGAAATGACAGTGATAGACAGAGCGAAGACAGTCAAAAGATTTTCAGAAATGATAAAAACGTTGGAATTTAGCTGCCCGGTAATGGGTGAACAACCCTTGTTGTCAATACTCCCACGTGCAGCAGAGTTGTTGAAAGATCTCAGGACTACATCTTTGGGTGAATAACCCGCAATCCCTGCCCTTCCAGCATGTGGCAGCCCGTGTGGAAAGATAAAGCTGCGAAGGCCTCAGTGCACGTTTGGGAAAATGTGCAGTGGTAAAAATATCATTCAGGTCAGGAACAATGGAACACTGAACAGCACGCAAGTGCACCCTTGAATAGAGGCAGAGGGAGTTAGGCCAGAGCCGAGGGGAAATTTGAGAGGACGGATGGAAGTGTGTTACCACCGTTTAATCCAAACGAATGGATGAGAGTTTGAGCTGCAGAAGAGCGGAGACGTGGAAGAGTTAATGATGTTAATGAGGTGCAAGTAGGCTGACATGGTGACGATGGCGATATGTGGTTGAAAGCACAAAACGCGGTGAAGGATATCACTATGGTTATGACATGACTCGTTCAGACTCAGACAGTTGCGAGTGGGAAGGTTGAGTTAGTGGCGAGGCATTTTCTCCTCGCACATGGTCAATGATGCTTTCCAGCTCATCTCATCCATTTGCCGCAACTCCACTCTCAAAACCCATCCCTCCAACAAGGACAGAGCTCCCTTATCGATCACTTTAAATTCCAGCAACCTCCGCAGACATCATGTCATTCTCCGACAGTTCCACCACCTGTAAATGAACCCCACCAGCTAAGATGTGTTTCCCTCCCCACCCCTATCCGCTTTCTATAAAGATCATACCCTCTACGACTCCCTTGTCAAGTGCACACCCCTTACCAAACCACCCTCCCCTCCCGCCCCATTCTCATTCCAACACGGGATTTGCAAAACCTCCACCCATACCTCCACTCTGTCGTAGGCCCCAAAGGAGCCTTCCACATCCATTAGAGTTTTACCTGCACTTCCACGCATGTCATTAAATGTATCCATTGCTTCTGATGCAGTCAACCTATATTGCAGAAACAAGATACCTAATTACAGTTCGCTTCAGAAAACACCCCAGGACACCCGTAACAAACAACAACACTGACCAGTGGCCGAACTCTCCCTCCAAATCAGCCAAGTTCATGCAGGTCCTGGGCTTCCATTGCTCTCATGAACTGTCCTATGTATCAATCTTCCTTCCCACCTATCCGCTCCGCACTGTTCTGCGACCAATCAACACTACACCCACCTCCATCCACCTATCACACTCTCAGCTACCTTGCCCCAGCCCCATCCACACCAATTTGTCTCTCTACCCCCTCGGTTTGCAAGCTTATTTCCTGATAATGGCTCTTGCCCGAAACGTCGATTCTCCGACTCCTTGAATGCTGCCTGCCCTGCTTTGCTTTCCAGCAGCACAGTTTCGACTCGGGAGCGAGGCAGTGGATTTTGATTTCGGGACTGACGACAGAGGCCTCAGCTTTGCCATGATGCAATTGTAAGAAATGTCTGCTCCAACAGAACTGCATGTCAGACAAGGCAGGACAGCGTTTGACCTGGAAGGAACAGGGAGGTGATCGTGTTTATATCCACCTGCAGATCTATTTGTTCTCTGTGGTGGATGCTGTGTGCATGAAAGATTCTGACGAAATTCTGGTCACATTCTAAGTGTCGAAAATCCCTCACCCTCAGACCATCTCTTAGAAAGTATCCAGAGTCTTGTCAAAGTTGCTTTCCCAATCTCATTTTTGGATAGTATCAATTTCGCAGGATATTAGAAGGGGAAGATTTACAAACCAATCTCTCCGCTGTGATCTGATAAAATCGCACATTTTATCACAAATAGAACTTGATCAGATAGAGAACATGAAAGGACAAAAAAACCCTCTGGTTACAGTGAGAGATAAATCGTTCTCTTATTGTGTGCGTGGACAATGGTTCTCCCCATCAGCAGAGCTCACAAACCACAAATGCAGTCATACTAAGGAAAGTCTATGGAAATGTGCGTATTCATTTCCTTGTCTGAGCTGAATTCCCATGGAGGCAAAGATTCAAAGAAAAAGCGATTCACCTGCTCAGAGTGTGGAAAGGGATTCACTCTGTCTCTGAACTGCTGCAGCACCTGCTCGTTCAAAATTAGGAGAAACCATTTCAAAGTCTGGACTGCGGAAAATGCTTTAAAACGTCCAGCACAACGCTCATTCTAATTAGAAACCTTTAATCTCGCCAGACTTTGGAAAATGTTATCAAACCTCTGTGTGCTTCATCTCTGAGAAATATGCTCACATGAATGAGAGACCTTTAAGAATTCTGGAGACGTGACGTCTGATCTACGTGCTCACCCGGGAGGAGAGACATCTTCGTTTCCAAATCGATGGGAGCTGCTGTAAAAGTCCGAGTAACCGGATGGCTCATCACCTTTCTCACAATATTAACGTGTCTTTCTAAATGCCCTGACTGCAGGAAGTGCTGCACAAGTTCCTGGAGATGAACGTGTCATCAACGTGTTCACACTGTGGAAAGACATTATTCACTCTAAAAGTTCCAGGGGGCAGTTTATCATTAACGTCTTCACATTGAAGAGAGACCTATCAAATGTATAGTCTGTGGGATGTGCTTAACAGTCTCTGTAGACCTGATGTCCCTTCGACATTTTCACAATGTGAGAGACCTTTCAAGTGTAGTTATTCTAGGAATAGGTTCAAGCGTTTATCTCAACTCTCAGTACACCAGCAAGTTTGCAGTGGGCAGAAAGCATTTACCTGCTCCATGTGAGAAACACAGTTAGCTCACTCATCGACCCTGCTGAGACAAAAGAGGGATCCCACGAAGGGAAAGAATTCACTCACTCGTCGACCCTGCTGAGACAGTGCAGAGATTACATATCTCAACAGCGATTTAACCTTGTTGTTCATCATATTCAGATCTGAAAGCAAAGTTTTGATATTCTGGATAAAAATCAAATAAATCAGCTTTGTATTAAATTCATTGTCAAATGTCATTGGAAGGATAGGTTTACCGAGTACTTGAAGCATCAGCATAGGTTCGCAAGGGGAAATAATGTCTGACAAATATATTAGACATCTGTGAGGAGGTAATGAGCAAGTAAGACGACGTCTACCCTGTAGAGGTGACCAGCTGGAATTTCCAAACGGCTATTGGCGAGGTGCAGTATGACAACCTGCTCAATAATGGGCAACTTCTACTTTAGTGGACGGTGTGTTTGGAGTTTCCACATCCTCTCCGATTCTGCCTCGATTTCCTCCCCAGGCGAAAGATGCGTCGGTGACGTTCTTTGGCCATGGGGAATGCAGAGTTACAGAAATTGGGTAGAGGTGTGAGTTTGGGTGTGATGTCCGTTGCAGGATTAAAGGAATCTTCCTGGGCCGAATGGCCTGTTTCCACATTGTAGGTATTATATTAGGACAAGGTTGACCGCAGGGATTAAGGCATTTGTCATATGAATTTCTTTTTTTTAAAAAAAGGTCACAATTTCCATATAAACATATGATTTCAGTTGAATCTGTTGAATGATATAAGGAGGGAATGGGCATTCTTAAAGAGGACATCATAAAGGTCAAGCGAGAATGTCAGATCACCTAAGCACGTAAAGTTAAGGATATAATCTAAAGAGATTCCACAAGTACATTAAGAACTAGAGACGAAATAGGACCACTTTAAGATGAAAGAGCTCACTTTTGTTTTTGGAGATGGAGAGATATATAATGTTCACTTTGTGGAGAACGAAATGGACCCTACAACTAAATACTGATGTTTATAAAGTCGTTTCCATTATAAAGGGCAAGTGTTGGAGGACTTCGAAAATATGAAGATGGATATTTCTCTGGGATTTGATCTCACGTATCCCAGAACTTTGTGGCAAGTTAGGGAATGAAACTGTTGGGCCTTTCGTAGAAATAATTGTGTAAACTATTATTATGACTGAGGCGCCGAAAAAATGGGGAGCTACTAATTTTGTGCTTTTGTTAAGAAAGGGTTACATGGAGAATCCTGGGAATGATAGACCTGGATTTCTGACAGTGGTCTTAAGTAAGTTGTTGGATGCAATTATAAACGGTAGGATTTAAATGCATTTGGAGATACAAGGAATAAATTGGAATAACCGGAATGTTTTTGCGCCAGGAAAGTTGTATCTCACAAACATGACTGCGTTTTCGATGGCATAACTAATATGATTGATCAGGACAAAGTGGTAGATATTGCTCACTTGAACTTTAATGAAACCTTTTTCAAGATTCCACATGTTTGCCTGATTCAAAAAGTGAGATCACAGAGAGTTCAAGGTGATATTTCCAATTCGATATAAAATTAGATTAACAGCAGGAGGCTGGGAATAGCCGTGGAAAGTAGCTTTCAGACTGGAGGACTATTACCGATGGTGTCCCACAAGGATCGATGCTGAGCCCACATTCATTTGTTCATTTAAATAAATGATTTAGGTGAGAAGATAAAAAGCATGGTAAGTAATTTGCAAAATTTGTCGGAAAAGGGACAATAAAAAGGTAATGGAAGATTGTGAAGAGATTTTCTCGTCAGGTCAATTCCTCTCTCTGTCCTCGAGATTTAAAAGCGTGGGGGAGTGGGGTTGGGGCGGGACAGTGAAGGGCCATCCGTCCATCGTACAGAGCAGGTTATCAGACGTCCATCTATTCTCGTCCCAGTTTGCAGCATTTGCCCCATAACTTTGAGTGTTCTGACTTTCCAGGGAAAATGTCAATGAGATTCGCTCTGTGAGCTTAAATGACACAGCAATGGTACTGGCGGTTGACTGGGTTGCAACACCTTTGGGGAACGTATTCTCATGTTCACACACAGACGCAAACACGCAGGCACATTCCCCGACAGTGACAGAGTCCTCATCATTATACGCACTCCATGCGCTTTAAGTCCGCAGGTTTCTCTCGTGAAAGGCGGCTTTAAGTGGAATACAAGCCACTTCTCCAAAAAATGTGAACCGTTGCTGTGAGCTGCGATATGAAGTGGATACTGAGCTGAAATAGTCCCACACGCTTCGCATGTGTAACTTTCAGTAACACAAATCCCACCAAATCAAGGCATCTTGCTCCTGGGATCTGACAGGAGAGCGCCCAGAAAACATTCCTCACTAAAACTACTGACACAAGGCAAACTCTAGACACTTTCACGTCTCGTCTCTTTCTGTTTCTGTCCCTGTCACACCTCCAGATTCCTCTTCATGTCTAGTCCCGAGATCAATGAGCTGTTTGATACAAATACAGACACATTGAGAAAGTGATCTTTATTTCAAAAGCAGAATCAGGGAATGTAAGCTGCGAGAGCTTGCTCACGGCAGGGCAATAAGGCACCACGGTTTCATGTCCTGATTATCGTATAGACTGATTCCACCAATAGGCACCATACCAGATATTACCAATTAAAATCTTCCAATGAATACCGTGACTGACAGAAAGTAACTTCGATCCCTTCCTGGCCGAGGGGCACTTTGCAAACAATGTCCTGTTCCTTCACAAACTGAGTTTTTCTCAGCTGGCCATGGATGTGTCGAGCACAGAAAATGCCTTTTGGCCCACTGAGTCTGCACATTCCAATACAATCCACTAAACCGTTCTTACCTCATTTGGCAGCACTTTGCTCAAAGGCTCAAACGAATTCAGCACTGTAAGTGTTCGACTATATGGGTCTTTCATGCTTTGGAGGTTTCTGCCTTTTCAATCATGACAGGCGGTTGGTTGCAGTTTCCCAAGCTTCCTTATCTGGTTTATATGCATTTTACTTCATCCTGCGATTTGAATTTCAAACATAAAAGCAGAGAACAAACACACTTCTAGTTCACTCTCGACTCTCAATCACAGTCAGCAAAATGCTTAACTGCATGAGGAACTCACAGTGGAATTAACGCCCATCGCCTCAATCACTTGGCCACACCTGCA
Source organism: Chiloscyllium plagiosum (assembly GCF_037043375.1). Taxonomy (NCBI): domain Eukaryota; kingdom Metazoa; phylum Chordata; class Chondrichthyes; order Orectolobiformes; family Hemiscylliidae; genus Chiloscyllium; species Chiloscyllium plagiosum. The sequence goes on along the minus strand of NW_028270180.1, from coordinate 64,848,872 downwards.
GAAGTACGCTACTAAACTGGTTTCAAGTTCTCCCTCCCTGTGGATCTGAGGGACCGGCAATCATTGTTAGGTTTGTTTGAATTGAATCATCACAGCTTCCACAGGGTAAAATGTCAGGATATGTTTGGTCTGTGTCATCAATCTCGATATTTCAAATTATCATTCATTTCGAAGCAAAGACAGAGATTGCAGGAGAAACTAAGCATGTCTGGCAGTATCTGGAGATAGAGAAACAGAGACAACCATTCAGAGCTTCTTCAGGAGTTTCTCAGAACTCTGTTTTTCTCACAGGGTCTCCCATTCCTGCCGAGTTCCTTGAGCAGTTTTTGTTTTTGTCAGAGTTTCCCAGCATCCGCAACACTTTACTCACCATTAAACAATAAAGAAACACATTTGTCGTTCCTCACTGGATAGCTTTCCGATCGGGAGCATATTCCCGAACCTACTAAAAACACGAAACTGCACAGCAAAGGATTCGGTTGGATAAGAACAGCGACCGCTCCATGCGTGGGAACACCTTATCGGTTAACAGCCGAACGAGAGAATTAATTGCTCCACAGAGACTGGGGAGTTCCTTGTAGCAAGCCCCTTGCAGGATCTCATAAATAAGACTGTTAGCGAATTCAAGAATTCGCCTGCACTTCGTAGAATGACAATTACCCTCGATTGGTTTGACGTTTCCAAAATGAATCCTGGGGCATTCGTTGTGGAAAATGGGAACAGTCTGATCCCACGCCTTGCCGACACAGTCATGTCACCGGGAACCAGCTCTCCTAAAACCGGGACAAACTCCCTTCATGCCTCATGACGAACATATGTGGGCGGCACGGTGGCACAGTGCTTGGCACTGTTGCCTCACAGCGCCAGAGACCCGGGTTCAATTCCCGCCTCAGGCGACTGACTGACTGTGTGGAACCAGTTCTCCCCGTGTCTGCGTGGTTTTCCTCCGGGTGCTCCGGTTTCCTCCCACAGTCACAAAGATGTGCAGGGTCAGGTGAATTTGCCATACTAAATTGCCCGTAGTGTTCGGTAAGGGGTAAATGTAAGGGTATGGGTGGGTTCGCTTCGGCGGGTCGGTGTGGACTTGTTGGGCCGAAGGGCCTGTTTCCACACTGTAATGTCATCTGTAATATTCCTGACCACGGTATAAACCCCGGAACTGTGCAGCTGAAGAAAAAAGGATTGTGTGATTGTCACTCCCTTCCTGGGTCGAGGGAGAACAGCACCTGTTAGTGAAGAGCCAAACGCACTGAGTAACATCGCCACAGAGACTGATGAGCCAACGGCGTCAATGATCTCCGAATGCAAGCTTTAGTCTGCTCCTCCCCCATGGAAAATAGTCCGTAATTAGCTTTACCTTTCGAAAATAAATCCTTGGAAATTCATTCTGAAGACATGGGAGTAGTCTGCTCCCACAGTCTAAAGACACAACCATGACACCAGGAACCAGTTCTCCTCCAAGCGGGACCGTGTCTCTTCAATCTTTCAGTGTCTTGTCTGTGACCGTGTTTTCTCATTGTCCTGGAGCTGAAATGAGATTTGACGTCCTGACGTGCAGGAACGAGGATCTTTTCAAAGTCACAGATTAGTTCATGTCCGGAGGGTATCAGAGCCAAAGCACTGGCCTCCGCAAGCACTAAAACATTTCTAACCTGTCTCTGCTCAGTCGAACAGTTCATCATTCATTCACCTCTGGATCCGCTTCCAAGGAATATATTAAGATCCAAAAAACTCGAGACTAGGATTTCTGCTTTGCTTCTTGACAGTTTCCCCATCTGCGAATTGGCACAATTTTCCAAGAATATCTTCACAACCCTCTGCTTTGCATTATAAATAAATCTCACTTTTTGGAGAGATTCCAGACTCTGGAAATATTTTGTTTGGAGCAAAGAAGTTTAATGGGAGATTTCTTGGGAATGTGTACAATGATGTTGGCGAAAGCGGTGTGGATGGGCGTGTTGATGGTCAGGAGGAACTGCTGCCCCTGTCTAGGGCAACTGACCAAAGGACGAGGAGTGAAGACGTTTATGGAAAACACAACTTGTATCAAATAAACTCAGTGAAACCTACTTATACACCATGTGTTTGTTATTATCTGTGGATAGAGGAACAGACCTATCGTTCTGAGTCAGATCTGTCTCTCGTTCAGAACACAAGTTTCCTGCATGTCAACAATTGAGCAGACCTGAGAAAATACCGAGTTATTGAGACGGGTTTTCTGGAGTTGCAGTGGGCGGCACGGTGGCACAGTGGTTAGCACTGTTGCCTCACTGCGGGTCGGTGTGGACTTGTTGGGCCGAAGGGCCTGTTTCCACACTGTAATGTAATCTAATCTAATCTAAAAAACTCATCCAACAGGAAATCATTTAAAATCAACAGTGAGGGGAACATGTTCTGTGTTGAAGAGAGATAGAGTAGATGGGAAGGTAGGTTAGGTGGGCTTGGATCGGCGTAACATCGAGGGCCAAAGGGCCTGTACTGCGTTGTATTTTTCTATGTTCTATGTTCTATGATCCATTTCCATGAGCAGAGAGATTAACAAAACGGCAATGGTCGAGTAACAAAGGTGCTCTTGTATTTTTACAGCGCCTTTCAGCACCACTTCAGTCACAGGCACTGAAGTAACTTTGAAGTAGATGTGTCATTGTCAAAACTAAAGTGCTAATCAGGGCAGTTTGTACAACCAGAGGTCAACAAAGAGCACTCAGAACTGGCCCTAGAGACGCCAGTGAGATTATGCTTAACTTTAAGCGTTTGTTCCTCTCTGGTTTCTATCCAGAATAGTACAGGACGGGAGGTTCTGATCTCAGGGAAAGGTGTTACCCACTAAGACACAGATGAGGAGGATGTTCTCACGTTCAGAGGGTAGCAAGTATGTAGAAGTATTTACGGCAGATGTCTGGCAAGTCTCAGTATATTTAAGCCTTCAATTATCTCTCTATTAATAGCATGGAGCAAGTGGCAGAGTCAAATGTGCACAGATCTGCTGACAATTCACACATATTATGTTGAGAACGTGGCATTTCGCACAGGCATGTAGATAGGTTGAATGAATGGGGAATAACTTGTCAGATGCAGTTTTATGTCGGCATTATGAGGTCATGCACTTTGGTCGGAGAAGTCAAAAGGAAGAACACTATTAAAACCGAGAGAAAGTCGAAGAAACGTGTGAGCCAGAGGAATCTCATGCCTGACACAAACATGTTTAGTATCATATTCTTTCCCTAACAAAAAGGATGTCTTCCTTTCCGAATGCTCACAATGAAAGAGATCGTTTCCAAGGAAAGTAAAAAAACCCTGAAACAAATAGCCTAATCGAAAACAAAGGAAAGAATTGAGTCGTTCCAATGGACAACGTTGATGCTTATGGCTCTCTAAAATTTGTTTATAATGGAGCTGGAAGTGGGAATTGGGGGAGCTGGGGAGTGAACGTCAGGTAACCCATGATTACTGTCATCCTTCGTCTGTTTTCCTCATTTTTTGTATGTTTTATTTCGCATTATGGTTACTGTGAGTGCGCTTGTAAACCACACCGCTGGTGATTTGTTTCCCAGACAGTTCTTCAACACGACTCGTAAGAATTCAACATTCTTTTCTCCTGAATCTAGGTAATCTCTAAACACTGTGCAAATATCACCAGAACCTCGACATTTTCCACGCCTGTCTGCTTTCTTGCAATACCAATTGATTCATCACTGTGCTCCTGTTGCACAAATCAAGAACGACCCAAACCGCATCAATTGCATCGAGGCTGCGAACGCAGATAACTGCAGCCGCTCCCCAGAGTACTGGCAACTGTGTGATCACAGAAACACACATTGAACAACCAGGAAACTCAAAATAATTACAGTGCCAGAGGCCGTGCCAGGAATGGCACCTGAGAAACAACAGAAACACTCTTTTGAGCTACGGACCTGGTTATATTTCTCAATCAGCAATCGAAGTTTACATTGGTTATATCAACTGATCCCTCACTCAAGGAACCAACAACTGCTGCAAACGGAGGAGAAAATGAGGACTTTAGATACTGGACATCAGAGTCTAGAGTGCGGTGCTGGAAAACACAGCAGTTCAGGCAGCATCTGAGGAGCAGGAGAATCGATGTTTTGGGCATGTGCCTGATGACTTGCTCATGCCAGAAACGTCCATTCTCCTGCTTCTTGGATGCTGCCTAACCTGCTGTACATTTCCAGCAACACCGTCTCCATTGCTGCAGACTGTCATACAATCCAAGCTTCCAGCCGCAGAATCAGCAACACTCAGTGTAATGAGTCAACCTATTGAGGATACCTGGCAGTGGTGTTTAGTGTCAAGTAGATCTTCATGAATGCGTGTCGTGAATTGTCTGTCCTGTATAATGTTCCCTGCTCTCACTACGTGCAACATTGTTTGACGATATTTGTATTGTACATGATGGGTATTGGGTCCAATGTTCTGGTGAGTTGTTGTCTAAATGTGGCTTTCGGTTTATATTCTCTAATAAATCCGAGTAGTCAAAGGCTGTCCGTTCCGAGACATTTTTCATTGATGTGTTGGTTCTTGGCATGCCCTCCTAACGTTGTTTGTCTGCAAGGAATTTGCGGGAATATCTATTGTTGCAAAGCATTTCTGGAGGATCCAGTAAACACCACAATCAGTTGTACAGAGTGGCAATGCACAGACATGACGAGGTCAACAAATTCGACCAGAACAACACAACAATAATTGGACAATAGTGGGCAACCAGAGATTTTCTAGAATGACGAGACTCATCCAATGACTCCATCAAAGAACATGTTGACCTGGACATAACATACCGGGACCTGCAATGAACGACAAGAAGCAGCAACTGAAAGCAGTGGGAAGGAAATCACACCAATTCGAAACGCTACAGGACAGCAGAGCTTCATAAGAGTCTCATTAGCCTTGAGGATGTCTCCGAGAAAGGGCAGGAAACAGCTGCAAACCAACTTCCCAACACTATCGAACATCCACACACCATCTGCAAACTTCACTGGAACTGCAAATCTTTACACAAACCTTGAAACCCTGAAACAGTCAGGGCCGTCCCAGCGGGAAAATTAACCCTTGCATCCCACATGACAGCTGAGGATACGAAACGCCATACTCCAGTGGTCGTCAGAGCGAACTGCTCTTGCAAGCTACTTGTGCGTGCTCTTGTCAAAATAACTGCTTGGTTATCCTCATCCAATTTTTTATCGTTTGACATTGTGTGCGTTTAACATTAAAAACTTACATCTGAATATCTCTGAATTTTCTGAGAATTTCTGCCGTTCCAACACTCAGAGACAGTGAGTTCCAGATTCCAACCACTCGTTGTCTGATAACGTTTTTTTAT